>NC_083890.1:49276482-49613982 GCF_032452875.1 Bos javanicus
TACCCTGGAAAACCAACATCCTTCATGGTTAATATCTGGGCCACCTCAACTGGGGTTCACGTCATTGTACACCGAAGGCAACAGATACAGTAGAGATCGCATGGCAGACCATGTGTTAACACGTGGGAAAAGGATAACCTTTAAGCTTAAAGTAGATTTTTCTCTCTCTCCATCTCTGTTGTGCCTTGGCATGGCTTCCCTGACAATTTCTACCAAATGTTGAAAGACGCTGTAGTATCTGGCTGACCCATCACGACGATTTCCTTTGCCAAAAATGACTAACAGTTTCAAATGATTAAAATAGATCCCATCTAGGCAACCGTCCACTTTCATCTTATAAAAGGAGCTCTGTGACTCCGTGGCATACATCGCTGTGTACCTCGTTCAGAATAATCCGTCAATAAGCATTGTTAAATGAATGAATGAATGATGACAATGGCCACCCAGCGGAGGAAGGAGGCAGAGCTACCTTCCCTGATACTCAGGGTTCGGGCTCCCCTCTCATCTCTGTTACTCCTATTCATTTTTCCTGCCAGTAAAATCCTAACGTGCTTTGTCTCCAGGCAGTCCATTTCCTTCTCGCCATTTCACCTTCTGGAGTTGACCTAAGCATTAAAGCCAAAATAATATCAAAGGGAGCAGGGCTTAGAACTCAGCCGTTGAACACAGCCTGTTTGAGCATAGCCCGTTGTCTGTCTGCTCTTCCTGGGAATGAAGCATCTGAAGCATTCAAACCTGAGTTACCCTAACCTGGTTTTCCCAGAAACCGCCTCCCATTTTCCCGTACACAAGCGCCTTCAAGACAATAATCAGAGAGTCAGAAATAGCCCCATTCCCTCTTCCTCTTACTGCCAAAGTGACTTGAAACAACTCAAAGTATCAGTCACCCTACAGCGCTTTCTGCTGCTGGAGTTCAGGATGAGGCTGGGTTTAGGGAATTCAGAGATGATGGTTACAGAAGGGAGAAAAAGATGAGCTTTTGCTCTCTGTCTCAAAATGAGGCCCCATGGGCTGAACATGTTCAGTTGCTCAGTCGTGTCCAACTTCTTGTGACCCCATGGACTGTAGCCCACCAGGCTCCTCTGTCCATGGGATTTTCCAGGCAAGAATACTGGAGTAGGTTGCCACTTCCTTCCCTAAAATATAATTTCCCACAATGGACCGAACAACCAGGCAAGGAGGTGAGCCCTCAACTTGGCCCCCAAAGTGGAGGCTGGGTGGCCAGACCCCAACCAGGAAGAGTTTTGCATGAGGTCCTAAACTAGAAGTGAGAATAGATAAGGTGATTTCTAAAACATGAAAGTGATAATCACTCAGTAGTATCTGACTGTTTGCGACCCCATGGGCTGTAGCCTGCCAGGCTCCTCTGTCCATGGGATTCTCCAGGCAAGAATACTGGAATGGATTGCTATTCCCTTCTCCAGGGGATCTTCCTAACCCAGAAATTGAACCCAGGTCTCCTGCATTGCAGGCAGATTCTTTACCGTTTCAGCCACTAGGGAAGCCCTGCAATTTCTAAAGTTAGTTCCAAATCTAAGCATCTATATTATAAGATCTGCGTTTGATGTAGCACCTGACTTTCCCCATAAACTACTCTGAAACACTCACTGTGTCATTGTCCTTCCTGTGACCGAGATAGTTATATGCATTGCGTGTAGCAGTGTGGCCATAGATAAAAATGTCACTACTTCATTCTTAGCCCATAACTTGAGCCTCATCGGGACACCGTTCTAGCCAATGCTTTTATCAGATAAAGACAATACGCTCCTGGACTGCCTGCCAGTAATAAAAGAGGGTAAAAGTGCCCAAAAAAAGAGAGGTTTACTAGTTTATTAGCTGGAATCCCAGGCTTTTCCACAGCACCCGAGGCCCAATTTTTAATGTCAATTGCCTTCCAGTTAACATCAATGGGATATTATAAAAGCAGGTAAATAAAGATCTGGAAGCAAAGATATGTTTAGGACTCAGCAATGAGTAATCTAGGCTCCAAAAATGACAATTATATCAGAAGGTTGGAAGAGATCAAGTTTTCAAGAAACACTGCATATAGAGAGAGAGACATAAATTCATTGGGAAGCTCATTGACTCTCCTAGCCAACCACCATCCAGAAGACGGATAAGCTGCGAGATGGCTGGGAGTGGGAAGACAGGCCTGGGAGGCGATGCTGTCGGGAGCAAGACAGCTGGACCATGTGTGACGAGCTGGAGGCTTATCCCGCATCGGTTAACTGGGAGAGGAACCCGTCCTTTGACGTGGACGTGCCGGGGACCCTGGGGTAAGAAGGGTATGCCAAAGTGGAAGGCCAAAGGAGTGAACACGACTGTGAAAGACCTGGGTCCGACAAGGGAGAGACCGACTTTACCCCCTATTTCCTTGCGCCCCGTCCACCCCATAAAGCCCCTCCTCCCAGCGTCCCAGCCTCCACTCCGGGACCAGTCAACTCATTTGTCGGTTTTTCATCCTTAGCCCTTCGAGACCATGTTCCTCTTACTTCTTCCACCAGGGGGCGGTAAAGAGTCTCCCATGCTGCGGAGCTGGGCTGGGCTCTTGGTCCGAAGTGGTTCAGTCCCCACCATCTACAGTCCCACCAAAGCGGGCAGAAAACTAGGATGATCTGTTCTGCAAAGAACAAGGCATTTGGGTTGATGACACAATTCCCACTTTCTGCGTCACTCGTCTTAACAGGGCACAGGAAACACACCAGCTCCAGAACAAAAGAGAGTGATGTTCAAACTCCATTCTTGTGTCTCTTTGCCGCCCCTGAAGTATTTTTCCGGAAAAGAAAAAGCCTGTCATTCCAGGTACTGTGGAGTTCCGATTTAGAATGAAATACAGGTGTTGATCATTTCCAAATTCTTAGGGCTCTACGTGTATGAGAACCACTACGTTCTCAGAGAAATATGAATTAAAAGAAATGATGCTATGAAAAAACAAAATGTGTTAGATCTGAAAAAGATCAGTGCTGACACCGAGTCTCCTGATAGTAAAGTTATAGCTTTGACACCAACTCATCAGAAAGGATGGGAGGGCTTGAGGACTGACCCACGACTACTCCGGGCCCTCTGCAGACCCCACCCCAGGCTCACGTGGCCCTCTCCTCTCTCCCCCACCGGCCCTCAGAGACCCTCAGCATCCTCACCTGCCTGCTCATCCCCTCTCTACTTTGGCTCATTTACAGGTGCACATGACATTAGAGCTCGAATTCTAGGAAAGGATGATGAAAGTAGACGGAAGGCCTCTCAGCGGCTGATCCTTCAGTTCAGTTCAGTCACTCAGTCGTGTCTGACTCTTTGTGATCCCATGAATCGCAGCACGCCAGGCCTCCCTGTCCATCACAACTCCCAGAGTTCACTCAAACTCATGTCCATCAAGTCAGTGATGCCATCCAGCCATCTCATCCTCTGTCGTCCCCTTCTCCTCCTGCCCCCAATCCCTCCCAGCATCAGGGTCTTTTCCAATGAGTCAACTCTTCACGTGAGGTGGCCAAAGTACTGGAGTTTCAGCTTTAGCATCATTCCTTCCAAAGAAATCCCAGGGCTGATCTCCTTCAGAATGGACTGGTTGGATCTCCTTGCAGTCCAAGGGACTCTCAAGAGTCTTCTCCAACACCACAGTTCCAAAGCATCAATTTTTTGGCACTCAGCTTTCTTCACAGTCCAACTCTCACATCCATACATGACCACTGGAAAAACCATAGCCTTGACTAGACGGATCTTTGTTGGCAAAGTAATGTCTCTGCTTTTCAATATGCTATCTAGGTTGGTCATAACTTTCCTTCCAAGGAATAAGCTTCTTTTAATTTCATGGCTGCAATCACCATCTGCAGTGATTTTGGAGCCCCCCAAAAAATAAAGTCTGACACTGTTTCCACTGTTTCCCCATCTATTTCCCATGAAGTGATGGGACCGGATGCCATGATCTTCGTTTTCTGAATGTTGAGCTTTAAGCCAACTTTTTCACTCTCCTCTTTCACTTTCATCAAGAGGCTTTTCAGTTCCTCTTCACTTTCTGCCATAAGGGTGGTGTCATCTGCATATCTGAGGTTATTGATATTTCTCCCGGCAATCTTGATTCCAGCTTGTGCTTCTTCCAGCCCAGCGTTTCTCATGATGTACTTTGCATAGAAGTTAAATAAGCAGGGTGACAATATACAGCCTTGATATACCCCTTTTCCTATTTGGAACCAGTCTATTTTTCCATGTCTAGTTCTAACTGTTGCTTCCTGACCTGCATACAGGTTTCTCAAGAGGCAGGTCAGGTGGTCTGGAATCCAAATTAAACTGTGGGCAGTGTGAACACAAAAGCATCTCAGCTTCAGAGGTCACTGAAAGGATCCCAGGTTTAGGGATTAAGATAAAGACAATAGTCCTTCTCTCTGGAGCTGTTGAAGCTGAAACTCCAACACTTTGGCCACCTGATGCAAAGAACTGACTCATTGGAAAAGACCCTGATGCTGGGAAAGATTGAAGGTGGGAGGAGAAGGGGATGACAGAGGATGAGATGGTTGGATGGCATCACCAACTCAATGGACATGAGTTTTGGTAAACTCTGGGAGTTGGTGATAGACAGGGAGGCCTGGCGTGCTGCAGTCCGTGGGGTCGCAAAGAGTCAGACACGACTGAGTGACTGAACTGAACTGAACTGAACTGGAGATGTAGTCCCTCTTGTGTGTGTGCTAAGTCATTTCAGTCGTGTCTGACTCTTTGTGACCTCATGGACTGTAGCCCACCAGGCTCCTTTGTCCATGGGATTCTCCAGGCAAGAATACTGGAGTGGGTTGCCATGGCCTCCCCTCCTCCAGGGGATCTTCGGGATCCAGGGATTGAACGCACATCTCCGTGTCTCGTGTACTGGCAAGTGGGCTCTTTACCATTCGTGCCACCTGGGAAGCCTGCAGCCCCTCTTAACGGGACCTGATTTCATTGACTTTTATGATCGTTTCCCCCTGATTCTGTTACATTTAATTCTGTATCATATATAGAGAGAAAGAAAAGACATAAAAAAGATGAGTGAAAAGCTATTTCAAAGTTCAGTGGCAAAGATATGCTTCTTTTTTTTTTTTTTATTAACTCCTGGTGGTCTGTTCAAGTTTTCTGTTGCTTTATGACTCATCCTTGGTAGATTGTATGTTTATAGGAATTTATCCATTTCTCCTAGGTTGTGTAATTTTTTGGCATATAATTCCTCATAATAACCTCTTCATGATGCAGGAAGACCAATGATGTCTCATCAAATGCAATGAGAGTGCATGGTTTGACTGGAGATGTCATTGCTTCAGCCTCTGGCCCTCAAGTTTATACACATCAGTTAATAAATTATCATAGGAAGGAAATAACTAAAAAAAAAAAAATCGAAACAAGTCTACCTTGTTTCTTGGCAAGAAGTCATGCAAAAATGAGAAGGATAAGCAGAAAAAGAAAATGTGAAGAATCATGGCTTCACCTCTACTTCTCTTTTTAGCCGAACAGCCCGATGCACCGACATGGCAGCACTTTTTTCTTCACACATGACGGTCTGGGAGTCGGAGGAATGATTCGGTGATGGGCGGGACTCCACTGGCCTCCTCTGGACCCATGAATTCAGAAGGAGAGAAAAGTTTCCTAAAATTAACCAAAGGGAGTCAGGAAGGTGACTTATAAAGTAGGAGAGATATTCCCAGAAGGGTGTAGAAGGATGAAAGGAAATCCTCTGACTCAGTTCCATTAGGAAGCTGACCCTAGAAGAAGAGCTGGGCTTTGTGAGCAGTACTGACCCATTAGCTACAAGGAAAGGGAGAGAAAACTGCTGGAAGGTAATCAAGCTCAACATCACGCCCGTGAAAGGCCCTTCGAGTTTGGGTGGCGTCTTGAAGCTGGGAAATTAAAGCACCGCGGATACCCGGTAGGTCCAGCACCGTGATCTTACACAAAACGAGCAAGAGACACGCGGGCAGGAGTCTCTAGGGGAGAAGCGCTCATTCATCGTAGGTACTTTCCCCGCACTGGAGAGACACCTTTAGGGCTTGAGACCATCAGATGTCTCCTGTCCCTGGTATGGTGACTGCTCATCAAAAGAGCTCCTACGAAGAGAGTCCCGATCACCTTGCTGCTTTCGTTACCCGTGGAGGACACGTCTGTCACTGCTGGTGCCGGAAGCAGGGCGTGCACCCTGAGGGCGGCTCAGAAATCTATCGGAAGTGGGCTGCAGGGGTTGGCCAGGAACGTACAGCACGTGGCGTGAGGGTGTTGTGTCCTGGCACGTGGCCATGGGGACGATGCATACCGTGCTCTTGCCCTGCTTCACCGTTTCACACGGCACAATCAGGACGTGGGGGGTGGGGGGGAAAGCTGAAACTGGAAGACTCGTTTCCCGGATTCCATCCAATGGCAGGACACTAGTAGGCATTCTGAGTAGACCCCGGAGGGCGGAGCCTTACAGAGTTGGTGCTCCCCATGCCAGCTCCTCACTCCCAGGGGCGTGATCATTTCGAACTATGAACTTCACATGTGTTGGGGATTGTTTTCCCCGGGACTAAATCCTTCGACTCACGAAATGGCTCTAAGTGTTGGCATTAGACTCTCCAGAAGCAGTAACACTGATTGTGAAGGTTCAGTGCTCTTACAACCTCTGCAACACTCTAGGTTTGCATCTTCCGAAGCAACCATTATTTCGTGACAAATGAAAATGTGGAGGCTCTTTGCCTCAGGGTGTCGACTTGCCCCCGGTTTTCTTTCACAGTGTCCCCTGGGTGCTTGAGGGTGAGGAGGACCTGTGTGCCCTGCCGTGTCCATCTTGGCGTGACTCTTACTCCTCTATGCAGCCCCCTTGCCTTTCTCTTGCCAGGACAGGGTGCTAAGGAATCAAGGCTTGCTGTTCCTCTGATTTTACTCCTAATCTCTCCCCTTATAGAGATTGTAGGTTGACTTTTCTTGTGTTTGCTTAAAGCAAAAGCAACCATCTTTATTATCTAAATATGAAATTTATTACCCCTGGTGGCTCAGATGGTAAAGAATCTGCCTGCAATGCAGGAGACCTGGGTTCAATCTCTGGGTCAGGAAGATCCCCTGGAGGAGGGCATGGCAACCCACTCCAGTATTCTTGCCTGGAGAATCCCATGGACAGAGGAGCCTGGCGGGCTACAGTCCATGAGGTCGCAAAGAGTCAGACACGACTGAGCGACTAACACACACACACAGCAAACAGGTATGCTAATCCATGTTTATTTCTCACAAAAACTCTATAATTTATTTGAATGGGCCTATTTCATAGTGTCTACAAACTTGGGAAGCTGTCACTGAGAATGACCTCTGACCATTTATTCATCCATGAGATATTATTCTACAGTCTTGCTTTCCTACTCCAAAATTCGGAGTGTATTTTGCACTTAGAGCACATCTCAGTTCCAACCAGCCACATACCAGCTGTCCCACAGCCACATGTCCAGCTCCCAAACTGGACAGCAGAGGTCTAAAGCGATGGGCCTCAACCAGGGCTTCACACTAGAGTCATCCAGGGGCTTTTATTGTTTTCTAGTTTGAAGATTATTTATTTATTTATTATAGAAATGTGGATGGACCTAGAGTCTGTCATACAGAGTGAAGTAAGTCAGAAAGAGAAAAACACATCTTTTATATTAATGCATAAATGTGGAATCTAGAAAAGATGGTACAGATGAACCCATTTGCAGGGCAGGAATAGAGACACAGACACAGGGAACAAACGTATGGACGCCGAGGAGGGAAGGTGAGGGTCAGACAAATAGGGAGCGTAGGACTGATGTCCACACACCACAGTGTGCAAAGTAGATAGCGAGTGGGGACCTTCCATAAGGCAGGAGGGAGTGGAAGTCGCTCAGTCATGTCAGACTCTCTGTGACCCCATGGACTGTATAGTCCATGGAATTCTCCAGGCTGGAATACTGGAATGGGTAGCCTATCCCTTCTCCAGCAGATCTTCCCCACCCAGGAATCAAACTGGGGTCTCCTGCATTACAGGTGGATTCTTTACCAACTGAACTATCAGGGTAGCCCATAAAGCAGGAGAGGTGGGTTCAATCCCTGGGTCGGGAAGATCCCCTGGAAAAGGAAATGGCAACCCGCTCCAGTAGTCTTGCCTGGGAAATCCCATGCACAAACGCGCCTGACAGGTTTACAGTCCATGGGGTTGCAGAGTCAGACACAGCTGAGCGACTAAACCACAAGTAAGTCCAGGGAGGCTGAATAACGAGAGAGCTGCGAAAATGAGATCTGACTTGCGAGCCCGAGAATTTCCACAGGGCTGTGTAGCCTTTCTGACTTTGCAGTGCAATGAGCTAAGGCCCAGGGTGGTACACAGATGTGTACCCAGACTCACAGGATGGCCGTCTCATTAGCAAGAGTAGACTAAGAACATAGGGGGACCCCCCGTCCGACTGCATCCTGACTGTCCTGGTCTGTAGAGCAGAGCTGAATAAGCAGCTGGCCTGCTGGATAGAGAGCTCTGGGGGGTGGCAGCCAGCGAGAGGCAGAAAAGCCAGCCCTGCCGACTTCCCCATCCGTGAGTGTCTTACGGGAAGGGCTGGCGCTCTCCGAGCTGCATTTCCCTTTTTTCTCCTCCACTAAGGCCCGTATGGTTTTCTAATGGCATTTTAAGCCAGCTGTTAATGCGGGTAATGTAGTTTGGGAGAAAGCAAAAAGGCCCAATTATAAGAATCAATATATTGTGTGAAGGGAGAACAGAAGCCTCTATTAAATATGAAGCAGGGCTTCAATTCCAACCAGAACTAGGCCAAGCGAGGAAACCGAAACCACCCCGCGAGGCGGAGGTGAGGGTGACGGAGGAGCGTTTCTGAGCCGAGCTCATTGCTTCCTGCCGGGCGGGAACGCTGCGGGTCACCCAGCAAATCAGGTACATGGGTGGTCCCGGGCCCAGAGCACACGACTGGCTGCCGCGAGCACTGGCCGAGCTAGTTCATGAACTGTGGATGGACACATTCATTGACGAACCTCCCTGCCCTCCCTGGTCTCTTTCCTTTAGGCCAGGACTTTCCGAGTGTGGACCCCAGAGCAGCAGCATCGGCATCAGCTGAGAGCGTGTCCATTACAAGAGCCCCCTCCTCAGAGCTCAACAGAACAGCAGAATCAGCAGTTCTGAGCGCGGGCCCAGCGGAGCTGCATTCTCTGTGCCCCCTACACGCTCCACGCAAAGCCCAGGGCTCAGCCACGAGATCTTCCCCTCAAGAACTACCCACTCTCGGGACTTCCCTGGTGGCTCAGTGGTAGAGAATCTGCCACGCAACGCAGGGGACATGCGTTCCAGCTCTGGTCCGGAAACTAAGACCCCACGTGTCGAGAGGCAACGAAGCCCTCACGCCACAGCTACTGAGCCCTTGAGCTCTGCAGCTAAGACCCCAGCTGAATAAACACATTAAATAATTTTAGAAAAAGAGCTATCTATTCTGGCAATGAAGGATAGAAAGCTGACTCTGACATGCTGCCCGCCCTTGAGGAGTCTGTGGCAACCACTTGTCTGAGCCGGTGGCACTTTTATAGGGTCCCCTCAGAAAACCGTATTCTTCCTCCCACTGTGCCTTTAAGTTAGTAAGTGTAAGTGTTAGTTGCTCAGTCGTGCCCAACTCTTAGCCATCCCATGGACTGCAGCCTGCCAGGCTCCTCTGTCCATGGGATTTTCCAGGCAAGAGGAGTTTTTTTCCTTCTCCCACTATGCCTTGAAGGGCAGCTCAAATCTAACCCTGGGCTAGTGTGTTCCTCGGAGAAGGCGATGGCACCCCACTCCAGTACTCTTGCCTGGAAAATCCCATGGGCAGAGGAGCCTGGTAGGCTGCAGTCCATGGGGTCACGAAGAGTCGGACACGACTGAGCAACTTCACTTTCACTTTTCACTTTCATGCATTGGAGAAGGCAATGGCAACCCACTCCAGTGTTCTTGCCTGGAGGATCCCAGGGACGGGGGAGTCTGGTGGGCTGCCGTCTATGGGGTCGCACAGAGTCAGACACGACTGAAGCGACTTAGCAGCAGCAGCAGTGTGTTCCTGGCCCCTGGATGAAATCTCCTGCAGGACTCAGCACCTCTCCAGGTCCTCTTAGATAACAAAAAGATTTTGGTCCACTTTTGTTAGAGGAACAGTCTTCAAATATCAAGTTAAAGGTCAAAATCCTGGCCAAACCTCAGACCCAGACACACCCTCTGTCCTATGAACAGAAAACCCCTAGGGGATCGAAGTCTGTCCCCAGGACCTCATCCCCTTTCTGGCCCATTCCAGAGAGCACAGCCAACTGCCACATCTTGGGTTCAAATGAAATTTCTGACTCAACCAGAATCCAGGAGAACTAGACCCAGTTCCCTGGACTGTGAAGAAGTCCATCCGCCTGACTGCATGTCGGGTGCCTCCCCTGGGAACCAGCCTCCAACAAGCCACGATCAGGGTTTACCAACAGGCAGACATCAGCAGAAGCTCATGCAGAAGTTCTATACTTAACTAGAGATCTCATGTATTGATAGAGGCTGCCCCCTCATTGCCCAGGCCCTGGCCAAAAACCATTAAGAATTCAGGAAAGTGCATAAAGCTAATTGCTAAGCAGCACTCCAGAGCTGGGCTCTCCATGTGAATCATTTTACAGCACAAATAGCATGGTCTGGGATTGTGCAGTGTGTACGCCATAGGGCTGACTAATGGGCTGACCACACTCCCTTCCTTCCTTCTTTCCCACCCACTCACTACTTCTCTGTAGCTGTTTCAATGGCTGGGACAGCCAACTCTGACATCTTTAGAAAAGATCTGGATATTTTCCTGGGGAGTGGTGGTTCCCACCTTGTGCCACACTTGCTTAGCACACTCCACTCCACAGACGCTCTCTCTCCCTTTGATGAATTTTCCAACTTAGCTGATACCTCTTTTTTTCCCTCCTCCAGCCACCTCCAAAGTTTCTCCAAGTTTCAGTTCTCAGCCGTCTTCTATCTACCATCTATCTATCATCTATCTACCTATCATCTATTGATCATCTATTTTCTATCATCCATCTATCTAGTTATCTATCATCTATCTATTTATCTATCATATATCTATCTCAGTTCAGTTCAGTCACTCAGTCGTGTCCGATTCTTTGTGACCCCATGGACTGCAGCACGCCAGGCCTCCCTGTCCATCACCAACTCCCAGAGTTTACTTAAACTCAGGTCCATTGAGTCAGTGATGCCATCCAACCATCTCATCCTCTGTCATCCCCTTCTCCTCCTGCCCTCAATCTTTCCCAGCATCAGGGTCTTTTCCAATGAGTCAGCTCTTTGCATCAGGTGGCCAAAGTATTGGAGTTTCAGCTTCAGCATCTGTCCTTCCAATGAATGTTCAGGACTGGTTGGATCTCCTTGCAGTCCAAGGGATGCTCAAGAGTCTTCTCCAATACCACAGTTCAAAAGCATCAATTTTTCCGTGCTCAGCTTTCTTCCTTTCTTCTATCTATCTAATCCATCATGCCCAAGATGCTCTACTCTGGGGAAAAACCCAGCTCTATATCACTAACCCTAGCCTCTCCCCTGAGCTCCAGTCCAAACTTGTTGAACCCCTAATAGCAGGGGTCCTCAACCCCCAGTCTGCCATGGACCAGTGCCAGTCTCCAGCTTGTTAGGAATGGGGGTGCACAGCAGGAGAGGAGCTGTGGGCAAGCAGGTGAAGCTTCATCTGCCACTCCCCATCACCCGCCATTGCTTGCATCCCCTGAACATCTCCCACCCGTGGAAAATTTGTCTTCCGTAAAACTGATCCCTGCTGCCCAAAAGATTGAGGACCACTGCCTTATAGGAACTTGTACCTGTTTGCTCTCTTGGTTTCTAGCATATGACTCTTTTCCTATTAATACCTTGGGAAACTTGCAAGACCTAATGAGCTTCAGTAGGGGACAGAGGCTATATCCACTCAAGCTGGAAAACCCAGACGCTTGCTCTCCCAGCTGCCCTTGAGTCAGGAGCCTGGGGTGTAGGGAGGCAGGGGCTGAGAAGCAGGCCGCACTAGTGACTGAAGCAGTGGCAAAGAGACTAAGGAAAGCAGGACCCAGCGTCAGTGACCCGCAGGGCTGAGGGGCAGTGCCACGGGGACCCTGAATTGGGGCGTTGTCCCAGGGTGGGCCTCAGCCTGGTTCTGTAGATCTCCTGAAGACTCCGAAAACTACCCAAACCTACTCTGGAAAGTTCCTTGGCCACTTAAGTCAGAATTGATTTTGGTTGCTTCCAAGGAAGAATCCTAACTGATACAGTTTCTTATCCATCATCTCGAATTCAACTTGTCTAAAATTGAATTCTGGCCTTTTCCCCCTAGAACCTGCTATTTATTGGAACTCTGCTTTCCAGTGGCATCATTCTCACCAGCGCCTAGCCTGAAACTGCAGAACTGCCACCCCCCCCCCCCCCCCGCCCACTCTCCTGCGCCACTGTGTCGTCAGATGCGGTTTGGTTGTTCTACGATGATACCTTCCTCCTCTGTCTCTTCTTGTTACTTTTACAGCCACGATCCTGTGCTTCTGAGCTAGTCTAACTTTATCTAGGGTCATCCTAAGGCACCGCACAGTGTTCTACCTGCTGGCCCTGCCTTCAAGTTTTCCACCTTTCATTTCCTGGGCTTATTACTTAAAATGCCCACCAGGCTTTTTTCGCTGTTTTAGTATCAGCCTCTGCTCATAAACTTGAGGTGGGCTCCCTAACCACAGAGTACGCTCCAGACCGCTGTGTGACCCAGAGGCCGTCCTGCCCTTTTCCCATGGGTTCTTTCCTCCAGGTAGGCAGTCTCTGTGTTTGCTCCGGATCAAACCAGGTTAAACGTTTAGCCCTTCTTTGCATCTTCCCCAAACATTCCGAAGTGTTATTGAGCAATTCAGACCTTGAAGGTTTCGTAGACTTGGAACGACAGTTAACCCTGCACACCGCTGAACAAACATATGGAAATTTGTATTAGAACTGTGTTTCCCAGCTCCTTTCTAGGCCATGGCCATGAAGACACAAGTTATCACTCAATGATCTGTTTACTTCTCTGCATCCCTTTGCTCATCTGCAAGATGAGAGCAGGAAACAGAACCCATTTCACTGCGGTTGTCATGAGGCTTAAGTGGGTAGACGGGTGTGATGCCCTCAGACCAATGTCTGGCCCTGCATGGGTTTGCTCTCATGACCCCTGAACCTCCCAGCTCCATGAGCCAAACTTCCTCTATTTGCTGAAGGAAATTTGAGTTGGGTTCTTTTCCTCTCTCCATAAAAGACCTGGCTATAAAGATCATAAAAGGCATAAAAGACAGCCCTGCGCTGCAGGCTTTATTTCCCTCCATTTTATGGGGAGTTAGTGAAGCCAAGTAATATTCTTTGGCAGTCCAGAATATTCGGGTTGGTCTTCAGGGCCATTTAAATCAAGAGAAATTGGAAAATGTTTATTTTATGGTCATCATAAATATTTTGCCCCTTAAATTTTCTGAAACCTCCCCCTGCAAATAGTATAATTCTCCAAATATCTGGTTTACTTACTTCTTTATTAAATAATGTGTAACTATGAAATATCTTAAGCTTATAGAAAAGTACTAAAAATAACAGACATCTTGGGTTTCTTTCTAGAATGCTTACAGCGTATTTTTCACAATAGGTCTTTAACCCACCAGGAATTTTTTTTTTTCCTTTGTAGTTTTTCTGCCTAGTAAGGAGTTAAGATCTAATTGCATCCTTTTTCATGTAAATAATCCATGGTAGCTATGCCATGTATTAAGGATCCATCTTTTCTCCCAGTGATTTGTAATACCATCTTTGTCCTTTAAGTTACCTAACACTTGTGTGCCTGTTTCTAGATTGTTTTGTCTGATGACACCCGCTTACATTACTGTCCATTTTATTTATTTAAAGAGTATTTTGATGTGAACCTTTTTTTTTTTTTTTTTTTTTGAGGTCTTTATTGAATTTGCTACAATACTGCTTCTGCTTTGGCTTTTTGGCCCCAAGGCACGTGGGATCTTGGTTCCCCCACCAGGGATGAAACCTGCGCCCCGTGCCGTGGAAGGTGGCGTCTTGACCGCTGGACGCCAGGAAAGTCTTGTGTCCATTTTAATTACTATGGTTACATAACATCTCCATTTCTCTTGTATCTCCATCCTCCTTTTTCAGCTTCTGCTTTCACTTTTACCACTGATGCTACTGCTTTTCAAAAAAAAAAAAAAATTACTGTTCTTGGCTCTTTACTTTCTCACATGAATTTTAGGAAAAGCATATTGAATTTCACAAATAATTTTAAGAGCATTTTATTGTTGAGTTAGATTTTTATTGGAATTATATTGAATTTATAAATTGTTTGGGAAGAATTAAAGCTCCTGCAACATTAGCTTTTCACCCAGAGATGTACTGTGTTCTGACATTTATTTACACCTTCCTTTATGTCTTATAGTAAATGTTTTTCCTATTCTCCATGACAATGTCATATGTTTTGTGGTTGTATTCCTGATAGCCTTACAGTTTGGGATAATAGGTAAATGTTGTCTTTCTTAAATTCACATTGTCAATCAGTTGGTAGTGCTGTTGAAGAACACTATTGATTTCTGCATATTGATCAGTATCTAACAACTTTGCCAAATGCTTTTATGAGTTCCCAGAGTTTACCTGTAGAGTTTCTTGAATATCCATAGAAATTTGTTATCAGCAAAAATAACAGTTTCCTGCTTCCTTTTCAGCCTTTATGTGTTGTGTTCCAGTGTCTAACCTCACTGCTTGGTAATGACCTCCAGGTAACATTCGGTAGACAGAGCGATAGCCGACGACCGTATCCTGCCACCGAGACACGTCTGATATTGCTATTGTGGTGGAGACAGACCACGTTTAACCCCGTGTTTTCCATTTACTTATCTTTGCTCCTGCACACCACCCCTAACTGTTGGATTCAACTTCTTTTGCCTGAATTAGAACTTTTGAAGATTTGCAGCCTCAGTTAAAGTGTGAATTAGAACAGGAAAATAAAACTTGTTTGCACCTAACGGGTTCCAACTGAAAAAAAAAAGTCTTTTCTGAGATTTCTAAAACCCAACCTTGGGTACCAAACAAGTTGGAGACTCCAGTTTCACTATCCTTGTGGTCAGAGCCTCAGGCCAAACCAAGATATAATAAGACAAAATTCATCTTGGGATACAGATACCCCTCAAGTTATGCCAGAGCCAAACCCAAAAATCACTCTGGAAGGGTGTGTCCACAGCCAGACCACGGGGTGTTTCACAGGGGAAAAGTCCAAATAAAATAAGTCCACATAAAAGTTACAAAGCTGATGAGAAAGTAATTCATCATGGCCAAGAGTCAGCAGACATAGACAGTAGGTTTAGAACTCTCAAGCATATAAGATAATAGATGATCTAAGAAAGAATATCGGAGAAGGCAATGGCACCCCACTCCAGTACTCTTGCCTGGAAAATCCCATGGATGGAGGAGCCTGGTAGGTTGCAGTTCATTGGGTCCCTAAGCGTCAGACACGACTGAGCGACTTCACTTTCACTTTTCACTTTCATGCATTGGAGAAGGAAATGGCAACCCACTCCAGTGTTCTTGCCTGGAGAATCCCAGGGGCGGGGGAGCCTGGTGGGCTTCCCTCTATGGGGTCACACAGAGTCAGACACAACTGAAGTGACTTAGCAGCAGCAAGAAACAATATACATTAAATAAGCCGGTTCGATCCCTGGGTAGGGAAATCCCCTGGAGGAGGCAATGGTAACCTGCTCCAGTTTTCTTGTGGGACGATACCATGGACAGAGGAGCCTGGGGGGCTACAGGGTCACAAAGAGTCAGAGACAACTGAGCACACTCGCACAAAATAGTAAAAGAAACAAAAAAACTATCGGTGCTTGAGAAGTGAAAAAGCGGATTTGCAAAGGTACTAATTCAAGTTCTAGAATTTAATGATATAGCCACTTAATTAAAAAACCCTCTTTGTATATATAAAATAATAATTATGACCATTATGAAGATAGAGTTAATGAAATGGATAATAAATAATAATGGATAATGATAATATTTCTAAATGTAGTTGAAAGGAACTCTTGAAGGAGACTCCACGAGAGGCCACCTCTAAGAGAATGTTGCAGAAGCACAGGCTGGCTCCTGGGGCTTGGAGCACTTTTCCCTCATGCCAGTCTCATGAGGAACTGCTCAAATCTGATACGAGTAAAGTTTACTGAAGAATTTCAGTTCTGTGAAAATCCACACCACTGACAAGAGAAAAGTGCCCAGGATAATAGGTGGAGTGCATAGCTTTATCAAATAAAATGATTGAATGAACCTCCAAAGCAATCATTTCAAAGTCTGGGACTTCCCTTTTTAATTTGAAAGGGGGTTAATAAAATGTGAAGTCTGAAAAAAATTAATGCATTCACAATGCATTGAAAATATGAGTAAAGAAGGACTCACTCATAATCCAACAACCCAGGGATACCTATCCAGGTATATGCACTATCCCTTGAAAGGTGAGAGAAAGTGAAGTTGCTCAGTCATGTCCAACTCTTTGAGTCCCTATGAACTGTACCCCTCCAGGCTCCTCTGTCCATGGGATTTTCCAGGCAAGAATACTGGAGTGGGTTGCCATTTCCTTCTCCAGGACATCTTCCCAACCCAGGGATCAAAGCTGGGTCTCCCGCATTGCAGGCAGACGCTTTACCTCTGAGCCACCAGGGAAGCCCTCACTATCCCTTCAGTTCAGTTCAGTTCAGTCGCTCAGTCGTGTCCGACTCTTTGCGACCCCATGAATCACAGCACGCCAGGCCTCCCTGTCCCTCACCAACTCCCAGAGTTCATTCAAGCTCACGTCCATCAAGTCAGTGATGCCATCCAGCCATCTCATCCTCTGTTGTCCCCTTCTCCTCCTGCCCCCAATCCCTCCCAGCATCAGGGTCTTTTCCAATGAGTCAACTCTTCGAATGAGGTGGCCAAAGTACTGGAGTTTCAGCTTTAGCATCATTCCTTCCAAAGAAATCTCAGGGCTGATCTCCTTCAGAATGGACTGGTTGCATCTCTTTGCAGTCCAAGGGACTCTCAAGAGTCTTCTCCAACACCACAGTTCAAAAAGATCAGTTCTCCGGCACTCAGCTTTCTTCACAGTCCAACTCTCACATCCATACATGGCCACAGGAAAAACCATAGCCTTGACTAGACGGACCTTTGTTGGCAAAGTAACGTCTCTGCTTTTCAATATGCTATCTGGTTGGTCATAACTGTCCTTCCAAGGAGTAAGTGTCTTTTAATTTCATGGCTGCAGTCACCATCTGCAGTGATTTTGGAGCCCAAAAAATAAAGTCTGACACTGTTTCCACTGTTTCCCCATCTATTTCCCATGAAGTGATGGGACCGGATGCCATGATCTTTGTTTTCTGAATATTGAGCTTTAAGCCAACTTTTTTACTCTCCTCTTTCACCTTCATCAAGAGGCTTTTGAGTTCCTCTTCACTTTCTGCCATAAGGGTGGTGTCATCTGCATATCTGAGGTTATTGATATTTCTCCCGGCAATCTTGATTCCAGCTTGTGCTTCTTCCAGCCCAGCGTTTCTCATGATGTACTCTGCACCATCCCTTTATTTATATTTAAATAAAAATTCTGCGAAAGTGTTAAAAAAAA
This sequence comes from Bos javanicus, assembly GCF_032452875.1. Lineage (NCBI taxonomy): Eukaryota > Metazoa > Chordata > Mammalia > Artiodactyla > Bovidae > Bos > Bos javanicus. Next base: position 49,294,071 of record NC_083890.1, read on the forward strand.
AAGCCCACAAAAGTGTAAATAAATAAACACAAAACAGAGGTACGGAAGAGACTAAAAGTATAATGGAGCACAATGTAGAGTTTTTGCTTAAAAAATTAAAATCACAACAAAATAAACCACTTTATGCAAAAAATGAAAGCTGCCAAAATGGCACAAGAAGACGTCGAAACCAGCATAACTTAGGAGCTTTGGGGATATCTGGGAAAAGGAAGCATCTCCTCAAAAGACTTCAGGCTCAGAATGTTTGACAATTAAGGTTTTCAAATGTTTAAGAAGTAAAATTCCCAAACTATATAAGCAGTTTTTGAACCTAGAAAAGTCAAAAGGGGACACTCCAAATGGTTTCAAAAGCTAGAGACTCGAGAAGCTATAAAACTAAACTTAATATGGACAATATTGTTAGTATATTCTGATGTATGTGCTGTCAGTGTTATTCTATACAAATCAATCATGGAAGTGTCACAGAGTTATTATCAGCCTGTGTTATTACTAGGTTGAGAGTTTCTTAACTCTTTCTGATAACGCTGCTCTCACTCTTGAGCACTGAATCCCACTCAGGTGTAAACGGAACTTTCATTAGGGTTCTGCGCTTCTCAGGTTACTAGTGTTTCACATGACACATTAAAGAAGGGGACTGTTCAATACGACTTTCATTGAGGGACAAACTGGTTCAAATTTATATCATTCCAAAACTGTTAGTTTCTCTCTCATAATAATAGCAATCTAGTGGTTTTTTCCTTTCTTATTATCAAAAGTTCTGGGTGTCTAGTTAAAATATTTAGTTTCATCTGTTCAAAGGTGATTAATCAAGATTGTCAATCCTAAAGAAATCAATCCTGAATATTCATTGGAAGGACTGATACTGAAGCTGAAGCTGCAATACCTTGGCCAGAGTGGCTTTTGATATTGAGTCGAAGAGCCAACTCATTTGAAAAGACCCTGATTCTGGGAAAGACTGAAGGCAGGAGGAGAAGGGGACGACAGAGGATGAGATGGCTGGATGGCATCACCGGTTCAACGAACACGAGTCTGAACAAACTCTGGGAGATAGTGAGGGACAGAGAAACCTGGTATGCTGCAGTCCATGGGGTTGCACAGAGAAGGCAATGGCACCCCACTCCAGTACTCTTGCCTAGAAAATTCCATGGACGGAGGAGCCTGGAAGGCTGCAGTCCATGGGGTCACTGAGGGTCAGACAAGACTGAGTGACTTCACTTTCACTTTTCACTTTCACACCTTGGGGAAGGAAATGGCAACCCACTCCAGTGTTCTTGCTTGGAGAATCCCAGGGATGGGGGAGCCTGGTGGGCTGCCATCTATGGGGTTGCACAGAGTCGGACACGACTGAAGTGACTTAGCAGCAGCAGCATGGGGTTGCAATGAGATGTATATGACTTAATGACTGAACAACAACAACAAAAATCAAGATGATTGCATCTTTTCCCATTTCTTTCTCTTTTAAATCAAACTGTTTCACAAAATTTCCTGCATACTTCATGATGACTTCCTTTAGTTACATGACAATTACCTAGAGAACAGAGATTGTTTGTCTCCTTCCAAGTGTTAGTTACCTAACTATCTACCTACCTAACTAACTAAATATCTACCTAACTAAATACCTAACCTACCTACCTAACTGAATATCATTTCCTCCCAGTAGGTATAATATGGCATCTGGATTTCACTATGCTAATAATCTTAAAATGTTTAGCAGAAGAAATTATTCTAGTGTAGTCACTCAAAAGTTAGCCATAATGCTAGGCAAAATTAAAGTCCTTTGTAAAAAGTATATAGTCTCTGAGGACTTTAGGGAAAGTATTACAGTGGATGAAATTATCTAACCCTCAAAAAATTCTGAAAGATTAGATAGATTTTGGTTCAAAAATCCCTTTATAAAATTAATAGTCTAGTTTCAAATTTTTAAATGATCTTATCTTGTGCATGTAATAAATATTTAGTCTATTAAGGCTTCAATGGTATGATAATACATGCTCTTTGAAATCTAGAGATGAAAGGCATTCAGCAGAGCAAATTATTATTTTTTATTATTTTGGGCATATAATATAGCTACTACTACTCTATTAAGAATGTTTTGAGACATCAAAAACAAAATTTGAAAATTAGAAGTTACATTGAAGAGCTAAGTTCTTTTTTCTTTATTTTTTCCCATCTATCTATAACTCTTGGAGATCATTCTAAGCCAGGACATGCAGGCCTACTCGTTCTTTTCAATGATCGCTTAGCATCACTCCATAGCATGGAGTAGTCACTAATGAACACTTTTTATTTTTCACTATTACAAATAATGCTGCAGTGAACAAAAAGACGTACATATGTTTCTTACACACATGAGTACTTCTTCCAAAGAAGTTTCTAAAAGTAGAATTGCTGTTCAAAGGACATATGAATTTCTGTCTTGATAGATATTGCCAAATGGTTTATAATAAGGCTAAACAAAGGTAAATAACATGAAAGCTCAATAAAATATGAAAGATATTAAATTTGCGCTGGGAGAAATGGCATGATAAATGGGATTTGCTTGAAGATACTTCAGCAAAAACATGAAGGAATAGGCACAAAAGTTGCAAAATTCTGAGAGTTGTTAAATCTGGGTGAGAGGTATATGGAACTTTATTCTATTACTCTACTTCTGTGTGTGTTTGAAATTTTTCATGATGACTTTCTTTAATTCTATGCACACGGCTCCTTCAGAAAATCTCTCAATTTCCATTTCATCAGATGCTAAATAGACACCAAGACAGGGCTTGCTTACCTGGGCCAAGCTCCACTCATTTCCTAGTCTAGGTGGAGTCCAGCCAAAATCCATTAAGAATTAGCATTTCAGTTAATTCACTGGTACCTAAATCTTTGTCTGTGCTTCTTGGTACAACACGTTTATTTAAGGGTACTTTCTTGCTCATACTGATTTTTTTTTTCAGAAAGGTAAAACCTGGGGAAATCCCCTAGAGTAGGAAATGGCAACCTACTCTGGTATTCTTGCCTGGGAAATCCCATCGACAGAGGAGCTTGGAGAGCTACCGTCCATGGAATCTCACAGAGTCACACATGACTGAGTGGCTGAGCAAGAATACAAGACCAGGTACATCCTGTCTAGTAGTGGGCAACGTACCTTCTCCACCACACACACTTTAGCCAACACGGGGTTGTTGTCTTTTAAAATAACCTCTTATAAGTGTGATGTAGAAAGATAAATAGGATTGAACCTGGCTTGGTCAAGGGGGGAGGTCCCTTAAGGCCTCAGAAACAGCACCAAAGGCACAGAGGTAGGAAAATGATCTTATTTCTCTAGTCCTGTGTTACCAGAGCTCACTCATTTAGCAAATATTTATTTGCCCAGAGCCTCTGTATTTAAATGGATATTAATGGCATTAGTTAAAAATATATTTGTAGCTTACAAAATAAATGAGTCACAGGATGGAATGTACAGCACAGGGGGAAATAGTCAATAACAATGTAGTGTGTTTGCATGGTGACAGATGGTAACTAGACTTGTGGTGGTGATCATTTTGTAATGTACAGAAATATCAGATCACTATGTTGTATACCAGGAACTAACAGTGTCATAGGTCAGTCCATTAGACTTAAAAAAACCCAAACAAACTCATAGGAAAAGCGATCAGATTTGCGGTGGCCAAAAGTAGGGGGTGGGGGAAGGGGAACTGGATGAAGGTGGTCAAAGGGTAAAACTTCCAACTGTAAGATAAATAATCACTAGGGATATAATACACATCGTGACTAGGACGATTAACTCTGCTGTATGTTATACATGAAGGTGGTTAAGAGTAAACTCTAAGTTCTTATCACAAGAAAAAAACTTTTCTTTTTTTATCTACATAAGGTGATGGATGTTCACTAGACACATCATGGTAATTATTTCACGATGTTCATAAGTCAAATCACGTTGCTGTGCGCCCTACAGAGTGCGGTATGCCAACTGTATCTCAATAAAAGGGGAAGAAAAAGTATACTGGTAACTAATCAAAGCTTTATTCCTTATAAAGTAAGAAGAAACGAGGGGGGATGCTTCTTTTAAAAGCTGGCAGTTTTCCAGGAAGGAGAGTGCCCTTCTGCAGACTTTCTGGAATATCTAGCATTCCGTGGAGTCCAGCCTACATCTTTCCTCTCTCTCCCAGGCCTTCCCTCAATGCTCTCTGGCCAGGAGAACTTTGGCGACAAAATATCCCTCAATACATATCAAGATCGGTGACATCCAATATTTTCCTGTATCTTGTTACACGTTAGCACACTGTCACAATGGATAGCCCTTTCTGCAGCAGCAGATTTCTCTAGCAAACTCTTCCTGAAGAATTAAAAAGCAAGCTCGCCTTTAACGAAGACAGAAGACATCTTCATTTTCCAGTGGGGCTGAAATTCAGACTCCTATTCTGCAGAAACCATAATGTTTACCACCGGGCAAGCAATAACGCCTGTTCCAGGTTAACTGGAGAGAAAGGACCGTTCCCTTCCGTGCTGCCTGCTGCTAAATGAGCCCAGCACTGCAGAGCCTCCTTGCCCTGCTTTTAGAAGCCAGTCCTCAACTCTAAGGAGCTGCTTGGCTGGGCGGAGTACTCTGGCTGTTTCAACTTGCTGGGCAGCCTGCGCATTTGAACAGGAATGATTGGAAAGGAGGAGGGGGCAGCAGGGATCGCCAAGACAAAGAGCCTGAGCAGGGGCGGGGGGCGTTCTTCTGCCGCAGCATCTCCCTGCGATGTCTTCCGGGGCCTCGCCAGCACCTGTCAGCGCGCCTGCACTGCGCGCAGGCCGGGGAGCGGGGCACCGCCGACCTCCCGCGCCTGCGCCCAGGCTGACCGGCAGTGCTCCAAGGGCCGCAGCAAGCGAAAAACAAAGCCTAAAATCAGCAGTTATCCTGACATGTTGAGCCGTGAAGTCGTTTTCAAGAAATTAACCTTCTCCTTGAAGATAAAGAAAATGTAGTCATCCCTTCCCTTAAAAGCCAGAATCAAGAAAAACAGTGATTCTGAAAAGAAAAAATATATATCTGACTGCAGAAGTGCGTTAATAAGGATGGTAAATATACATACAGCACTGCAGTGCCCGCTTTTCATTTAAATGCTTCACCATGTACCACTCATCTACAGGCCATGTTTTCATGTCTTAGCAGCCTCTCATCCTTGGGGGAAAGAGGTTCTTAAAGGAAAATGTAAAATATACACATATGCCCCATATTATCTTATATTGTTGCAATACAGGGCATATTTAATAGTATGTAATATTCACGTACATGTATATACATAAGGACAGAGATACAGTGCCCTCTACTGGATCAAATTCAACTAGGTTAACCCCTCCCTTGAAATGGTTAATGTAACTTTTCCTCCAAGTGACTATCAACACCAGAATATAAACCCTAATGTTAGTGATTCTTCACATCTGGCAGTTCCTCCCTGGCTTATACTAGCAACAAGAAAACTGCCTTTCACATGCTGCTTGTCTTAACGATGCTTGCTGACCAGGCTTTGTGTCCCAATGCCTTAGGTTCACAAAGGGTATTCAAATTTATGCTAAAGATGCATTTGTGTGACTCTCTCTGACGTCTGCAGAACAGTGCACAGGACGAAGCCAGGGGAAATCTGACTAATTGATTTGAGTCACCTAAGCAGATAATCCAGGCTCTGTGAGTCCCAAACCAAACACAAGCTTTCTTTAGTGTGCGCTACTTGAACTAATCAGATGTAACTTTAAGAACCAGACAGAGAGGGGTTCAAGCACAGTGTCCATGTCCAAAGTGCTGGATGGTGGGGAGGGGTAAACAGGAGGTTGGGATGGGCATATACACACTGCAGCTGCTGCTGCTGCTAAGTCGCTTCAGTCGTGTCCGACTCTGTGCGACCCCACAGACAGCAGCCCACCAGGCTCCCCCGACCCTGGGATTCTCCAGGCAAGAACACTGGACTGGGTCGCCATTTCCTTTTCCAACGCATGAAAGTGAAAAGTGAAAGTGAAGTCGCTCAGTCGTGTCTGACTTTTAGGGACCCCATGGACTGCAGCCTACCAGGCTCCTCCATCCATGGGATTTTCCAGGCAAGGGTACTGGAGTGGGGTGCCATCGCCTTCTCCACATATACACACTACAAAATATAAAATAGATAACAGGACCCACTGCATAGCACAGGGAACTCTACTCAATATTCTGTAATGACTTCTACTGGAATAGACTCTAAAAAGTGGAAAAAAATAAATGTTTTTAAAAGTTGAACAACTCAAGACATTAGGCAAATTGAGAAGTACTGGTTTAAAAGCAACATTATCCAGACAGCTTAAATAATACAGAAATCATCATTTTGAATAATTTGTTCTTGAGTAGCACAGAGACCCCATGGTAAGACACATCTGCTCCTCAAAACTAGCAATCCAATCTCTTATATGGATTTTTGAAAATTGAGACTAATGATGGGTTTAGAAGTTTGTGGGAAACCATTAAAAATCACAGAAAGATTATTTTAAAATAAGAATAGTTTCAAAAACTCCACAATTTAACATGCATGCAACATTGAGGACCAGCTGGAAGCAGAAGGATTCTTAAAACACAGGGGCTACAATTGCCCTGTAAGAGTCTCCACTGCCAACATTTCTTTTTCTGGAGGAGACCCTTGTCCTGACCTGAATCTCATCTCCTGGCCACCGAGGGCAAAGCTCCACACGGTTAACCCTCTGCAGATATTCAGAAGCTGGACAGAGCTTGTTATGGAAGTTCAAAACCCAGCCAGAATAAGCTAGCTGGAAAACTAGATGCAGGACATTTAAAGAGAAGATACCACTCTGGGAAAGATTGAAGGCAAAGGAGAAGGGCGTGGCAGAGGAAAAGATGTCCATCACTGACTCAGTGGGCATGAATTTAAGCAGACTCCAGGAGATAGTGGAGGAAAGGGGAGCCTGGCGTGCGTCAGTCCATGGGGTCACAGAGTCGGACACAACTTATTGACTGAACACCACCACCACCGCCAGGCAGATAGCTTTCAACCTCTGATGCTCAGAAACATGGGAGAGGACCTGTTAGTAACACAGAGGAGAAGTCTGGGCCCGAAAGAAGATCCATGGCTGGCGGTGAGGTTGCCCCCTACCCACCCAGGCTTCCCAGGGAGGCTCAGGCAGCCACATGGGCTATTTTTAGCTTTACTCCAGCCATCACATCAAAGTGTTTACTCTCCTAGGAAACTCAATTCTGTCCAAGGTCAGAAACAGTGAGGACAGGCCACGACCCCCACCAGGGTTGTGTTCTCACCCTCCCATGAGTATAGGGATCCCCTGGTGGACTGGTGGAAAAATCTGGAGTCCACAGCTGCCCCCGGAAAGTCCAAAGCTGCCCCCTCACTCTGGTTCAGTGAGTCTGGAGAAATACCCAAGCCTCTGCATTTTAGCAAGCAGCCCGGGTGGCTCTGGTACAAGCGGTCCCTGGACCACACGTTAGAAACACTGCCTCAGGAAGTGAGGAAACGTACAGTTAGCCAAATGCACTGACATCTTAAGACCTTCTGCTTACGAGCATCCACATTTTAATGAGATCCTCGTGGAATAAGAACCCCCTCGGACTCATTTTTGTCCTTACATAAGCAGTGTTATAATAAATGTAGCAATTACTTTGAGATTCAACCTTATGACAGTACACACGAGCATGTAGAACCCCTGAAACCCTTCTGAGCCCTCGACTAGCCCCTTTTATTTTATGCACCAGTTTCAGGAACTGGGTTTTCTGCTCCTTCCTTAAAACTGTCTCCACCTATTCCTTCTGACCAGAGTCCTCTCCCGGCAGTGCTGCAGAGGAAGAAAGCACGTGGGTCCTCCCCACCGGACAACGTCCCTGAAAAAGTGCACAAGACGTCGCAGGCTTTCCTTGAAGGTTTATAGCAAGTAACACTGAGGAAAAGACAGGGGGGATAAACATGCACTCAGAACTAGAGAGAAATCTCAGCTGCATGTAAATGTGCCCCCGATCCAGCTTTTCCCTTGATCACCTGTTGACTCTACACCTGCGTTACCCCTTCCTTCTTCCCTTCCTTCCTTCTCCCCCCCGCCACCTTCTTTGCTTCCCCCTCCCTTCTTTCCATCTTCCTCCCTCCGTCCCCCTCCCCCTGGCTCGTGCTTGTACAGCCTGGCACTCTGGGCTTGAGGGCACACTGCCCACGTACCCCACAAATGCATCAAAGTGCTGGGGCCGCACCAAAGAATGGAGGTTTCCAAGGGAGGCGTCACGAGGGTTAGCGTGAGAAGAGACTGGAAGAAAGGACCATCGGCTGAGCAGATTGTTAGGGAAATGAACTCCCTTCAGAGGAGAGAAGAGCCCCACACAAAGCCTCAGAGAATAAAGCACGCCCTCTTCTGAGAAGGAGTTCCTGGAAAGTAGACTGGACTGGTAGGCAGGACCAGTTCATGAAGGACCATGTGGGTCAAAGAGTGACCATCTTATAAACCGTGTAGAAATGACCACTGAGACTTTCAAAAGCTACAAAACTCGCAATTTTATAAGTCTAAAATTTAGTAAATTTTAATTTATATTTGAAACACAGACAATACTCAAAATATCTGTATACATTCTGGTCATATAATCTGAAGCATCCTAGCACTCAGCATCATCCCAGCTTGGACATGAGTCATTTTCTCACTACAAATCTGTTTTCTTTATTAAAGCATTTCTGTTAAAAGTCTTTGGAAATGTGACTAAATCCATTATGGCTATTAAAAAATTTAAAGTCCATCCCAAGTTGGTAGAAAGAAGAGATGGGCCTCATAATTATTACTCCAGCATAGCAGACACAAGCCTGGTGTGTCCAGGACAACCCAGAAAGATGACTGCTCTGACCACAGGGTGTCCCGGCTCAGGTGGACGGTTCCATGACTCGTATCTTCCTCCTCTTGGTGAGAAAGTCTTCATCTTAAGAGCTTCACCCGCTTTGAATTTAAACACTGTGAGTCCAGCTACTTGGGGGCGAAACTCAGATGCACTAAGTTCTTTTCTTCTCCCAGGTGGTTCCTCAATTTAAACCATAATAGCTTCTTGAAAGTCATACAGATGGCCAGTAGGTTCATGAAAAGACCTTCAACGTTGCTAATTATTACAGAAATGCAGATCAGAACTAAATGAGACATCACACCAGCCAGAATGGTTATCATCAGAAAACTCACAAACAGTAAATGCTGAAGAGCATGTGGAGGGAAAGGAACTCTCTTACACTGTTAGTGGGAACGTAAATTGGTACAGCCACCATGGAGAACAGTATGGAGGTTCCTTTAAAAACTAAAAATCGGGCTACCATATGACCCAGCAATCCCACTCCTGGGCCTGTATCTGGAGAAAAACATGACCCGAAAGGATACATGCAAGCCAATGCTCATTGCAGCATGTTTACAAGAGCTGAGACGTGGAAGCCACCTAACTGTCTGTTGACAGAGGAATGGATAAAGACGATGTGGTGTGTGCACACACACACATATATTATTACTCAGCCATTAAAAAGAATGAAATGATGCCATTTGCAGCGACACAGATGGACCTAGAGAGCGTCATACTGAGTGAAGTGAGTCAGAGAGAGAAATATGACATCCCTTATATGTGGAATCTAAAAGGAAATTATACGCATGAACTTACTTACAAGACAGAAAGAGTCTCAGACTTAGAGAACGAACTGATGGTTGCCAGTGGGGAAGGGATAGTTAGGGAATTTCAGACGGACACGTACTCACCGCAGTGTTTAAAACAGGTCACCAACAAGGGCCTGCTGTGCAGCACAGGTAACTGCTCAGTGGTGCGTGGCCTCCTGGATGAGAGAGGGCTTTGGAGGAGAGTGCATACATGTATATATATGGCTGAGTCCCTTCACTGTTCTCCTGAAACTATCACAGCATTGTTAGTTGGCTATACCCCCAAAACAAAATAAAAAGCTCAAACCAAAATAGTAGCTTCTTGAAAGGCAAGATGTAATCTTTCAAGATATTGTTTATGATATTGACCACAATGCTTACTTGATCAACCTTTTTTTTTCTTCTTCAGTGTTAAACGATGAAATGGACTGAGTTACTAAGATCTTAAAGACACAAGGTGTGTTGTGATTTTTTTTTAGGTACAAGGAAATCCTGATATGTTTATGAAAAGGTTCTGCACGTCATATTAAGTTCTACAGTAGACTGTCATGGGGCCCTGATAGGCACTCACCTAAAGTCATCCGCATCATCAAGGGAGACAATGGAAGGGTCAGTTCCCAGCTATTCTGGCTGGGAAAGGGGGCTGTGAGTCATTGCTGGGCTGGGTAGGACCTCCCAGCTGCCAAATGCACTCAGTCATTTTTCTGCTCATGAACAAAAACATCACAAATGAAACAAGTATTTGGGTTTGCTCCGGGATTTAGAGGGAAATATCTTTATCCAAGCACTAAGGAGTCTCCATAGCGGATACATTGTGATATTGTTTCCCTTCTGAAGCTCTTAATCCCTCTACCAGGGAGGCCAGATGTAGCCTAAATGAACCACATTAGCCAGAGCCCGCTCAGGGCCACGTCAGGAAGGAGTTCAACTCTGGTAGTGAGAATTACAACTGCCTCTGGATCTCTCTACAAAGGTTACCCAGTCTTACTCTGACAAGTCATGTCTGTGCAGCCCTCCCTGAGAGGCGCTCTGGAAAGCAGGGGCTCTTGTTCACATGCACTCACTAGGTCTGGGACGGGGCCTGAGCGTCTCCAACAGTCTTCTCAGTGAGGCCTGTGCTGTGGGCCCACAGGCCACCCTTGGGGCCCCAGGGCCTTAGAACATACTCAGAAACTGAGACAGCAGTGTTTCTGAGATGCGTCAGTGGTGACAGAGACGTCAAGCCGGGAGAATTAAGATGTTGAATCATCCTGGAGTGTCTGAAATGTGTGGTGATCTCCTTTTGTCCCCAACATCTCTCAGGCTCAAGTGGTAAAGAATCAGCCTGCCAATGCAGGAGATGCGGGTTTGATCCCTGGGTCAGGAAGATCCCCTGGAGAAGGGAATGGCAACCCACTCCAATATTCTTGCCTGGAAGATCTGGAAGATCCCACGGACAGAGGAGCCTGGAGGGCTACAGTCCATGAGGTCACAAAGAGTCAGAACAACTGAGCATGCACGCATTCTCGTAGACCCACACGTGGGTTACAGGTCATCACAGTTTCCTACACAATTGTTCAAGCAAATCTGATTTTGGATTCTCACCAAGGCTACCCATAAGCAAACTGATAAAAAAGGCGTTTACGTAGAGCATTGAACTCACTCGTATTGGGCACCCTTTCCTTGTCTCATGGTGCCCATCCCCTCCTCTGCATCATCTGTGCCCCCCAGCCTTGCCCCTGTCCTTCATCTGAACCCTCTCCAATCCTGATCCCCGACCCCCAACCCCACAAAAACATCTTCCAGGATGAAAATCTAACTCACTCACATGTCAATAATGACAGCCTAAGGAGATGTTAGCTAAGTCAAGAGCATGTGTCTCTAGTGGTAGAGATTTCAAACCCCATCCAGAGGGGAGCAGTGGTCCGGGGAACGTCCATCCCAGCATCTCTCAGTCTCCTTCTAGACTCTCCTGTGGTGTAGAACCCCTCACACCTACCCCAGAAGAAGCCTCTGCCCCAGAGTGTCCTAGAACCTGGCCTTGGGTCACCATGGTCCAAGCAGACCCCAGGCCAACTCAGGGTTGGTTTTATGAGGGCATCTAATGCCTTGTTGGATATTATATCTCTGTTTGTTGTAGTTCAGTTGCTCAGTCATGTCCAGCTCTTTGCAATCCCATGGACTGCAGCACGCCAGGCTTCCCTGTGTTTCACTATTTCCCGGAGTTTGCTCAGACTCATGTCCATCGAGTTGGTGATGCCGTCCAACCATCTCATCCTTTCTTGCGCCTTTCTCCTCCTGCCCTCAGTCTTTCCCAGCATCAGGGTCTTTTCCAGGGTCTATGCCTGTCATTCAACCCAAATAAATTCATTCCATTTAGGATGGGAATTTTCAATCTCAAATTTATTTACTCATGTTTACCAAGTTGCCTGGTAATCCCTCTAGAGGGAATTAGAGGAAATCCCTAATCTAGAGGAAATCCCTCTACATGAAATCTTCTAACTCTAGAACGTCAGATTTTGCTGCAACCGAAAGGAAGGCCCTCTGTTTATTCTTCATCTTTAAGTGCTTGACTTTTGCCAAAGGTGCTCAGGCTTGGGGAAGCAGGGACACATAGCTGCCCTCTGTTCCCTCACCTTCCTTCTCTCTGTGTCCTCCAGAGCACTCCTCCGACTCAGCTCAGTGGAAAAGTACAGCGATTCTTGCGTCACGTGGGCTGGATCTCTCGCCTTAACTTGCTGGGGCTGAGTCACTGGGACCAAACTAAAGATGCTTCTTGCCATAGGTTGCCCAAGCTGTCCACCATGTCATTTATGAAGCCAAGAAAATATTGAATTAGGATACACGAGAACTGTGGATCCAGATGTCCAGCCAGTAGAAAGATCGGTAATGAGGAAACAGAGCTGACCTCTTTCAGCAAAGCGAGGAAGTGGCAGGGGAATGTGAGAGGCAGCTGCTCGCCGTTGGCAGCTGCCTTGAAGGGCAGTGCTACGGAATGTCAGCAAACGGCATATTTCACGGCTGCTTCTCCACTGCCCTTTAATGATTCAGGAGCAGAACCATCTTTAACGGCGCTTGGCATGCTGTCTGGTTAAAAGGCAAATAAAGTGTCCTCATTTCAGCAGCCTTTCCAGAGAAAGAGCTGATGGTCAGAATGTGTCCTTCTCATGGGTCACTGGAAAATCAGTTTATCTAGAAGCAGCACGGGTACAGTCCCCTCCTCTGCCTTTGCCTGTGAAATAATCTCCCACTTGGCTTTGAGAACACCTACTAAGCTATTTTTAGATCCCATTTCCACCATGGCCTCTAAATACTCTAACTAATGTGGATCATAATTCGAGGTTATAACACCAAGTTAAAGCTGAGAGAATTTCTACAGCCAAAAGCCCTAACTAGGTCTTTCCTAATTTAACAGAGAATAAACTTGATTGTCATTCATTGTAACAGATTCATTTAAAATGAGCTCTGTCCTTAAAAGTGTCCTCCCCACAGAAGTCACTAAGTCACAAAGATGTCACAAAAGCCATAAAGATATTTCCTCCTAGTTCAACTTTGCATGCATAGCATGAATAAAGAGGATTTAGTGATTAATCATATTTGATCAAATTCAAAGCAAACCAACTAGCGAGCTGTTAAATAAGTCAGTCATAAGGTATAACACTTATAACTTTTACTTAATGTTGACTAGACTCAAGTTCCACAGAAGAATCTCAAGCGTTCTCTAATTGATGGCATTTATGTCGATGTGTTGCAACACAACACATAAAATGTGTTATGGGAAGTGCGCTGTGTCGTATGAAATCACTTATGTTCGTGCAAGATGCTGTGATTTTGCTTATTGAACTAATTGGGTTTTTAAGTAATTTGCCTTGTATATTGGCCATGTTTATAAATTACCATTTGTGTGTGTGTGTGTGCATCTCTAATGCCACTACTCCCATACATATTCCCTTCGAATTGCTCAAAAAAGAGAGAGAAAAGAGTGATATTGGAGAAATAACTATTGAGTCAAAATGGAGTATAACTAACGGTCAGCGACCATTGTAATTGCCTCCAATAATACTTTCAAACGAGCTCCTCTAATTACCATCTTATCCAGGAGGCCGTCTCTCACCTGCTGGTCCTTGCTGGTATGCTCCAAAGGAAAGCAGCTCCCAGCTGCTGTCACAGCCCCCACATCTGAGGGAGACGCCAACCATAGGCTCAAGGTGCTGCCTGCCACTGCTGGGCATGTGGAAGGGAAGGAAGCCCTTTGGGAAATAGACAGTCATCCCCATAACTACCAACAGAGAACACGCCATCTTCCAAAACTTGCCAACCTAGATGATAATCTTTAAAACTCAAACATCTGAGTCATGGAGACAATTGGCTCCCTCCAAAGTTGAACTAAAGCAGTGATGGACACAACTTCTGAAACAGTCCAGATTGAACCCACAGTGAGACTTGAGAAGTTGGGAAGACGAAACAAGATTAACAGAGAAACAATATGAGAACAAGAACAAACTCTTGGGAATACAGAATGAAAAACAGATGGTATGACTTTCCACCTAGAAGAATCATAAAGGCTAGCTGGAAAAAACTTTTTAAAGTCACGTGTTTTGGCAAATTGTTGAGTAGAGGTGATTATAGAGCTTTTTAAATCTCCCTGAATCCCACCTCCCCACCACCACAGAAAAAGAGAAACAAGGATCACATAACGAAGAAGACAGTGATAACGTCTGCAACAAAACTAGATGATATGATACCCCCAAGAACCTCCAGCAGGAGCCAGTGGGAACAAATAGGGCCACAAGATCCATGTGGCATCAGCAACTGTGCAGAAGGACCCAGAGGGAGGGAACAGGTGTCTGCCAGCCTCAGAACAGAAGAACGCCACCACAGTCACCAAGAACTTGCGATCATTCAAACTGACCTTCAAACATAAAGTCTGCAGAGAAGTTGCTGTGTACATTTGGGAACTCTGGTATGCGTTCCCATGATCCCTCCCTAGAAACACACAGGACAATGAGCTACTATCAACCAAAAATGACTCACGAGACCTTGACGACGGGACTGGAAGGGATACAGGCAGCAGAGGAACATGGTAAATGACACCATTGGATTCAAACATAAAAATCAATATACGGGAACTCTATAGAAAAGGGGGTGAATTTGTCAACAGCAACAAACAAAAGAAGAAGTGGGGGTGAACCTATAGATTAAAAAACACCAAATAATCACCACGTGTTGAAATTGCACGTGTGCTAAGTCACTTCAGTCGTGTTTAACTGTTTGCGACCCCATGGGCTGTAGACCACCAGGATGCTCTGTCCATGGGATTCTCCAGGCAAGAATACTGGAGTGGGCTGCCATGCCCTTCTCCAGGGGATCTTCCCGACCCAGGGATCAAACCCACGTCTCCTGCATCTCTTGTATGGCAGGTGGATTCTTTATACATTGAGCCACTTGGGTTCTGTGTATCTTTGGAATTTTCTATGTTAAAAGCAATCAGAAAAACAAAAATAGATAAATTCTTAAAAATCAGAGACAAATACTAATCCACAAATTAGCATTTGGGTAATATTATGAGAAAGGGAGGCAGCCATCTTAGTAGTAGCAATATATATACATATAAATATATATATAACATCTAGAAATTAACTTAAGAAGTAGAAAAGACCTATGAGGGAAAAACATAGAAGAGCTTAATCAATAAAGAGACATTTTATGCTCCAAATGGGACATCACCAGTTAAAGATTTTTCCACAAATGTATCTATAAATGTAATACAACTCCAATCAATATTTAACTAGATTTTTTTAACTGGACCAATTAGTTATAAAGTTCACCTATAAAATAAAAGATAAAATGAGGAGAAATTTTTGGAAAAGAATTAAGGAGAAAGAATATTTGAATTACCAGTTAACAAAATACATTGCGACATTGGAGAAATTAGAGTGGCGCTGTGCTGTTTTGGCCTGGACAAATCCAGCAGTGAAACAGAGCAGAGATTTTGGAAAGAGACACGGTCATTTATAAGAATTTATTATAGAGTAAAGATGGCATTTCAAATCAGTGGAAAAAGGATGGATTATTCAATCAGCCCTGTTGGTACCACTGGATCTCCTTTTGAGAAAGAAATAATGTTAAATTCAATCCTCTGCAAAAATAATTTCCAGACATTAAATATACAAATACAAAAGTTAAAACTCTCAAAATATGAGAAGTTATTTTTATAATTCTAAAAGATGGAAATCTTTTCTCACCAAGACACTCTGCAGCTTTAAGGTTCTATGTACTGGTATGGAAAGAACTCCAAGATGTACTGTTAATTAAAAAAAAAAAAGGTACAGAATAATGTATATAACTTACTACCATTTGTGTATAAAAAGAGGAAAAATAGACATCTCTATTATCTATATTTGTTTGGTTCTATGTGTGCTAAGTCACTTGGTCATGTCTGACTCTTTGCAACCCAATGAACTATAGTTCTTCTCTGTCCTTGGGATCTAGGCAAGAATACTGGAGTGGGTTGCCATTTCCTCCTCCAGGGATCTTCCCGACCCAGGATCAAACCTGCATCTCCTTCATTGTCAGGTGGATTCTTTATCACTGTATCACCCAGAAAGCCCATTCATTTCTACACACAAAAATAAACTCTGGAAAAAAACTTAAGGTACTAATAATAGTATCTGTCACAACTGGGGAGTTGTGAATAGGTTCTGAATAGGGGATGGCAGGACTGGGAGAAAGATTTTTCACTATACAATTTCACTTTGTTTTTAATTTTTGAATTCCATCAGTGTATTGCCCATCTCAAAAATTAGAGAAGTAAATGCATGAAAAAATATTTTCATAACATATTATAAACAAATTGAATAAACAAGTGGCAGAAGAGAAAACATCCCCTGGATGACAAAGAGTTTAACTCGATATGCATAAATCTCTATACTAAAGAAGAGAAAAAAATAAACACCTGAAGAGAAGGAAAAAACACAAGCAAAATGTACAAACAATGCATTCTCTAAAAAATAAACCAAACAACGCTCAGAGCCTTAGAGAACTTGAATTCAGATAGGCATTTTTGCATTTCAAGTCAGCAAGGAACAGCTGGTCTGAGCTGTGGAAACACCCGGAGCCCCGTTCATTCCCCAGATTCCTTCTTGTCTTCTGTCCACGCAGTCTTCACATGGTGGCCCTCGGCTTTAGGAATGTAGATCTGATCCTGTGCCTCCTCTGATTGAATTCCTCCTGTGGCTTCTCATTGTTCTTAGAGTAGAATCCAGACTTGCTACCAGGCCCTGCGGGAGCTGGTGTCCACCTGCCGCCGTGGCCTCCTCTCAAACTGCTGTGCTTGGAGCTGAGTCAAAGGATGTGGTAGCTCTGTATATATTGATACAGAGACTGATTCGTGCTGTTTCCAAGTTTTAAAAGCAGGTTACTTTTGGATAAGACTCTTGAGAGTCCCTTGGACAGCAAAAAGATCCAACCAGTCCATCCTAAAGGAGATCAGTCTTGAATGTTCATTGGAAGGATTGATGCTGAAGCTGAAACTCCAATACTTCGGCCACTTGATGCGAAGAGCTGACTCGTTTGAAAAGACCCTGATGCTGGGAAAGATTGAGGGTGGGAGAAGGGGACCACAGAGGATGAGATGGTTGGATGGCATTACCAACTCGATGGACATGAATTTGAGCAGGCTCCAGGAGCTGGTGATGGACAGGGAAGCCTGGCGTGCTGCAGTCCATGGGTCGCTAAGAGTCAGACATGACTGAGCGACTGAACTGAACTGAACAGGATGATCCCACTGGAAAAAAAGATTTAGAGAGATAGATAATGTATAATATATTATATGTTATATGATAGGTAATGTATAGTATATGTTATATTTTATATGCTGCATATTATATTTTACGGTATATGCTATTACATAGTATATAGTATATATCTGAGAGTCTCCAAACTGTTAATTGTGTTTTCTTTGTGGATGTGTTTCTGTAGGGGGGAATCATTTTTCTTCATTCTTCATATACTGTCCTTAGATTATACAATAAACATGTATCGTGTTTTGTAATAAAGACAACATTTGATCCCATATAAAATGCATTTAGATTCTGCAGTTTTGTGGTGCTTCCAGGCTGCAGTTTCACAGTTCATGCTGTTAGATTTTTCTGTTGGCCTGAGGAGGAAGGGATGCAGCTGTAGGTAAAGAAACATGCTTGACAGGCGTGCCCACCTCTTCAGAGCATACCAGGGAGAAGGGTCCCACCCGCACGCTGGCCAGCCACACGCCAGCTCTTATTTCAGAGTCAAAGGCAGACAAACGATGAAATGAATGAAATGGTCAGTGACATCATCATCATAAGAGCATTCTGAAAATTAATAAATTCTCCGGCAACTTTTGCGTGAAACAATTTTTACTTGTTCTTATTCTTTAATGACACATACTTTCTATTTTGTTAAAATTACTTACGGAGTGAGACAATCTGGAAGCTTAAAGTCTCTTTTTAGAAATTCAGTCCTGTTTTCAAAATTAGATAAGCCATATTTTCTTTGTAAAAGGACAAGTTTTGAGATCTTGAAAAGACTGATTCATTACTCACATGCTTATACAACATATTTTACGAAGGCCATAGAAACGTGATGTCATTTGCTTTACTTCTCTGCAACATTCTGTGGGGATTCATCAAAATCCAGAAGGATACATGGCAATGCTTGCCATCACCATCACGTATACACAGCCGAGAAAGGGAGGAGGCTTCAGAACTGCTGCTAGTCTAACAAGCAGAGGTCAAAGCTACACATTTCGCATCTTGACCTTGGTACCAGTTCCATGACTGACTTCTAGAAAGCTGAAATTCTACAGTCCTTTTCCCTCCATCAATATATGGTCATAATGCCAACATTGCAGCATCAAAGCAGTTGCTTTAAAGATCCTCTAAAGGATTACACACACATTGGGTTTTTGCCTACAGAGACTGGAGGCTTGTGCCCAGAGGGAGCCCTTGATCTGACCTTAGTTATGAATCTGGTGGTGGAACAGCTCCCTGTAGACTTGGGGAAAAGGCACCATGGATCCATGTGCCACCTGCCCCCCGTCCAAATACCCACAGTGACAACAGTGATCGTCCTGATCACCAATAGCTGTAAATCCTAAGCAGGGTGACTTCAGAGCTTAGGAAGGGTAGAGCCATTTTTGTTAAATCTCTGCCTGCTGGTATAGGGCTTCCCCAGTGGCTTAGCAGTAAAGGATCTGCCTGCAATGCAGAAGGTGCGGGTTCGATCCTTGGGTCAGGAAGATCTCCTGGAGGAGGGGATGACAACCCACTCCAGTATTCTTGCCAAGAAATCCCCGTGGACAGAGGAGCCTGATGGACTACAGTCCATGGGAGTCACAAAGAGTCAGACATGAATAAATCAACTGAGCATTCTGCTGGGATTAAAAATAAGTTTATGAAATAAACGTAAGGCGTTAAGCACTGTTTTCTCAACACCGTCTCCATCATTTCTCAGCTAATATTCCATTCCTCCTGAAAATGTCATGGGCAATTGTTTTGTTACCAACACAATCTATTTTCCATCTCCTCCAGCTGCTTAGAGCTCCTGAGAGAAAAATGGCACAGGAAGAGTTTGTTTTGTTTTTTCACTTCTGTGTTTGTTGTTTTTAAAAATGAGGCCATTTCAAGCAGTGGTGACGGGGGAGTTTGTTTCTTTGCTTGGGGGTGATTTATTTATCGGTTACTCTTTTGCCCTTCCTTTCAGCTCCCCTGTGACACACGTGTTGCCTGTATGAACAGCCCTCTGCAGCAGGGGTCCCCAACCTCCGCCATCTAATGCCTGATGATCTGAGGTGCAGCTGATGCAATAATAATAGAAATAAAGTGCATAATACATGCAATGTGCTTGGGTCATCCCCAAGCCATCGCACCCCCTCCCCAGTCCGTGGCAAAATTGTCTTCCACAAAACCAGTCCCTGGTGCCAGAGCCATTAGAGGCTGCTTCTCTGCAGTATCTCAGATCTCCTGATAGATGCACTTCAGTGAGCAGCTCTGCCAATTGCAAAAGCAAACGGGGGGCTAAGTTTAGGATCCAGTCTGCACACAGAACCACACTGGCCTTCAGTTTATCTTCCTCCGTCTTCATCGCCTTGCCTCGCCCAGCTTTGTCGATGATCCCTGAATGTTCTGAGTCCTCCAAAATAATTTGATCATTGGTGCGGGCTACGCCTGAGGTCTGAGCAGTGCCTGGTGGTCTATGACTCAGTACAGCGATGCTCCAGTGTCCATGTTCTGCTCAGGGTCCACCCACAGGGTCTGGTGAATCCCACTCGGTTTTGGTCCCCACCTCTTCAAGCCTTCAGTCGGTTTGAACATCCACTTGGAGTCACTCAAGATGCCCAGTCTCCTTGCACAGGGCCCCCTTAAAAACCCCAATTCTGCACCTTCTCCTCATTTCCTTATTTCTGAAATTCTGAACCTTCTCCACATTTCCTTATTTCTGAAATAATGATGGGCTCCCCTGAGACTGAAAGGAGGGGAGAATGTGACACCCACACACCTCTCAGAGGTGTTCATAACCCATACACAAGCTTCTCCCTCTACTCCAGGCCACTTCCGGCCTCATATGGGCTAATGGAAACACCAGCAGCCGCAGGTGGCCCTAGAATATCGAGAACCAGCTGGGGTGCCGGAGTGTAGGGCACTCCCTGCCAACAGGTCGGGTCACAGCCCACTTCCCCTCTCATTGGCCACGACTGCAAAACAGCTGTTCCCTCCAACTGCAGAGACGGGCAAAAACATGCCCCTTGATGCCCTCATACCCTGCTGTCCCCTCTGGCTCGTTCTCAGGCTGACCAGTGCAGGATGACTGGCGGCAAGGGGCTGCGGCAGCCTTTCCAGCTCAAGGGCACAATGAAAGGAGCTGCTACATGTTTTTTAAATGTATACAGTTGACCTTTGAACACTGCCAAACTTAGAGGTGCCGACCCCCCATGCTGTCAAAACTCTGCATGCAAATTCTAGAAGGCCCTGGTATCCACAGCGCAGCACCCACAGACTCTACCAACACCAGACCACATGGTATTGTGGTGTTTACTACTGAAAAAATCCACCTAGCAGTTGACTCACACCCTTGAAGTTGAGGGCCAATGGCAATCATGACCACTCCATTTCCCAGTCCCCAGTTTCTTCCTCTGCAAAATAAAATAAGTGAATTAGAATAAATGATATTTAATATCATTTCCAACACCACCCACACGGACCTTTTTGTGAGTGAAGATGCTGTGTGTGGTCACAGGACCCGTTTCTGGAAACTTCTGGACAACGTGCAAACCAAGTCAACTTAGCTTACGCGTTGCCCTCAAGCTCTCTGTCGTAATAAGTAAACAATCTCTATTATTAGGGGGCTTTTTCTACATATCTCTAATGCTAAGTTAACAAATGTTCATAATTTCCAACTTGAAGCACGACAAAATCTTGACATGGTCAGGGGGAAAATACATTCAGTTTAGTTTTGTTAGACTTGAATATGGTCTTTGGAAGATCAGTTCTGTCTTCTCTATACTATCAGGATGTTTTATTTTAAGGATTCTGGAAAACAGCTAGTTACCACAAATAAGTTAACCTGTACTTCTATCAGTGATGCAATTAGAACATTTTGGCATTCTGGAATTAGGTCTTTAAGACTACTTTTTGATAATAAGCTTTTCCCTATCAAATGTCAAGAATTATTAAACATTCACAGGAAACTCATTTTGATCCTTTGCCATAAACTGGTAAATTTTGATAAGTCTAATAAGCTTCAAATCTGAAATACTAAAATATGACCTATCTTTTACAAATGTGAACAAAGTACTAAAAAAAGCAGTGGGAACCTGCCCAAAGTTGCAAAGGGTCTGAAGACTCTCACTGGACAGGCCCCTTATAAAAAAAGCTCTAGGGTCTTCCCTGGTGGTACAGTGGGTAAGACTCTGTGCTTCCAAAGCAGGAAGTTTGGTTTTGATTCCTGACTGGGGAACTAAGATCTCACATGCTTCATGAGAAAAAAATTAAATTAAAAAAAGAAAAACTCTGCAGAAAGGCTTTGATTCTGTCCTGTTATATGTGTATTGATTGAAGACTGAGCCATACAACCCCCTCATTGACAGTCTTATAACTGACCAGATCTACAATGCCATCAATCAGACTTGGTTTTCATATAATTATGATCCCACAGGCGCCATGCTTTTGCATCCCTGTATCTAGAGAATCCCTTGGACAGCAAGGAGATCAAACCAGTCAATGCTAAAGACAACCAACCCTGCATATTCACTGAAAGGACTGTTGCTGAGGCACTTGGGCCATCTGATGCAAAGAGCCGACTCCTTGGAAAAGACCCTGATGCTGGGAAAGACTGAGGGCAGGAGGAGAAGAGGGCAGAAGAGGATGAGATGGTTAGATAGCTTCACTGGCTCAATGGACATGAATTTGAGCAAACTCCAGGAGATAGTGAAGGACAGGGAAGCCTGACGTGCTAAGAGTCGGATACGACTTGGCAGCAGCAGGTTAGCTGGCAGGGAGGGTGGACATACTGTCCCTAATCTGTGGACAAGGGGCTCCTGTCAGTGGAGAGAAGGCTGAGACGAGGCTGTAGCCGTGTGCCGTCAGCAGACGACAGATGCTGGAGGCCCTGCCCAGTACCATGACCCGGGCAGAGCCCTGACGCCTCCGCGCCAGAGAGGCTGCCGCCCATCTCCTCCAGGGCTGTGGGGACAGAGGGACCATCCTCCCAAGGCCAACGCGAACCCTGTGCTCAAACTCGCGGGAGAGCCACAGCGCTTCCCAGTTGAGAATTTTGTGAGTTGTTTTTTTTTAAAGTAGGAAGAGAGGGTAACAATAAACTGCTACCCTTGGAAGCTGTCAAGTTCTTCCCCGAGTTGATTGATTCAGAAAATATGTACTGAGCGCCTACTATCTTCTAAGCCGACTGTGGAGCTGCAGAGATGAAGACGCCTTGCCCCTGCCCTTAAGTTGCTCGCTGTCTCTTGGGAGGGTGGCCATGGGAACATACGATGACTGTTGACTCCGAGATGTGTGACGGCAGGGATGCAGGGGCACCTACGGGGAGAACGGCCGCCTTGCTCTCGTACCAGGGACCCACCTACACGGGCTGCGTTCCCACAGCACCGTGACGAAGTCGGTCCGGGTTATCATTGAGGAGAACTGCACGTGCCTGAGCGACGACTTCCACACCAACGAGCGCGTGTGCAAGGAGATCACCATTACTTCCGTCAAGAAGCTCTGCTGCAAAAGCGTGGGCTACAGCCACCTCTGATGACGCAGGTCCAGAGAGCCCAGTGAGAGGGGTCTCCATCGAGCTGCAGGAGGGGCGGGACAGAGGAGAGACGATTACACCTGAGGCCCCAGCCCGGGATCAGGAAATCACTGATGTAGGTCCTGACACTAACGTTGAAGCCCTTGGACTTGGGCAGTCTGTCCAACCTGCAGGTCACTCGGCCTACAGGTGGGATGAATCTCAAAACACCACATGGAGCCGCTTGAGTTTTTCTGCTGTGCTGTAATGGCACCCCGCTCCAGTACTCTTGCCTGGAAAATACCATGGATGGAGGAGCCTGGTGGGCTGTAGTCCATGGGGTCATGAACAGTCTGATACGACTGAGCGGCTTCACTTTCACTTTTCACTTTCCTGCATTGGAGAAGGCAATGGCAATCCACTCCAGTGTTCTTGCCTGGAGAATCCCAGGGACGGGGGAGCCTGGTGGGCTGCCGTCTATGGGGTCGCACAGAGTCGGACATGACTGAAGAGACTTAGCAGCAGCAGCAGGTGACTCAGTGGTAAAGAATCTGCCTGCCAATGCAGGAGATCTGAGTTTGATCCCTGGGTCAGGAAGATCCCCTGAAGGAGGGAATGGCAACCCACTCCAGTATTCTTGCCTGGAGAATCTCATGGACAGGGGAGCCTGGCGGGCACAGTCCACACAGTCGAAAAGAGTGGGACACGACTGAGCAACTAGACAACAGTGACGCGTACGGGACCCACCGAGATCAGCGGACTTGCTGGCGGCCACACGGCTGGAGGTCTGGTTTCCTAACAGAGCCCCAAGTCCGTGCTTCTGACCACACAGGTGCTGTCACGCGTTATGCTGGGAGGGCAAGGAGAAGGCACAGGAAAAGAAGTGCCCTGATAACTCAACCTGGGAATCCCACAGTGGGGAGTCAACTGGGAAGGCGGATGGGTTGTGCTCAGATGGAGCCCAGTGAGCTTCGCATTCTAAGCAATTGGCATATTTTAGGAGCAGTCTTGAAAAAGAGCAGGACCCTGTGGTCCTTACCCCCTCAACGTCCTTTGCCTCTCTTTTGTCTATGGAAAGCTTTAGTCAAAGAATAAGCTTAATCAGAGAAATGAGAAATGCAGGAACAAAGGAAAACAGTCAAAGGAGACCAAATAATAATAATGTAGTCATTAAGCATAAACAAGGACATTTAGCTCCTTCTCAAGGGCTATAGATAATAGTCAGAGCCATATCCTATGAGCTGTCATATAGATACTAAAACATCAAATGGAGACATTAACTACACGATGACCAGGCTGTATGTGTGACATGAGCTGCTACAATTCTGAGAACGGGCCTCAGAGAATGGAACAAACGAACCGTGGAACTGAAGATTAACTGAACCTAAAACAACCAAGATGACTCTGGGCAGACCACTGACGACCGGCAGAGATGACTGTGCTGTTTCTGCGTGTACCCCTCACTCCGTGTATAAACGTTCTTGCCCCAGTGGTGGCCAGTGTGGGGAGTCGGCCTTTGGACAGATGTCCCCCACCACAGTTGCCGGCATCTGAAATAAAGCCAATTTCCTTTCCACCAGCTTGGTCTGCTTACTGGTTTTTGAGCGGTGAGCAGGCGGACCCCACACCTTTCGATAACAGTTTCATGGACTGCTCCACTAACAGTTTTGACGAAGAAAAATAAGGTCATGTGCCAGCCCGATATGTCTTATCTGCTGAAGCAAGGTAAAACTCTTACCTACATGGTTTTGGGGTTTTTTTTTTTTTTTCGCTAAAATAAGGGAGATATATTATCACTGTTGCTATCAAAGTGTCTGTGAATGCAGAAATGTTCATTATTTATACAGCAATGTGAGTGCATCTGGCAATTTACCATACATAGCACCTGCTGAACAAACATTCCTCTCCCCCAAAGAGCTGAGGGAAGTACAGTATAGGACAAAACAATGCAGGAAAAATACAGTCTTAGCCAAGTAGAAGGGAGTCTGTGGCTTTTCTGGCCAGAAAGCTTCATGGAGCAGAAATCACTCTCTGTTTAGGTATTCAGTGCTGAGACTCTGTGCACTGTGTTTGTAAAACACAGATTTGCCTGATCAAACCTATCGTTTTTACCTTCTTCAGGAAACCGATGAAACCGCATTTCAGAACCAGCTCTTTGGAAATCAGAGTTGAGGAAAAGCCAGTGGTTTAGGAAATGGATCTGAGAAGTGGACATAAAAGACAAAAGCGGATTTAAAATTAACACAGAGGGGTCATGATTTAGAAAGGATTTGCTTAACAGCTTAGAGAAGGGCTGTGTGTCTTATACAAACGTGTTCCTGGGTTGATCAAGCAAGATCAGCTGACCTTCTGCAAGTGACTCACCTTTCCCAGTGGCCACTGATTTCGGGTCCATGGTCTGCCCAAGCAAGTCATAAATGTGGGTAGTGGGTCACAGCGGGAAGTGGGCTGGGATGTGGCTTGAAAGACAGAGGTCATCACCATTTGAGACAAGTAATTCAAAGTAGCTATCATGATGATGGTGATAATCAAACTAGCCATTATTGAGGAGTTATTTTTAAACTGGTAGCACTGAAGTTGAGTAACGCATATTATATAAATGGTGTGGATGCATGGTTAAAATACCCATTGGTCAAATAATATTAAGTTTATAATATTAATATTAATTTATTATCTAAACTAGGACACTTGTTGACTAAAAAAAAAGGTACTGTTAATAATCACCCCAATACATTATGGGCAAACCATGACTGTTTCCAGCAAATCTGGACCTATGGTCACCACAGCCATTTGTGAGCCATGTACAAAATGAAGAAATGACCAGGTTACCAAGAAAAAAATCTGTGAAACCTGAACCTTCTTTATTCATCTTCAGCCTTCAGGGAAGTCATTTACCCTCCAGAAAGTATGATGAATACAAGACTGCACTCCACAGAACCTCCTGGATGGGAGCCAGAATTAGGTTTCAAACAAGTTCTTACAGAGCATTTGTCCTTATCGCCCACTGCATTTCTTAACCAGTTTCACTGACTTCAAAGAAGCTTTGAAGAAAAAAGAAGAACCTTTGAGATGTGTGTGAAAACCACAACAGAAAGGGCATATTTGGCAGCATTTCTGGCTCATCGCTTAGGAAAATACTACCCGGTGAATGAGAGTCAGCGTTTATCCATTCAGCAACTCTCACCACTCTTCAACAGAAGAAGTTAAACTACAGGGCAGCGTTCCTCAACCTCGCCAATAGCGAAATTGGAGCCAGATAGTCCTTTGTTGGAGGGAGGCTGACCTGTGCATTATAGCGTTTAACAGCTTCCTTGACCTCTACTCACTAGTTGCCAATAGCACCTTCCTCTGAGTTTTAATGATCCAAAATGTCTCCAGCCATTGCTAAGTGTTCCCTGGGGATGAAAGGGCCCACAATTGAGAACCACTGGTGCAGACCACAACCTCTCTGTGCCATTTTATTTGCTACTAACTTGGCCCATGCTCTAAAGGTGTACAAATCCTCAATCTTTCAGCAGGAAGAGATCTCAAAGGAAATGACTCCTCTCTTCCACATGTTTATTAAAGCCCCTGTAACATTCCCACCATTGGAAGGACTGAGGCTGAAGCTGAAGCACCAATACTTTGGCCACCTGATGCAAAGAGCCTGATGCTGGGAAAGACTTGGGGCAGGAGGAGAAGGCAACAGAGGATGAGATGGTAGGCTGGCATCATGAACTCAACAGACATGAGTTTGAGCAAACTCCAGGAGATGGTAGAGGATGGGGAAGCCTGGCATGCTGCAGTCCATGGAGTTGCAAAGAGTCGGACACGACTGAGCAGCTGAACAACAACAACAACATCCCCGGCGGGTGATCATCCGGATTTCGCTTCTCTTCAGACACCAGGAGCTCACTTCCTCTCGACACAGTCTCTTTAATGGTTGGCACTTTGAATATGAGGATGTCTTTAATGCTGAGCACAAATAAGCTTCCGTCCTAACTTCACCCAAGGGGCACTGAGGAAAGTATCTCCTCCTCTGCTACTACTCTGCCCTTATGCACAGAGCCTCCTTTCTTCCCAGAGAAGCTCCCTTGTTTCCTTCCACAACACCTGTCTTAATCCACCAGCGTGTCTCTCCACCTCAAGACTTTCCCAATAATCAAAATGATTATGGTGATGATGATGACAATGAGGAAGATGGTGATGGTGTTAACCATCATTTATAGAGTTCCTTCCATGTGCTCGGAGAAGGTGATGGCACCCCACTCCAGTACTCTTGCCTGGAAAATCCCATGGATGGAGGAGCCTGGTAGGCTGCAGTCCATGGGGTCAAGAAGAGTCGGACACAACTGAGCGACTTCCCTTTCACTTTTCACTTTCATCTTTATCCATTACAATGCCATCCAATGTACCAAACACAGTAACTGTTGTTGTTCTTCAGTCACTAAGTTGTGTCCAACTCTTTGCGACCCCATGGACTGCAGCACACCAGGGTCCTCTGAACTCCATGATCTTCTGCAGTTTGCTCAAATTCATCTCCGCTGAGTTGGTGATACTCTCTAACCATCTCATCCTCTGTCACCCCCTTCTCCTCCTGCCCTCAATCTTTCCCAGCATCAGGGTCTTTTCCAATGAGTCGGTTCTTCACATCAGGTGGCCAAAGGATTGGAGCTTCAGCTTCAGCAACAGTCCGTCCAGTGAATATTCAGGGTCGGTTTCCTTTACAATCTACTGGTTTGACCTCCTTGCCATCCAAAGGGCAAACATAGTAACCTCCCCCAAAAGAAACTGGCGGGTCGATCTGAACTATGATTCCCACCTTGTCTCGCCCTAGCTCGTGAGCCTAACCCGGCTCTCTGCAGCACCGCCCTCCCCCAGGCTTCAGGAGCACGTCCGGAGCCATCTGAGCCCATGGACTTCTCCACTTTACCGCCCGTGAGCATCCGATGCCATCTCCCGGCTCGTCACATCCCACCACACGACACGTGAACTGCAACCACGCACCCTAATGCTTATTTCCCTGGAATTCCTCCTACCGCCTCCACCCCCACTCAAATATTGCTTTTCCTTCACAGCCAGGTAAAGTCCTCCTGGATCTACTTCAGCAAATCGAATACATCCTGAGGAGCTCTCTGTGCCGAGCACGGATGCAGAACTCAGCCAGCCTCTCAGAGAACTTGTGACAGAGACGACCTCTAGTCGCCGACAAGACTCCTCAGCCTTCCCTCCTCTCGCTTCCAGCTGCTCAAGACGGCTCTGGCAGGTTAGGAATCTTACCCCGCCTCACCCAGGAAAGAGAGTTCTCCCTTTGCCACATTGCATTCGGCAGCTTCATGAAGCAGAATTAAGGGAATGGAGAAAGAAAAGGGAAACCACACAGACAGAGAGGGAGAGAGAAGATAAAATAAAAGGTGCACATTTGTGTTAGGAAAGTCGGGCTGTTTTGTTTGCAAATTTTTAGAGCAGGCACTGTCCTGGGGGCACTTAGGGAAGAAAGGAGAGGAAGAATGTCATGGTAGATTGCAATTTAGATAGTCTTCCACGTTCCTCCTGAGACCCAAGAAACATTTTAAATTACTTTTAGTTACTAGATCATGTTTATTTGACTGCAAGGGCATAACAACCCTGGATTATGCTGTGCTCAGTTTACATTTCAGTGCTGTCTGTAATCTAACTTGGACCTTGGGACGCAAAAGGGAGAGCCGTTCATAATCATTCTGGAATAGCAGACAGAAGTCAGGACTGTGCTGGACAAATCAGGACGTCCAGTCGCCCTACCTACACTCATTACAAAATGTGGCAAGTGGAGGGGTGTCATGAGCCAGGATGACTTTGGGGCCCAAAGGATAAGCATCTTACCCAGCGAGTGGCAAGAGAGGAGAAAATATCTGGAGAAGAAGGTCTTTCCAACTCCAAGGGCCTACTGTGAGCTTTCTCTCTTCTGAATTAAACACTCTGTATCATCTAAATTACACCCTTTCTCCTGTTAATGGCTAATTTTTGCCAGTAATCAGAAAACAGTTTAAAAAAATGTAAAACGTCAGTCTTTAGCATCACCAAAAGGAGGAAAGAAAAAAGCATCATTTTCCTACACATCAAAAATTCTGGGCAGTAGGTGAAGTGCAGAAAAAAGGAGTGCAGTAAATACAAGTTGTCTGAGCAGCCTTCCTCCCCCAGACTAGGGGTGTCCACTCGTGTTCCAGTTGTTTCATAACGGCCTCTGAGCACATGCTCAGTGGTGGGCCCGAGTCTGCTGTCCATGCTTTCAGGCCAGCAGGCATACGTGTCCACTTTTGGTTAATAGAGACAAGAGTGAACTCGAGTCTCATTTACCAGGCTTCCCCAACACCCCCAAACATGGCTTAAGAGTCCAATACATCCATACACCTCCACTGCCAAGTGGAGGAAAACCCTATCTGTCTTCAGCTCTGGAAAGAACAAGGCTCACGGCGCTCACCACCCCTTTCCTCCCTCCACCCCTAATCTACTCTGAGGGTGTGCTAGATGGCTTGAGGACAGCATTTCAAAGGCCATTCTGTGACCGGTGGGCAGGATCCAAGAGAAAACAGACCATCCTTCTTATTCAGTTAAATTCAGTGTGATGTGATGGAAAACCCAGGACCCAGGCAACCCACACCGCACACTGCCTTAGCAGCTTGCCTAGGGCGCCAGCAACTTTCTGGCACTGGTTGGGGCGGGGGGCGTAGACTGATGCAAAATCACCTCTTTGGCTCTCCAGACGGCAGATGGGGTGATGATGGTTGGGAAAAACCAGTGAAATGTGCCGGGGTAGGTGCCTGGACTCAGACAGGAATGCCACAGGCAGGAGAGGGAATCTCTGGCCACTCACAGTGGGTCTTTTGATTTGAATGTCAAGCGAACACCGACTTTTCACGGACAAGTCCGAGAACATTCTCTTCCCTGCCTAACCCAAGGTGGCACCTTCACTGACTGGTCAACTCCATTATAAATTATTCTTCGGCTACCGAATTTCATGACGTATTACTAAAGACAACTTTCTAGGTTACAGGGAGTCTTCCCGGTAGCTGGTATTTATTCATCCATTTATGTGTGTATTTAATGTAATTAACTCAAGCATTATATTAAAGGAAGGAAGGAGGCAAGGGAAGGAGCAGGGAGAGAACACGGGAGGAAGGGAAGGAGGAAGGAACCAACTCAGGCTGGAAACAGAATCGTCAACAACTCCTTGGCTTCTAACGAATGAAAGACACTTAGATAAACCGCTGGGCAAGTCATACCATCTCCACCTTCTGTCCGCGTAACTCCTTGAGAAGCAAGGGACTCCAACCAGACGGATCCTGTCTTCCAACATAAATATTAGGAAGGAGTTCTGCTTCTAACCAAACTGAGACACACACATTAATAACAAGCATCTTCCAACTTTTTCCAACTTTTGCCTTCATTTCATGGAGACTATAAATGTCACCTCAACTTCAGGCTTGATTCAAGGCGTATTTGAACTAGGAACACTCTGTCATATGTATCTGGAACATTTTTATCTTGTTTTGTGACAAGACACTAAGCAATTAAGCCAAAGGGTACAGGGAGGAAAGCTCAGTGAGGTTCTCAGAATTTACAGAATAATCTGTCCTTTTATTTGGCAGCTGATAAATATTTTATTGTTGTTCGGAGGACATGTAAGTGGAAACACCGATTTCCTTTCTGCGACTCTCCTGGAGCTGGTCATTACTTCTTCATGAGCAGAAACAAGAATTCCCTTTTAGCTGCTCACCTGTGAACGAAAGCCCACATACCTATGTAGCCAGCACGCTTGTAAAAGCCTGGTAAGAGATCATCTCATGTCAGCTTTAGACATATTCAAAGAAATAAATGTTAGACCTTGGGTGGCCTTTGCTAAGAAGCCATTTGTTCCCATGCTGAAGTTTTAAGCAATGTGCAGTCCCTCGAGGTTTCATAATTTAGTAATCAGTTCATGGGGGAGATGTCCAAGTTAATTTTCTAAGGCACTTATAATTACTGAAATGCCTTCTTTCCAATAATACTTGGGGAAAAAAACGTGTTCTACCAAGATTAATCTCCTTGAAAACTGGAGCTGAAAACAAGCTTTCTTTTTTAAGATTTCATTATGTTTGTGAAAATCCCCTCAAAATATATTATATATTTGTCTGCTTTCTTAAACAGAAGGCAATGTGTCTACTGTCCTTGGTGATTTGAAAGGCTGGCATTACCAATTCCAGATAGCACTGGGGGAAGGACCACAACCTGGAGAAGCAAGAGAGTCATCAGATTCAGTCCTTGAATCTTCATGTGAGAATCAGTCAGACCACTTTCTGGATTTGTCATACTTCTCATCAAGTTTACAACGTCTCTGGAGAGGAAGACGTTGAGCCTGAATCCCAAATACTCTATCACCCACCTGCCCACTGCCACACAAGCTCACAAGGGCCACACAAAGCAAAACCACTCTGTATATTATAATCAGCAGAGGAGCCAACTCAAGCCCCAGAGGGGCCAGGGAGGTAATAAGAGAAGGACATAAAATGCACAGGCTTCCCTGGTGGCTCAGCAGTAGAGAATCTGCCTCTAGTGCAGGAAATACGGGTTCCATCCCTGGATTGAGAAGACCCCTTGGAGAAGGAAGTGGCAACAGGGAAACCCCATGGATGGAGGAGCCTGGCAGGCTATAGGCCATGGGATCATAAAAGTGTCGGATGCAGCTCAGCAGCTGAACAACAACAACATTGGCTATATATCAGAACCCAGTAGCAGACTGGGAGACCTGAGAGCAGTCTGTCTGAAGGGCATGCTGTGTTCAATTCCAGATAATTGGACCAGGCAAGTCTGCAAGCCCCTTTGCTGCCAGCTTCCCTGACTTTGCAAGAGCAACTGGAGCTCTAGGTGGTCATGTGACCTATCCCCGCTATTCACACACTGTGCAGGATATACACAAAGATTATCTCAGGTCAAACCATCTGAGAGGCCTAAGACCATCTTTTGTCAACAGTGAGTAAAAGGTGTTGGACTCAAGCTCTAATGTGGCTACTACTTAATTTTTATAAGTCAAGTTGATGACCTAACTTAACCTATGTGCAAGTCACTAAAATCTCACTTTGTGCCTCTGGACAAGGACCTATATCAGAAGTCAATCGATCCAGATCCATCCTGTTGATTTTCTCTCCTAAAGTCTCAAGAATGGATCCATTTCTTTCCATCTTGTCTCACCTGCCACCTTGAGAGCTGCCTGCACCGACTCCCCACTCCTCCTGGCCCCTTTCACTCTATGATGCACAGACCAGGTCCTGTCCAGACCAGGTCACCACCTCACCCTCCTGGGACACTCCCCTCCTTTGAAACCCTGCAGTGGCTTCCCAAGATGTCTGGAATAAAATTCAAATTCCTGAAGGTGGCCTACATAGCCACAACCTCTGTCCAAACTCACCTTGTACCGCTGTCTCCTCGCTTTACTCCACCTTCCCCAGCTGGATTCACCGAGACTCACACATGCAAGCTCTTTCCTGCCTCAAGTTCTATTTTCTATCCTGGTTCTTTGCCCAGCTGTCACTGTCTCTCTTTCAGGTCTCAACCTAAGTATCAACTCCTCAGAGAAAACATCCTTGATCGCTGAAGTGTCTCAAGAAAGGGTTTGTTCAAGTCCTAACCCAGATACTCATGGATGTGGAAATTTGGCCTTTGCAGATATAATCAAGATAAGATGAGGTCATGCTGGGTCAGAGTTAGTCACTCAGTTGTGTCTGACTCTTTGCAAACCCGTGGACTGTAGCCCACCAGGCTCCTCTGTCCATGGGGTTCTCCAGGCAAGAATACTGGAGCCTTTCCCTTCTCCGGGGGATCTTCCCAATCCAGGGATCGAACCCTGGTCTCCTGCATTGCAGGAGGATTCTTTGCCATCTGAGCCACCAGGGTGGCCCTCGTGCTTTATTAGGGTGGTTGCTAAATCTAATGATGAGAGTCCTTATAAAAAAAGAGAGATCTGACAACGCAGAGGGAAGACTACCACGTGAAGACAGAGGTGGAGGGGAACTACGGGCCAAGGCCTGCCTGCGATGCAGCCGCCGCCGGGAGCCAGGAGAGCGCGTGGAAGGACCCGCTCTCAGCCCTCAGAGGGAGCACGGCCCTGTGACACCTTGACCTTAGGCCTCTAGCTTCCAGAACCGTGAGCCAACAGACCAAGCTTGTGGTAGTTTATTACCGAAGCCCTAGAGGACTGATACATTCCCCAATGTAGAGTAGGTTCCTTCTGCGACTGCTTCTTTCCCACGCCAGGAGTGTGAGGTCCTTTCACAGCTCAGAGTTATTCCTCAGTGTGTTTGCCTGTGTCTTTCTAAACCCTAAGAGGCCTGCGGTTGGAAACCAGGTCCGTTTTGCTCCCCTGTTACACCTGGAGGGCAGCTGTCTTATAGAAGATGCTCTGTAAAGGCTCTGTGATTTTTTTTTTAGCAGAAAATATTTTTAAATAACTTTTTATTTCATTATTTAGTTACTTCTGGCTGGGCTGGGTCTTCGTTGCCGCGCGGGCTTGCTCTGGGTGCTGTGAGCAGGGGCCGCTCTTCTCTACAGTGTTTGGGCTTCTCAAGGCCATGGCTTCTCTTGTTTCCGGAGAATCAGCAGGATCTAAGCGCACGGACTTCAGCAGTTGCAGCACTAGGGCTCAGGAGTTGTGGCACAGCGCTTAGTCACTCTGCGGCATGTGAGGGGTCCCAGACCAGGGATTGAGCCCCCCGTGTCCTCTGCACTGGCAAGCAGATTCTTACCCACTGCAGCACCAGGGAAGCCCCAGGGCTCTCTGACTTTACCCATGGATGTTTATCCTCTTTTGGGCTCTTACTGTTTTGGGTGGTTTGTCCTCGAATTGAATAGCCTCAGATTCTTGGTCTGATATCTACTAGTTCTGTCCTCCCAGAAGCTTGGAATTATAGTGCTGGAAAGAATCTTAGAAATCACCCAGCTCCCCACCACCACCGGCCTCCAAGGATTTTTTAGGTGCGAAAATTGGGCCTCCTGCACGTGCGGCCAGCTGTCACTCCTCACAGTGGCCAGTAATTCCTGCTCCTGAGCAGCCGCCCTGGACTGGCTCTGACCTCCTTGCCTGAGGGTCTGAAGGTGGCCCTCCTTCACCTGCAGAATCTAGTCACTGCTCGGTGGCAGCTTTGTTTAATTAGAATAATGGAAGTTTAAGCCTGGAATCATTCTCCTTGGACATCATTTGAGCAAAGACATGCGACATGCCCTCATTCAACTGAATATGTCTCATTTATATACGGGCTTTCCTGGTGGCTCAGTCAGTAAAGAATCCGCCTGCAGTGCAGGAGACTCCCTGAAATACAGGAGACCCAGGTGCAATTCCTGGGTCGGGAAGTTCCCCTGAGCAGGAAATGGCAACCCACTCCAGTATTCTTGCCTGGAGAATCCCATGGACAGAGGAGCCTGGTGGGCTACAGTCCAGAGGGTTGCAAAGAGTCAAACGCAACTGAGCGACTAAACCACCACTACCAGTTATATTCACTTCAAATGTGGCAGGATTTCTCGCTGTGAATTATCCATCCTCAGAAAGTTCCCCCAGATATTTCTGAGCATTTCCCGAAAGGTCACCCCCCAATGGGCCAGGGACAAGGCCCTCAAGCTTGCCTGCTCGAACCCCGTCCAGGGGCCTGCCGGGGCCCCAGGACAGCACCTGTGCCTCTCACCTGTGCCTCTGGTGGTACCTCCTATGCACCTCTTGTCTCCTTCATCCTGGATGGAGAGCATCGCAGCTCACAACACAGCTGTAGACTCCTGTGACACCCTCCTAGGATCAGGAGTTATGGAAGGGAACTACAACACAGAACACAATATGCAACCATGGCGCCGCCAGCTACTGTCCTGGGCTCTGTCTGGCTCCCGCTGTTCCTGCGGTCAAAGCAGCCAATGGACTTCCACCAGGAGAGGAAGCACTCCAGGCTTCCCCAGGCCTCAGCATCTCCGCCCAGTGGACCTCTGGTCCCAGAGAAGGTGGGAAGCCCTTCCTTCAGCTCAGGCTAAGGCCCACCTCACCTGCTGATCCAAGGCTGATTCTGCCCCAAATTCTGCTCCCTCTAGGGAAACACCCCACCGCCACCAGTGTCGTCTGGTCCCGTGGGTTAGTTTGCTAAGGCTGCCATAACCAAGTGCCACCGACTGGGTGGCTTGAAAGACAGAGATTCATTGTCTCAACACTCTGGAAGCTGTAAGTATAAGCTCATGGTGTCATCAGGGTGGTTCCTTCTGAGGAAGGGTCTGTGAGGGAGACTGTGGTTTTTCCAGAAATCCTTGGAATTTCTTGTTTTAAAGATGTCACATCTAATCCTGACTCCATCATCGCACGGCTGTCTTCAAACCATCTTCTTTCTGGGCGTGCCGGTCGCTGTATTTAAATTTTCCCTTCTGTAAAGGTAGGGATGGTATTAGAGTAAGGCCCACACTAACCACCTCACTTTAACTTGATTACCTCTATAAATAAGATCCCATTCTGAGGTCCTGGGGTTAAGACTTCAACACATCTCTCTGGAAGAACACGATTCAACTTATAACCTATAATCCCAATGAGGCAACCACAGAGCAGCTTAACATCCATCTCAGACTGTGCGTTATTCATTTTGACGTAAAGGTTTATCAACTACAATCCAGCTTTGTCTGCTTCAAGCTCATTCAAATTCTTCAGTCTCCCTCAAGAAAGCTTGGGGTCCAGGTTAACCCAGGGTTATGTGTTTAATACACACACACATGATGCTTTGATCAGTGATTATCTGTAACATATCAGGGGTTTGGTTACCCCTCCCTTGGCCCAAGGTTCTGCGCAGAGCACACACAGAAACACAAATCTGATGAGAAACAGAGAAGAGCTTTATCCATCTGAGCAAATGCTTGACATCTCAGAGCAAACCTCTAAATTGCTGCTGCTAAGTCGCTTTAGTCGTGTCCGACTCTGCGAGATCCCATAGATGGCAGTCCACCAGGCTCTACTGTCCCTGGGATTCTCCAGGCAAGAACACTGGAGTGGGTTGCCATTTCCTTCTCCAACGCATGAAAGTGAAAAGTGAAAGTGAAGTCGCTCAGTCATGTCCGACTCCCAATGACCCCTCGGACTGCAGCCCACCAGGCTCCTGCATCCATGGGACTTTCCAGGCAAGAGTACTGGAGTGGGGTGCCAACCTCTAAGTTGAGTAGAGGTCAAACTTGAGTAGAGAAGATGGCATAATCTCTTTTTTCTGCATGTAGTGCTTTGTTAAAAAATTTATTTAACTTTTACACGATTTTTAAAGTTTATGCTCTATTTACAGTAATTACAAAATATTTGCTATATTTCCTGTGCTGTATAATACATCCCTGTAGCCACGAAGATGGCTTAATCTTGAGGCTAAAATGGGTCCCCCACTTCCCTCTCCAAATTAGGTCCTGGGGCCAACGTGCCTCTGGAAAGAGAGAGGGGTAAGAAGAGTCCAGAGCAGATTCCAAGTTCACGAACACAGCAAGCCTCCTAGAGGCAGACCGACTTCAGAGGCTCCTAGAGACAAAGGCGTCGTCCAGCGTAAGAGGTGACTGACAGCACAGTGACTAGACCCACGGGGGAGAAGTGACTCCAGGAAAACAGGCGCTGAAGAACTAGGAGGAAATGGAGACGCAGTGCCACTCCAGAGCATCCGCCGCCCCCCCAAACCACACCCCTGCCAAGGGAGGAGGGTAAGATCTCTCTCTATGGTCTGAAAACAGGAGCCCAGGGGGCAGAAAAGGTTCCATGCCCCGCTTCCCCACAGTGAGCTGGTTAAATACAACACTGCGCTTTCTTCTCAACAACTCCCATCTGGTCAATATTTTTACACCCATTTTAAAGATAAGGAAACTGAAGCTAAGGAAGTAAATTACTGGACCGTATTTTTACAGCAAATAAGTTCAGGAAGGAAGCCAGAATGCAAATCCCACGTCGATCTGTCTGACTCCAAGAGTGACCTGCAGTGTGATCATTTCCACTCTGTTAATAAATGATTCACGATCATCAGGAACTTACTGGTTGAAACCCATGAGGCTGGATTTGCTGGTTTGTCAGGGCGAGACAGATTGACGTCGAAAAGCTTATCGCCAGAAGCCTCTTTATACCCACAAGCGGAAAGGAAGTCTATCCAAAAGTGTGCTCATAAACAGCGTCCTGGAGCCTCTCACCAGGATGGAGACGAGGAGAGGACGCTTGTGCAGGCTGCCAGCCAAGCGCCCCTCCAGTGAGCTCACAAAATAACGGATGACATTTGCAGCCAGCCTCGCCCCCAGGTCAGGGCTGTCTCCATGTTTGAACCCTTGACGAAATCACATTGTTCAAAAGCACAGTTGGCAAAAATATGCATCTGGTAAAATGACACTCTAAACAGATGAACTAATTGAACACAGTTTTTAAAAATCAGATAATACTTTAAGAGGAGGAGAGGTGACAGCCAGAGGCCTTGGGGAAAAGAGCTGGCCTTTCTCGTGTTGGGCACAAGGTCCTGACGGGCAGGTGGAGCGTTCTCTCTCTGACGACAAATAACTACCTTGTAAATGTCGCTTTCAAACATTCCTCCAGGTGTAAAAGGAAATAATGGAGCCAAAGCATATTCCACTGAAGGAAATAAGGAAGGAGGGAGGGAAGGAGGGAAGAAAGGAAAGAAGGAGGAAAGGAAGTGTGCAAGGAAAGAAGGGAAGGAAGGAGATCTTCCTACTGTAGAACGTCAAGTAGCAAGTGTAGAAGAAATGAGGAAAATAGAGACCCACCATTTGCCGACCACCACTCAGGTGGCTGACTTAGACAGGAGTGGTCGGTGGATGCTAGGGCCTTCCTGTGCAGTCATGAGAAGGGCTAGGAAGTCCACGTACTCTGAGAATGCTTCCCCCCAAACACTCACCAGTTACAAACTGGGAGCGATGAATTTGAGGAAGAGTCACCTGGCCAGCCAGGCAAACCAGGCTGACATCCCCCAGGGGTGGAACGGGTCACACGCTGTCACTCCCCATGAAGACTCGCTGAGAAGAAGGCCCCTCATTTCTGAGGTGCCCCCCCGAAAACTGTTTGGTGTAAGTGCAGTGGTGAGAAAACATCAGATGGACCAGCGTGAGGTCATCCCAGAAGGAAGGGCTCTCAGGAGGCCAAAGGCCCAGAGACACTGAGCACTCTGGACATTAAGCCAGTTTGGCTTAC
This sequence comes from Bos javanicus, assembly GCF_032452875.1. NCBI lineage: Eukaryota > Metazoa > Chordata > Mammalia > Artiodactyla > Bovidae > Bos > Bos javanicus. The sequence continues at coordinate 49,332,100 of NC_083890.1, forward strand.
ATTCCTGCGATAAACCATACAGGCTTCCTCTTCTGTGAAATGCCTTTTCATGTCCTTTGCTCGGTTTTGTTTTAAGGGGTGTGTGTGTGTGTGTATGTGTGTGTGTGTGCGTGCGCGTGCACGTGAGCACACTCAGGCTTTGAAAAACTGGTTTAGGGAATTCTTTAGTTCTTGATACCAATCTTGATGATTTTGGTAATGTATCCTTTCATTTCCTTTAAGGCGTTACTTTGTGAACAAAAGTTTTCATTTATTATGGTCAAATGTATTAATCTCTTCCAGCTCACGCTTTGTATGCTTCTTTAAGGTTTAGGAGGGGCTTTCCTGGTGATCCAGTGGTTAGGACCCCACGCTTCCAGTGCAGGGGGCACAGGGTGGACCCCTGGTCAGGGAATTAGATCCCACTTGCTCCAACTAAGCGTTCAGATGCTGCAACTTATGATCCTGATGCAGCTAAATAAATAAATAAAAATTTAAGAATATCCATCTATATATTTCATTTAGTTTTAAAAGATTGGGGGGGAGACTATTCAAGTCCTTAAACCACCTAGAATAGATTTTTTAAATAACTAATTTGAAATAACTTTAGACATAAAGAAAAATTGCCAGAGCATTACAAAAAGCTCCCACATGCCTTCATCCAAAGATCCCCCGGGTTTAACACTTGGCTGTGTTCTTCCACGACTGTCTATTCATCCCCATTATCGCGATTCCTTTTCTGAACCTTAAGAGAACAAGCTACAGATATGATGTCTCATCTCCCCTAAGTACTCCAGTGTGTGAACCCCCCAAAGCGAGGACGATCTTGTCTGTGATCACCACACAACTCTCCAACTAGGAAGTCAACATCAGTACCAACTGATGTCCAATTCACAAACCGCAATCAAATGTTGCTAACTGTCCCAACAATGTCTCTGACTTTTTTGACTTAGGATCGTACCTAGGAAGACAGCTTGCATTTTGGTTGTCTGTACTGTTTCAGTGTGAATGGGGACCACATAGATAATTCAATTTGTGATCAAGCACACCTTTGTTTTGTGACCTCTGCATCTTTGTTTTGTGCATGGCTCTGTGTGTATATTTCATAATAAAAATGTTGATTTTTAAAAATAAAATGTCTTATTAAGTATGAAGCTAATCACACGCATACATTTCAAACATAACATTTGCTCCCGGGATTCAGATTTCTGCACTAAAGTCAAATTTCTTCAGCCAGTCATATATTTAAGCCCTAGACGTTTCAACTAACTTTAAAGTGGTGATCAAACATGAAAAATCACCTTACCAAGCAGTAGATGCAAAGGGAGAGTCAAGCCTCTCAAAGCTGATTTTTATTAGGACCCCTAGCAACAGAAGACTGCAAAAATTCCCTCCCCCTCTTAATTCATATGCATATTTCAATATGGTATAGGTGTCGACGTTTTGAATAAAAAAGACATATACATTCATCATTTCAGTTCAGTTCAGTCGCTCAGTCCTGTCTGACTCTTTGCGACCCCATGAATCGCAGCACACCAGGCCTCCCTGTCCATCACCAACTCCCAGAGTTCACCCAGACTCATGTCCATCGAGTCAGTGAGGCCATCCAGCCATCTCATCCTCTGTCATCCCCTTCTCCTCTTGCCCCTAATCCCTTCCAGCATCAGAGTCTTTTCCAATGAGTCAACTCTTCGCATGAGGTGGCCAAAGTACTGGAGTTTCAGCTTTAGCATTATTCCTTCCAAAGAAATCCCAGGGCTGATCTCCTTCAGAATGGACTGGTTGCATCTCCTTGCAGTCCAAGGGACTCTCAAGAGTCTTCTCCAACACCACAGTTCAAAAGCATCAATTCTTCGGCGCTCAGCCTTCTTCACAGTCCAACTCTCACATCCATACATGGCCACAGGAAAAACCATAGCCTTGACTAGACGGACCTTTGTTGGCAAAGTAATGTCTCTGCTTTTCAATATGCTATCTAGGGTGGTCATAACTGTCCTTCCAAGGAGTAAGTGTCTTTTAATTTCATGGCTGCAATCACTATCTGCAGTGATTTTGGAGCCCCCCAAAAAATAAAGTCTGACACTGTTTCCACTGTTTCCCCATTTATTTCCCATGAAGTGATGGGACCGGATGCCATGATCTTCATTTTCTGAATGTTGAGCTTTAAGCCAACTTTTTCACTCTCCACTTTCACTTTCATCAAGAGGCTTTTGAGTTCCTCTTCACTGTCTGCCATAAGGGTGGTGTCATCTGCATATCTGAGGTTATTGGTATTTCTCCCGGCAATCTTGATTCCAGCTTGTGCTTCTTCCAGCCCAGCGTTTCTCATGATGTACTCTGCATAGAAGTTAAATAAGTAGGGTGACAATATACAGCCTTGATGAACTCCTTTTCCTATTTCGATACATTCATAGTTGTATTTTAATTAGGGACTTTAGTTGAAGGTATAAAAATGACAAAGCTTTCTTGGTGGCTCAGTGGTAAAGAATCCACCTGCTAATGCAGGAGACCAGGGGTTCAGTCCCTGGGTCAGGAAGATCCTCTGGAGAAGGGAATGGCAACCCACTCCAGTGTTCTTGCCTGGAGAATCAATCCCATGGACAGAAGAGCCTACAGACAAATACCATGGACAGAGACGGGCTACAGTCCACAGGGTTGCAGAAGAGTCAGACATGACTTAGCGACTAAGCAACAGCAAACAGCATAAATATGACAGACTAAATTTATGAGCGGCAGGTATTGTTAGACCAATCCATTTTAGTATAGCAGTGGGTTTTTTTCTGACCCAAGAAAAGGTAGTATTTCCTAGTTAGCCCTAGCAATTGCTCTTGCAAATAATTTCAAAGGCTTTTTTTGTTTGTTTTAAGTGGCAGCATCTTGAAGGCCCACTTACGATGGTTTGGTAGAGAGAGTTGGGAAATGGACTGCTCCGTGTTTTGCCCTGTTGCCAATGCAGGAACACATGCACCCTCATCAGGTGCCTACGTGTATGTGGAACACTGCCTGCCGCTGAGATGGGGGCTTCAGGACCACCAACCGAGAAGGAAAGGCAGTGCCAACCAGACTTAGAGACCATGGTCTCTTCCTGGTAGACTTGGGGACAAGGAGTTTTGTATATTCACATCTTAATTATGCAGACCGACTTCCAGGGGTACCTCTGGTTCAATTTGATATGTAGATCCAAACAGCACCACTGACTTTTTTTTCTCTTATCCTGAATAGTATTTGTTTCTTTAAGTTTAAATGAAATGATTTATCAAAAGGAAACATGTCCTCTGCAAGAAGGCGCCTGGAACTAGCATCGTTTATTCCTTGGGCGGCACCTCCACAGTATTTTGGAAAACCTCCTGTTCACAAAACCCCGAAGGTGAAAACCGTCTTGGAGATCACTTAGTCCGATCTCCTCTGTTTTTCAGATCACCAGACCTCAACTCAGAGAAGCAGGGGTGGGGGAGGGGGGCGGGGGGCCGACAAGGGCAGGTCATCACAGTACTGACAACACAAGGCCTGGTTACCTGCGCTTCCCACTCTAGTCCACCGCTCTTTCGCCTCAAGTATGATGTGGAGTGGACGTTTCAAATTAAAAAAGGAAAGGAGGAAACTTTCTCCAAGTCCACCTTCAACCATGGGTTTTGCCCGCAATGTTCGCAAAAAGCCAGCATGCGTTGGTAACTAGGAATTTCATTATCCTTTAACTAAGGGATTGGGGGGAAACAACCTCGCAAGCAGTACCAATTGCAGAACGACCTGGACTTTTAAAAATAAAAATAATTAAAAAATAAAACAAAACAGCATCTGCTTTCAGCCATTCACCCCATATCATTTATGCGTGGTACTGACTCTACTCTCACTTTCCAAACGACCCACAGCAGCGAGGGGACGCTGGGCTGCAAGTGGACGAAAGTGCAGAGAAGGCCCGCTGGGGGTCCCAGGGGCGGCGCCCCTCCCCCCTCAGCACGCGCCCACCTGACGCTGGCGGCTGTGCGCATGCGCAGACCGCCCGCACCCCCGACTTCACTCTGCTTTATTTAGGCCTTCAGCTCTGCTTGCTCATACGCCCCCAGCGCCCCAAGTTCTGATGACAGGGGGCAGGGTGGGGGAAATCCCAGGGCACTCTTGGAAGCTCCTGAGTGGGTGGGCAGGAAAAAAGGCAAGGACGTTGAGGACAAATACATCCTTTTCCCGCCGCCCCCCACAGCGGGCCCCGCAGCAATCTGGGCTGGGCGCGGGAGCCCCAAGTCTGGGCCGAGCGGGGCCGGGGCACGCGCGTGGGGCCCCGGGGGTGGGGCGGAGCCGTGGGCGGGCCTGCGGCGGCTCCCCCGAGGCCCCGCCCCTCGGACCAACCTCTCGCCTCGCCATTGGAGGGCGTGGGGGGCGGGTCCCAGGGACACCGCCCTCTCGCCACCGGCCCCCGCCCCGCCCCCCGCCGCCCACGTTTTCGGCTCCTCCAGGCGCCTTCCCTGCGCAGGGAAAGGAAACACCCGGGGCGACCACACGGCCCCGGGACGCTGGAAAGGCGCGCCGCCCCGACCCCACCGCCCGGCCGCCCAGACCGTAGGCCTGGAGATGTCAGGGAGGGTGGGATACGGGGCCCCGCCCCCAGGCCCCCACCTCTGGGTGCGGGATCTGGCGGGTGCGGGTCACACAGTGCCGCAGTCAGGCCCCGCGCTCCCCTTTAGCGCGTCACCCTCCACCGCCCTTCTTTCACCCCTTCTTCCCCTTTCCCCGTCTCTGCATCCCCGAAGAGACGCGAGCGCCGATGGCGCGGATCCGAGGGAAAGTGAATTCGACTCGATGTCACTTTAACGACTTGCATAGCTACTGCTCACTTAACATCTCGTTTTCTCCTGTAATTTGGGGAGATTTAAGGGGTCGTTTTCATTTCTTTTTTCTCTTCATGCGCTTAAAGTTGGCCGACTGCTTCCTTAGCATGTGATGAAAGAAGCTAGAGTTTAGGCTTCTCTTGGTGCAGAGAAAGGGAAGGAAACCAAAGCTTAACGGCGTTTAGGAAGAAAATAGCTCTGTTCCTTTCTCATCCTTAACTCACGCTGCTGGGTAGCAGCACCTCTCAGGAGCACAGGCGCAGCTGCAGAAGCGCTTGGTTGCAGAGAAGGCTGCGTCTACAAGGGTTTGCGCCCGAGCACCAAAACAGTGCAGGTGTGTGTGGATCCGGGTGTGCGTGTGCGTACGTGAGGTACGTGTGCGCGTGTTTGTGCGGCCCAATAACAACAAAAAAAAAAACCTCAAGAGGCGCATCAGGATCTGAAGGAACCCCTCACACTAGTGATCGCCTCGGAAATTTCCCAAAGGTCTGAGAGTTAGTAAATCCCTTGATCCGACAGTCGCCTTTGCAGAGCTCCTTCCTGCCGGCTCTCCCCGCTCTCCAAGATAGGTGATGCCACGTCTCTAGAAGCGGCCTCTTGCCTGCGCGGGCATCACGGAGGGCACGCGGTGCACATTTCGGGGGCCCCGAGGGTGAAGAGTAAACCCCGGGGCCCCGCCGTGTGCGCGCGCTCCGGGCCCTGCGTGCGGGAGGGTCTGGGGCGCTCCGCTGGGTTCGCGGGCACGCGCGTGTGTGTGCGTGAGTGTGCGCTCACGCGCTCCAGGCCGTGCCCCTGAGCCCAGCCGCAGGGTTGGAGAACGCGAGCAGGCCAGCGCAGGGGGCAGGTGGGGGTGTCAGATTCTTAGAGCTGAGCTGTTTTCCCCTCCAGCTCCCGCTCCTCTGAACCCGGCTGCAACGTAGGGAGGGGGCTGGATTCGCCCAGGAGCTGGTGGAGGAGCGGGCTGAAACAATCGAGTGGGCGCGCCAGGACTACCCGGCTGCAGGCGGGGAGGGGAGAGGGAGCCCCGCTTCTGCGCAGAGAGGGGGCGGGGTTGGGGGGGCCCCGGGAACAGCGAGGAGGCGGGGGTGGCCGCCGAGCTGGGGAAGTGGTCCCCCCCAACCCCCGAGAGGCGAGAACTCTTCGGACAGCGCATTAATTGGAGATAACTGATTAATTCGAGCTTCTGATGACTATAAATGGCGATTCTCTACCAAGGTGTCTTTATTTTAAAAAAAAATCGTTCCGTGTCATCCCCCACGTCAGGCCGGCTCGTGGGCGTGAGGCTGTACTTCCTCCGCCCCCTCCTAATGGAGTGAACCATTCCCAGCTCTCCCCCTCCCTCGGCCTCTCTCTCTCTCTTTCTCTCCCTTCCTCGCTCCCTCTCTTTCTTCCTCCCTCTGCCTTCCCCGTGCATAAAGTCTCCGTCGCTCCTGGAACTTGTTGGCAATGCCTATTTTTCAGCTTTCCCCCGCGTTCTCCAAACTAACTATTTAAAGGTCTGCGGTCGCAAATGGTTTGACTAAACGTAGGATGGGACTTAAGTTGAACGGCAGATATATTTCACTGATCCTCGCGGTGCAAATAGGTAAGTGGACGGCGGGCCGGGCTCGAGGAGGGCGGCGGGCGGCCGGGCCCGAGGCACCCGGGGGGACCGACTGGCCCGCGGTCGCCCGGGGGTGCGGAGAAGCCGGCAAACCCCCAGGGATGGGGGCATGGCTCCTAGGGACTGGCGCGTCCCGGGTTGGTTTTGCTAAAAAAGAGAGAGAGAGAGACTCCAAATGTTCGCCAGGAAGTGTGTGCGGCGGGCTGTTTTCTGGAGGGGCTTTCCCCTCTTTTTACAAAGCGCACGTCCGTATTTGCTTCTTTCTCTTGGGTGCACCAGGTTTGGTGCGCTTTGGGGAAATGCATTGCTCCCTGCCATGCTGCAAGGCTTTATTTTGAAGGGTCGAAAGGTGAATGCAGGAACAAGATGGCTAGGCAGCTAGAACTGGAAAGTTTATGTGCAGAATGCAAAGATATTCTGGGGCTCAGACTGCTGCATTTAGAACTTTGTCATTCTCCCGCCGCCCCCCCCCCCCCAATATCCTAACTGCAGCGTTCACACTGGGCACCTCAGACAGGGCTAGGGGGCAAATTGAGAATGATAGGGAACCCCAGAGTATATCTTTCAATACGCTTATCATTAAGGAGCTTGAGTTCAGCTAAATATATATGGATATAATTTTCTATGCACGTTTGCCTCTTCTTTTCCACACAGGCATCTGTATGTTATATACGGGAAAGGGTTAAGAAGTGTTTGCAATATATGGTGTTGGGTGTTTGTAATTTTTGCTAGTTTGGGATTGATTATGGATGGATTTATATAGTCCCCATTTTATGTTAAGGAATCTTGAGTCCTAGTTCCACTGTCGTTGGGGCTTTTGAAAGTTCATATTTTTTTTTCCATCCAAAATAAAGAAGGCGTAATGGAAGGGAACACGAGAAAACTCCCTTCTCTGTTGCTGGGTCAGAGCATTAATTAATGTAGCCTCAAAGTGAAAGTGAAGCAGATTATTAATAGAATGGACAAGAGAAAAAATAGAAACTCTTCAAATGGGTTTTCTGGAGAGGAGGGAATTGTTGGCTCCTGTCATTTGAGGCTGTAGCATTCTTTGCAGACAAATCCTTGCAGTATTGCGGGAGGGGGGTGCTTTAGGGAATTGGTTTGGTTGGGGCAAGAGATGAAATGAATAACATTTTTCTTCATGAGAAATGTGGAACAAACAGGCTTTGGAGTTATCTAAACATTAACATGGATTCTTTGCAATAGGTTTTTGTGCATTTGACAGGATTTTCAGAATCTGATTTTCCTTTTTGCATGAACATTGTAGGGATTTTAGAGTGTACAGATGCAGGATGTCGGCGGCATTTCCTTTAATTCCAAGAAATGATTTGATGTTTTGAATCTTTGACATTCATGCAAAGAGGTGCAATAAATAAAGAACATTTCTGATTGCAACAAATCCCTTAGATCTTGGAAATAAGTGGATGTGGTTTTTGCAATGACTGCAGATTTTTACAGAGCAGGAGACAGCAGTTGTTTTTGATATAGAGCTTGTAATCAGCAAAGGTTTGGGACTCTGCATTCCCTGTGAGAAATAACCTTACTTTGAACGGGGTAAAAAAGACAGAGACTGTGCATGTGAAATACGCTTGAAACACATTAACCTCAGCCGGGAAATGACCATTTGTTGGCTGTGGAATTGAAATTGAGTGTGTTTGTTCCCGAATGCCTGCCCTTTCCCGAACCGGAGGCTCGATCTTTATTAATTCATGGCTGGGAGCTGTCCCAAATCACTGACATTTGGCAAGAAAAATGGGGGTTGGGCAAAGAGGGGGAGGTGGAGGGGTGGTGAAGGCGAATGAAGACTAGGCGGGAGGAAGTTTGGAATGAATGAGAGGTCGAACAAATGAATGAACGGAAGGAGATGGCACAAGACACGGACACGGTGGAGGACAGGGAAGTAGCCCAGGTCACCCGCCCGAGCCTCGATGAAGCAGGGCTCAGGAAGGACAGCCAGGGTCGCCGGACTGAGATCTGCCCCGCTGCAGGAGCCTTCCAAACGCGTCCGGGGGCAAGCCCCCGGCCTCCCCAGCCAACTAGAGACCGAGGAGTCCGAGTTGCGAAAGACAGAAATTTTCACGACTTATTTTACATGCACGCGCACACACACATGCGCGCTGTGGAAGGGTTTCCAGCAGCCCCTGAAAACATACCACGGCAGAAGCGCTTCCCGCGTCCCCCCCAGCCCGCTCCCCGACCCCGGAGAACCCAATTCCCCTTTAAAGTATTGTCAGTGCATCTTAGGTGCTGCTTTTTCGCCACCAAGTTTTAGGGATGAAGGTGAGAAGAGATTGGGGGCCGGGGAGAGAGGATGGACTGTATTTTATTTCCTTTACTCGCTGCAAAGCAGCGCTTGCGGTGTGGTTTACAGGGGACGCCGCGCAGGGCTCATTTCATCCGCCCTCGTTCTGTTAGAACAAAAATTCGTTTATTCCTTCATTCTAGCTCAGTGTTCTAGCTGATACTGCAGTCCAAGGGCTCTTGCTATTTCGTGAGGGGACCGGGAGATTGACGAAGGTTGACGTATCGGCCCGAGCTTCCCGTTCCGGATTAGAAAGCTTAAGGCCCGCCCCTCTCTCCCTGCAGCAGTTTGCAAATGGTGTGCTCTCGGAGGCCTCTGCGGGTTCGGTCACCTTCCCCCTTGCCTGCTCCTGGCCCAGGGACCGGCGGCTGGGGGCGGTGAGGTGTCCGGTCCTCCCGGGAGACACACGCGAGCCGTGGCGCCCTGAACACCGCCTGGAAGCGGCGGGCGCTCAGGGCCTGGACCCTGGAGGCCCCTCTCTCCCCTTCCCTCGCCCGGCAGCGCACATCTGCGCTTCGCGTGCGCACTCCTGGCGCCCAGGGTGCTTTTGGCCGCTGGCTTAGGCATCTTCAGCTCGGTTCGTGCCTTGGGATGGAGAGAAAGGGCCTCAGCAGCGCAGCCGCCGCCTGGAGCCCATCTCTCGGGTCCCGTGCCTCGGGGCTTGGCCGACCTGAGACCAGCATCAAGGACTCGGTGTCCCCTGGGTTTCCTCCTCCACCTGCTGCCACCGCCCCGGCTGCGACCCCGGCCCCTCTGGAGGGAGCCGCGAGCCAGAGGCCGAGATCCCCTGGCGGCAGCCAACCCGGCCCCCAGCTGCAGAGCTGGGGCTTGAAGAGGAAGGGTCGCGCCTCGTCGCTGGCTGGCGGAGCCGGGCTGGTTTTTCCCGAGGAGCTGAGCAAGGCAGAGGGAAGCAAGGGACTGGCCTCGGGGATCTGGCCTCGGGGAGGTGACCCTGGGTCACGAGCTCAGACACATCCTGACCCTGCCGGCCCTAACTGCCCGGGACCACCCTTTCCCCTCCCAGTCTAGGGGTGTAGGGCTTGCAGACGAGGACCTCACTAGGAACTCCACGGTAGACGATCCCTGTTATAGTGAAACAATCCAAGTCAGTGGCCGCTGGGGGCTTCCAGAGAATTTATTTATTCGTTCAGCAGTGCTTGCCCAGCGCCCACTAAGCAGCGGGCCCCAAGCCCAGGGATTGTTCACAGACTTGGCCCTCGGCGGCTCCCAGCTCTGAGCCTCCCAGCCCCTTCCTCACCCCTGCACTGTGCCGTCACACCCCTCCATCACCTCACAAAAGGGAAACCGCACTTCGAGAGCCTTGATGGGCCGGCTAAGGGTGTGTTGGGGAAGCGAAGCAGAGAGCCAGGAGAAAGAAATAAAAAGGCGGGGGAGGTGAGATGACAGAGCGAAGGAAACCGAAAAAGATGCAGAGGGCGATGCAGGCAGGGGTCGCACGGTAGGAAATAGGAAAGGCCTGGACTCCCCCAACCCCACACGCGCGCGCACGGGCCACCTGCAGAAGACGCTGGGTTGCCTGCAGCTCAGTCGTTCTCGGGCCCCACCGTTCATTCACCTTTGGCCCTGGTGCGCCCCGAGCCTGGGCGCCACTGGACACAGCTGGATGGGGCGATGCTCACTGGGTCCTGGGGGGCAGGCTGCGGGGCTCCAGGGCCGGGTGGTGGCACCGCTGACCAGTGTCCCCTGCTCCCCGCAGCGTACCTGGTGCAGGCCGTGAGAGCAGCGGGCAAGTGCGATGCGGTCTTTAAGGGCTTTTCAGACTGTTTGCTCAAGCTGGGCGACAGCATGGCCAACTACCCGCAGGGCCTGGACGACAAGACGAACATCAAGACCGTGTGCACGTAAGTGTCCTCTCTGTTGCGCGAGGTTCGGTGCTGGGGGGCGCACTGTGGAGGTGGGAGGGCGCCTTGCCTCCCGCCCTCAGGCCTTGGCTGGGGCCTGCCCTGCCCAAGGGGACCCTGTGACCTGGAATGGGCAGAGGAAGATCCTTTCCTTGGGGCTCAGTCCCACGCTCCGCACCCTGACCCGTGCGCACAGAGGCCCGCGCAACCCGCACCCTGGAACCTCCGGATCCAGGGGCGAGAGGGCACCACCGAGAGCTGCTGGCAGCTCCTCTCCAGGCTTTGAGGCCCTCTTCCTCTTCCTCTTCCTCTCCTGCTGCGGGAAGGAGCACTTCAACCAGGACAGTTGGTTTGGCTTGAGGGGCGTTTTAGGTAGTTCTACCAGGTTTGCCTAAAAGGAAAGGAACGCCCCTATTTTGTCCCCTTCCTCTAATAAAATTCCCCTCTGGCACAGGCCAAGAAACTTCACTGGCAGCAAGTGAGTGCAGATCCCTCTTTCTCTTTCGAGGAGAGAAACTGAAAGAATATTTTATTTTGTGCAGGCGGCTTTGCCCAAATGTCCAGTAACCGTCTCTGTGGAGTTTATAGCCAATTTGGAGCTTTAGGGTAGCTATCCTCCTCGCTTATCCCCCCACTTCCTGCATCTGCAAGGTGTCCCCAGCCCAGGGCAGCTAAGGGCCTAACAAGGCCCAGGGGTGTTTGCCCAGAGCCTGGCTAGAAAGCGCAGCTCCCAGCGGCAAATAAGGGTAGCAGAGTACTGTGGAGGGTCAGTCACATCTCAGCTGAGGCAGACCTTAGAAATACCCCCATCTTCTGCAAGACACATGCACACACACTTTCGTTTTATTTTTCAGAAACAGTTGTAACCCTTCCCACCCCCATCACGGCCCTTCCTGTAAAGCCCAGGTAAAAGGTGTTCCTTGTTTCCCGTAGGTTGCAGTGACCACTTTCTGCACCCTCCTTTGTACATTCTCAAGTCCTTCCTCTCTCCCTAATTCCTTGGGGGTGGCATGTTATTTGTTAAGCACTGAGTAGTTCAATGGGAGTGAATTTTGCTACACGCTTTCTTCAATACCCTGGTGTCCACCAGAAACCACAGCAGCCAAGTGGCTGCTACTTTCCTACCAGGAAAGGGACAAAAGGCTGGGTCTGGGATGCACACCCACCTGCTTTAGTCCTAAATGCCTAATGACAGGGAAGAAAGTACCTATAAAGATGGGCAAAAGCCTAAACAGAGATCAGCTCTCAATTCCTCCATCGTTTGCCAGAATTTACTTATTCCAAGCTGTTGGTTTCTTACCAGGAAAATGGAAATGGGGCGGGGCCCTCCCAGAGGTGGCAAACCACAGCTGGGCCGAGAGACTGCCACTCTGTTGGTGGCACTGAAGGCCACCTCCTCTCAGTGCCGGTGCTTAGTCGCTCAGCCGTGTCCGACTCTGCAACTCCATGGACTACAGCCCGCCAGGCTCCTCTGTCCATGGGGATTCTCCAGGCAAAAATACTGGAGTGGGTTGCCAAGCCCTCCTCCAGGGGATCTTCCCAACCCGGAGATCGAACCCAGGTCTCCCGCATTGCAGGCGGATTCTTTACCATCTGAGTCACCAGGGAAGCCCACCTCCTCTCAGACCCACCTGGATTCTGTCCTCCCCTGACCAATCTCTCTTCCAGGAAGACCTGGTCCCCATCTGGGCATGCATAAAGAAAGGAGAGATTGAAACATCCTTTGGGAGGTGTAATTATGCAGAGAGCTGTCCTGCCGCCTCTCCATTTCTCTAAATCTCAGTATTTATTACAAATTGAGGAACTTGGAAGGCCTGTGCCCCAGGCCCTGCAGTCCTCATAAATCAGAGACTCACGGAGGTCATTAGAAAGCAGCCGGAGCTCAAGGCAGTCCAACAGACCTTTATAACTTGACTGTCAGCCAGAAGACGGGGTGGGAGTTGGAAACCAGGACAAAGCCTGCCTTCAGCGTGCTTACAGTCCAGGCCGGTGAGCAGAAAGGAGGGAGGGGAGGAAAGAACGCACAAATTTCGTGGAGGGCCCTCGCTGGTGACCTGACACCAAGGGCCCTGGGGAAGGGGGAGCCAGACCGGAGTTAGCAAGACGGCACGGATCGACCCAGCCCCGAAAGGAGACAGCGGCCCAGGAATCGATCACGGGTTGGAATTATATTTAGTCTGGAGATCTATTTTGGGTTTTCAGAGGAAAAGGGGGGCAAAAAAAAAAAAAAAAAAAAAGGACAAGTTGGATGAAGGTTGTGGGGGCGGGGCTAGAAGCCGAGCCCGGGAGGATAGAGCGGCCGAGGAAGGCACTGGCTCCGGAAGAGGCGAGCAGGGAGGACTGGGAGCCCGGCCCCTCGAAGGCCGGCGCGGCGGGCTCTACGCTGGCCACGGGCCCTGCGCCTGGGGGCGGGGGGCTGGCACCACCTCCCGAAGGTCGCGGGGGTCCAGGGCCGCGGAAAGGCCTGGGGGTGAGGGGTTGGGGAGAGCAGGGACCCGGGGCGCAGGGCCTGAGCTCTAGGGGTTAAGGAAGCTGGAGGAGGCGAGGGAGCCGGCCCGGGCGCACGGGCGCTGGCACTCACCGACTCCGGGGAGGCAGAGGCGGGCGGCCGTCTCCGCACCGGATCCGAGCCGGGAGGGTGAGGCGAGGGGCCGCGAAGGACCGAAGCGAGCGAGGAAGAGGAGGGTGCGACGAAGGGACCCCGGGGGAAACCCGAGGGGAGGAAAAAGGACGAAGACAAAGAAGGGGAGAGAAGGGAGAGGAGGAAAGCGGGAGACAAAAGGCGGAGCGGAGGAGACGGAAGGCCGAGGCGAGCGGGCGCGGCGGCTTGGAGACGGAGGGAGGGGAAGGAAGGGCGAGGGGAGGGGGCGCGGAGCCGCGGGGAGGGCCGCGCGCCGCGCCGGCCGGCCGTCCTGCAAGCCCAGAGGCATTAATGGGCGGCAGCTTGCGCGGCTTAGCGCTGTTTTCCTAGCTGTGCCCGCCGAGGCCGGCAATCTGTCAGCGCAAGCCCAGGTGCCAGCGCGGCGCCGTGGGCGCGGAACCCGACCGGGAAGGGGCGGCCCCACCTTGGACAGCGGCTCCCCGGACTGGACGAGGTCCCGGGGGAGGGGGTAAGGGGGAGAGAGACGGGGCGCCCCGGGCTGCAGAGAGGAGGGTCGCCGGGAGCTTGGCCGGGCCGCGAGGGGGACACTCGCGTGGGCGCAGGCCCGGGGTCCTGTCCGCGCCCACAGTGAACCTCCTTCTGCTCTGTTCTGTTCCTCGCCAGATACTGGGAGGATTTCCACAGCTGCACGGTCACGGCCCTTACGGATTGCCAAGAAGGGGCGAAAGATATGTGGGATAAACTGAGAAAAGAATCCAAAAATCTCAACATCCAAGGCAGCTTATTCGAACTCTGCGGCGGCGGCAACGGGGCGGCGGGGCCCCTGCTCCCGGCGCTGCCCGTGCTCCTGGTGTCTCTCTCGGCAGCTTTAGCGACCTGGCTTTCCTTCTGAGCGCCGGGTCGGCTCCCCTCGCGCGCGCCCGCACTCACGCCATGCTCCCGGAAACCGAGAGGAAGATCCATACGTTCTTTGGGGACGTTGTGATTCTCTGTGATGCTGAAAACACTCATATGGGAATTGTGGGAAATCCTGATTCTCTTTCTGATTTCGTTTGGTTCCTTGTGTTTCATTTGCCAAATGTTACCGATCAGTGAGCAAGCGAGCACAGCCAAAACTCGGACCTCAGCTTCAGTCCGTCTTCACACAGAAATACGAAAACGGCAAACCCACCCCATTCTTTTTTTTTCTTTAATTTTTATTTTTTTTTGGCACAAGAATCTCAGGAACGGCCCTGGGCCGCCTACTATATTAATCATGTGAATACATGACCAATGATGGGCTCCTCCTAACAGGAAAGAGGAGAGGAGAAGGCCAGGGAAATGCATTGAAGAGAGCAGCATCTCGTGAATAATTCACGCTCACTGTCTTTCTAACACAGAATCTTGTTTTGATCATTTCCACTGCACATTTCTCCTCGAGAAAAGTGAAAGGACAGATGGCCTTGTGTTTCAAGGCTACAATGGGGAGAGGGAGGGAGTTGAGGAAACCTCGGGTCAGAGGTGCAGGCTGCCAGAAGCAACGCTGCTGACGTCACTGAAAGGTTAAGCTTTACCTGCTCGTGTTGATGCATCTTTCGAAGTCCACTGCCTTGGTTTTCCCTCTTGTTTTAGCTGTTCCACATACAGTAATACCTGAATAGCCAACGGTATAGATCACAAGGGGGGGATGTTAAATGTTAATCTAAAATATAGTTAAAAAAAGATTTTGACATAAAAGAGCCTTGATTTTAAAAAAAGAGAGAGATGTAATTTAAAAAGTTTATTATAAATTAAATTCAGCAAAAAAAAAAAAAAGATTTGCTACAAAGTATAGAGAAGTATAAAATAAAAGTTATTGTTTGAATAGGGGTGTCCTCTGTTTCCTGCCCCAAGCCTACTTTCTTGGCGAGTTCTCTTGGGGTTCCCTGAAGGGACACAGGATGCCAGGTGGTAAATTCACCAGCTCACCAGCCATCTGTTAACCTACCGTCCTCAAGCCGTGGGTTACCAGAACATCTTGCCACTTCCCTGAAATCGTGTTTGCTTAAGAGAAAGGGGAAGCTATATTTTACTTCTGTAAGCCAAAAGGCAGGGGTCCTTCCTAGGGGAGGTTTGGGGGCGCTGGCCTTGCGCGCCTCTGAGAATGCACACGCGGACCCACGCGGGTCGGAAGCCCGAGCCCCGGCCTGCCGGCCGAGCCCTGCTCGCGACTCGCCGCTTCCTCTGCGGTGGCCGGAGGCAGCTCTCAGAGGAACCACCATTAAGGGCTCCAGCTGAGGGGCCAGAGGCGTGGTCCCTGGCAGGGATCGGGCGAGCCCTTTCATAATTAATAAGACAGCTCAGCTGAAACGGCGAGGGCCCCATCGATCCCGCAGGCGAGCTGCTTCCACCTCCCCTATTTTTGGCCGGCTTGGTCTCACGGAGAAGTAACGGCCCGCGAGTAAACTCGGTGGAGCAGCCCTGGGTCTGGGACGGCCGGAGGAGAGCAGGCTGCTGGAGGCAGAGCCGAATGTGGGTCCCCGGGTTCCAGGGCGGCGAAGTCGGATTTCCTGGACAAAGTGAGGGTGGAGGTCGTGGCGGGGCGGGGGGGGGGGGGGGGGCGGTGCGGAAGCTGGCGGACCGCAACGGAGGCTGCGGAGGCGGCCGCGGGTGCCGGGGCCGGCTCCTAAGAGGGTGAGCGGGGGCCCTGAAATGCAATGTGTAAACAATCGCTGGAGTAACCGTTCATAAATCAAACCCAGTGGGTCGCAGCGCAATCTGCATTCCCCCCACGGATTGAATTCCAGCAACACATGCGCCCCGAGCGCAGGGAAGCGGCGAGGATTCTGAACCGCGGCATCTATTAGCGCTGCCGGTCCACGCACGCGCTGCACCCGCCCCTCCGGGGCATATTCCCCCGCCGCCTGCCCAACCCGCCAGCTCTCCTGCCCATCCCTTGTCTCAGGCCAAACCCAAGGAGATCTAGCTGCCTGCGCGCAGTGGTCACCCACCGAGGAACTCTGGTTGTTTGGCAAAATAGACTTTGGTTCTAGTTTCAATGGTAATTTTCGGTCTCAGTATAAATGGCATGATTCTAACCTGAGCTCAGCGCCTGGAATTCAAATTAAAATGTCTGAGCCTGTTTTAAATACGAATCTACTTAATGAGGGAGGGAGGTTAATAAAGAGCGCTTACACCGGCCATTCTTGCTTTAACATCTTCCCGCCTAGTCATGCCTCTTCCGGCCCCCAAAACGGGGGCGAACCAGCGCGCACCACTGGGCCCTTTGCTCGCCAAAGGAAAACGCACGCGACGTTCTCCCCAGGCTTGAGAGGGCAGGGCGGAGACCCCTGGGACACACGGAAGGCGCCCCTCCCCGCCACGGCGCGGGCTTCCCCCCTGGGAATCGACCACTTCCGAGGTCTGGAAGGAGACCAGGCGGAGGGAGGGGCTCCGTCGCCCTCTCCTGCAGGACCTGGTGCTCCTGCGGCCTCCCAGGCGGGGCTGCCCTCGAGGGAGACCTGTCTCGGATCTTCCCTGGGAGCCTCCCGAAAGCTGGGTGCCGCGTAGGGGCTCCCTCGCCCTGTCTCAGGCCCCGGGCCCACCCTCACGTGCTCCTGGATGGAGCCCAGGTTCGCGGGGCGCACCTGGCGGGTTAGAGGCCGCTCCTTCTAGCTGCGGTGATTGTTCAGTTATTATCACGCCGTCTTCGACTGTAATTTGTTTAACCAGGATGACATCTCCATATGTTAGCTGGTGTTACCGTTTTTTTTTTTTTTTAAGCAGCTTCGCGGTAAGCCCTGATCCCAGCTCAGGGAGGTATTAACCAAGGTGAGCCGCAAGTCAGTCCCAAGGCGGAGGGGCGGGGCGGGGCGGGGGGGAGGGGCGGTGAGGAGTGACGATCAAGCAGGAAGGGGATGGGGTCTACCGTGCCGACCACCTGGGCCTGGTATTGCACTGGAGGACCTGGGACAGGGGAAGGGGCCTCCTGCCCTCCACCCTCTGTCCAAGTAGACTCAAGACACAGGAGTCAGCCCACCTGAATGTGATGCTTGGTTATCTTCAGGAAAACCTCTGAGAGGCCCGCTCCGGAGTCCCTGCTCAGCCCGAGCCTTCGGGAGATGGATGTATAGGGGGGCGCAGAGAAGTGCAAGGGAAGGAGAAGGCCGAGGGCGTGCAAACTGAGGACTCAGGCCTGGGAGAAAGATGGGGGGCCTGACCCAGGAGTAGGGCTGGAGGGGCTGGAGGGAGGCAGTCGCCTTGGGCTGGAGACCCCAGAGCTGTGGGCCAGAGGCGGGGCTACAGATGAGCCTGTGGCCTGTTCTCATTCAGGACCCTCCGAAAAGCGAATCTGCACGAGGCTCCCCACGGAGATTTTCTTTCTGTGTATCTGGAAATCCTTTCACTCTGATGGATTCTGTGTGGGAGAGGCGAGTGGCCGCGCGGGGGGCGGGGTGGGGGGCGGGAACCGGGCAGGCTGAGCGCAAGCACTGGGAGTCCAGAGTCAGATGGATGGATAGAGGAGACAGAGAAGCCTTTTCTCCCTCCCCAAACTCCCTCCAAGCCTGGCAGAGTTGCTTCCGGAAGGTCTTCAGCCCTCCTCTCTCTCCCACTCCCTGCTCCCCACAAGGGGCTCCATCCTGGCAGGACCAGCTGGGCACCTGAGGGGTCCACACTCTGGAACAGTCCACCTCCCTGTCCCCCGGGGCCTGAGGGGGGGCTCCCGGCCACCCCTGCCTTCCTTCCCAATACCCACCAAAGGAGATCAAAGGACTGTGGCCTCACCCCTTGCCCCGAGTGAAAACAGAGTGGGAGGCGGGAGCCATGCACACACTTGCTCTCCCAGGAGTCACTGGTGGCCGCTGTCCGTGCCTGCCGAGGCCTGCGTGGCAGGGAACTATGCAATGATGTAGTTTGGAGCTTTCCCCGAAGGAGAAGAACAGCATCTCCTGGGACCATGGCAGTCTGGGTACCAAACCCAAATACCAGAAGGAAAAAACTGGGCCGATAGAGAATAGACTTGTGATTGCCAAGGAGGGAGGGTGGGGTGGGGTGGGGAGGTGGACTGGAGGTTTGGGATGAGCAAATGCAAACTATTACGTACAGGATGGATAAACAACGAGGTCCCACTGTACAGCACAGGGAACTCTATCCAGGATCCTGTGATAAACCACTGTGGAAAGAATATGCTAATGAATACATACACATACAGATATGTCTGAATCACTTCACTGTACGGCAGTAACACAACATTACAAATCAACTATACGTCAATAGAAGGAAATTTTAAAAAATAAATAGAATGAGCCAGGAAGAAAGAAAGAAACCGGGAGCCGTGCTGCCTAGCCGGACTAAGGCAATGTCCTCCACTCAGCCCTGGTTCAGGGAAGGAAGGACAGGGACAAGGAGGAGTGTAAACCCTGCATCCAGATTCTCACCCTGGATGGACATGCCTTCAGGGAGCCAGAAGACCTGTCACCAGCCACATAACCAAGGCTGGATTCCTTAACCCCTCCAGACCTCAGTTTCCTTGGGGATGGTCATACCTGCCTCGTGAAGTTGTACTTTGTCTCAAATGTGATGACGTAGATGAAGCACTTTCCTGCCACACGCCTCTTACCTACTGTTAGACGTTATTATTCTTGTTTGCGCCTGCCTCCACACAGGCTTGACCCCATGGTCTTAATGAATTCTTTAAAATCATCTGGAGTGGAGAACTTCATTACGGCCTTTAATACTGTGAGGCACCTTTCCTTTATAGTGCTGCGTGTGTGTGTGTGTGTGTGTGCGCGCACGTGCCCGTGCCCTCAGTCACATCCAGTGCTTTGTGACTTCGTGGACTGTTGCCCACCAGGCTCCTCTGTCCACGGGATTTCCCAGGCAAGAATACTGGAGTGGGTTGCCATTTCCTTCTTCAGGGGAGATTCTCAACCCAGGGATCCAACTCACGTCTCCTGCATTGGCAGGCATGTTCTTTTCCACTGAGCCACCTGAAAAGCCCCTTCCTTTATAGGCCAGCAACTTAATTTCCTCTTGCTACAGGCTACCCAGTGCTCCAGCCTGCTCTGGTCTTCTTAGGAAGCTCTAGATAAGTTTCCTGAGTTGTCACCCTCTGGACAGGGTCTGTGTCCCTAGACCCTACCCCGCCCCACCTGGCATGGGAGCCTAGGCCAGCCTCCTGCCCCTCACTGCTTTCCAACCCTCAATCTGGGGTCCCTAGTTCTCGCAACACTAAAGGGTCTGCTCCAGAAGCCTCCCCCACAGCTTCTCTCCCCACTCCTGCCCCCCGCCATTTATATTAAACCACTCTCTCAAAATTAAACCAGAAAAAGGAATCATTCCTTGTAATCAGCCATGTAATACAGTGCTACACAGAGCCAAGAATATTAACCCACCCTGCACTAATGTTAACAAACAAGTATATTCTCATACACCTCTCCCCAGCTCGTGAAAACACATCCTGACATATACTCATATGGAGGGTGGGCTTTTTTTTCACTTTTACAGAATTATGATATACTTCTCTTCTACTAATCCTTCAAGATCAACAGCTAAACCTATAGCTCCTTCTTTTAAATAGCTACACAATGTTTCTTAGACAATCATACTACAATTTATTTCCACCCATCAATGGACATTCAGGCTTTTTCAGTTTTATTTGTGTGTCCTACAAATATTGTTGTAATAAAGATTCCTGTTGAAACAATGTTGCTTACTAGTATTTTTATTTCTTCAGTAGATTCAGTTCAGTTCAGTCACTCAGTCGTGCCTGACTCTTTGCAACCCCATGAGTCACAGCACGCCAGGCCTCCCTGTCCATCACCATCTCCCGGAGTTCACTCAAACTCATGTCCATCGAGTCGGTAATGCCATCCAGCCATCTCATCCTCTGTCATCCCCTTCTCCTCCTGCCCCCAATCCCTCCCAGCATCAGGGTCTTTTCCAATGAGTCAACTCTTCACGTGAGGTGGCCAAAGTACTGGAGTTTCAGCTTTAGCATCATTCCTTCCAAAGAAATCCCAGGGCTGATCTCCTTCAGAATGGACTGGTTGCATCTCCTTGCAGTCCAAGGGACTCTCAAGAGTCTTCTCCAACACCACAGTTCAAAAACATCAATTCTTCGGTGCTCAGATTTCTTCACAGTCCAACTCTCACATCCATACATGACCACAGGAAAAACCATAGCCTTGACTAGACGGACCTTTTTTGGCAAAGTAATGTCTCTGCTTTTGAATATGCTATCTAGGTTGGTCATAGCTTTTCTTCTAAGGAGTAAGCGTCTTTTAATTTCATGGCTGCAATCACCATCTGCAGTGATTTTGGAGCCCCAAAAAATAAAGTCTGACACTGTTTCCACTGTTTTCCCATCTATTTCCCATGAAGTGATGGGACCGGATGCCATGATCTTAGTTTTCTGAATGTTGAGCTTTAAGCCAATGTTTTCACTCTCCCCTTTCACCTTCATCAAGAGGCTTTTGAGTTCCTCTTCACTTTCTGCCATAAGGGTGGTGTCATCTGCATATCTGAGGTTATTGATATTTCTCCCAGCAATCTTCATTCCAGCTTGTGTTTCCTCCAGCCCAGTGTTTCTCATGATGTACTCTGCATAGAAGTTAAATAAGCAGAGTGACAATATACAGCCTTGACGTACTCCTTTTCCTATTTGGAACCAGTCTGTTGTTCCATGTCCAGTTCTAACTGTTGCTTCCTGACCTGCATACAGATTTCTCAAGAGGCAGGTCAGGTGGCCTGGTATTCCCAGCTCTTTCAGAATTTTCCACAGTTTATTGTGATCCACACAGTAGATTGCAGCTGCTGCTGCTGCTAAATCGCTTCAGTCGTGTCCGACTCTGTGTGACCCCATAGATGGCAACCCACCAGGCTCCCCCACAGTAGATTAGATCCCCTCAAATTTGGATTGCTGAACAAGAAGGTATGTATATGTGTTTATTTTTTATTTTTAAATGTGTATGTCCTTTTAATCTTTTTACTGTTTCGTTACATTCCCGAAGAGCATACTGCTCATCTGCACACACCCTCATCAGCACTGCACGTCAGCACTTTCGGGTCTGTCAGCGCAGTGGGTGACTGGTGGCTTTCTGGAGGCCACACTTCGCAGCTCTGCATTGGGGTGCTCTGTGCCCCTCTGCCTTGATTGCCGCCACCACCACCATCACCCAACTGGTGGGGAAGGTCCAGCTAAACTTTCTGTCCTCCTCCCTCTAACAAGGGCAGAGTCAGGCCTAATTGTTCCTGGAAACCGCTGACTTTCTCGCTAATCTAATAGGCACACCTCCTGGAGCCGAAGGTGTGGATCCTGCTGTCCTTGGCCAGGGACCAAGGGCAGGTGGAGTGGGGTCTCGGCCACTTCCACTAAGGCATGACCCCCGTGGATCCGTGGGCCAGTGCCACGGCTGGAGCTCCTGGCCTGTATGGCGTGGAGAGTGAGGAAGGGAGGCGTCCCCAAAATGACAGCTGAACTCTTTTCCATCCGATGAGGCCAACAGGGAGCAAACCAGGAGGACGGGGCTACAGACCCGGATCACACTGTCTCTCGTCTCTTCCCCACTTACTCCGTTTCGCTCCTTAAAAAATCTAACTTACTTTTATGGAGCACATGATACACGCTAACCATTATGCTAAAGCTTTGCCAACAGCATCCCATTTTTGCACTAATTTCTGTAGGAGATTGCATTCTCCTCACTTTACAGATGAGGAACAGGTTTAGAGAGAGGTTAGAAATTGGCCCCAAATCAGCAGGCAGAGCTGAAATGTGAGCATTCATCTGTTTCGGGAACCTGTTTTAAGACTTCACTTTGCTGTTTCTATTACTATTTTGAGCCAAAAGCGAGATAGATAGCACAAGTGAAAAAAAAAGAAAGAAACAGGAGTTCTATGATAGGGAGAATAATGACGTTGAAAAGAGTTCTAATCCTTGGATTCTGTGAATGTTAGTTACACGGCAGAGGAAAGTAAATGCTGCACACTGAGATCGGTTGCTAATGGGTTGACCGCAAAATAGGGAGGTTAGCCTGGGTTGCCCCTGAGGACCCAATATTATCATGAGGGTTCTTTGAAGTAGAAGAGGGCAGGGTCAGGGGATGTAGGAAGGCCTCCACTTACCTTTGCTGACTTTGAGGTTGGAGGAAGGTGCCCACAATCCAAGGAATCTGAGCAGCCTCTGGAAAGTGGAGAAGGCAAGGAAACAGATTTTTGCCTGGAGTCTTCAGAGAGTCATGCAGCCCGGTGAGGTTAGACCAGTGAAATCCATGCCAGACTTCTGGCCCTCAGCACTAACTCTGAGATTAGAGATTTGCATTGTTTAAGCCACCAAGTTTATGGTAATGTGTCACAGCTGCAAACAGAAAAGTCAGACAAATTCTAATTTGGGGGGATTTTATTTAAATTTTTTATTTGCATTGTCTATTCACAATGATAGTTTCAGTTGAACAGCAAGGGGACTCAGCCATATGTATACATGTATCCATTCTCCCCCACACTCCCCTCCCATCCAATACAAATCTGATTTTTTATGTTACAGATATCCAGAGAACCCTTGCTGGGATCTGCTCAGGGCCCTTCTTTGAGTTTTGGGGGGTCCCTGGGGATGGGATGGTGGCAGCCTGGCGGAAGTGGCACACGTGAAGGAAAGAAGACTTTAGGGACCGAGTTTCAAAGGACAAGCAAAGACTTGTGCTGACGTTTTACCACCGTCGGCACAGAAGCTTCATCTTCTCCGTTTTGTGTCTCTTTTAGCTGCAAAAGCCTTCTTTTCCTCCGGGAATTTCGGAGACAGGCCGGTGAGTTACTAGTTTCTGTACCAGCCACTCACAGGCCTGCTCGGGTATGAGAGGTTCGTGTACAGAGATAGACGATTTGACCGGACTTCAGTGAAATGAATGCATCACCAGGTGGTTATTCTCTTGATAAATCACAGCATCTAATTTTAGCCACACACCTTATCACCTGGAAAAATCAGGTATTGGGATGATTTTTTTTCTTTTTTAATGGTGGTGGGGTTTCCAACTTTGTATGTGACCTAGAGGACAGAAGGAAGCGGGTGAAAGTGAAAGTGAAAGCCACTCAGTCCTGACCGATTCTTTGCCACCCCATGGACTATACAGTCCATGGAACTCTCCAGGCCAGAATACTGGAGGGGGTAGCCTTTCCCTTCTCCAGGGGGTCTTCCCAACCCAGGGATCGAACCCAGGTCTCCTGCATTGCAGGCGGATTCTTTACCAGCTGAGCCACAAGGGAAGGCCGAAGTGGGTCCAATCTCTGTGGAATTCCTGGAATGAGTCCCTTGCCCTGGGAGTCTAGAATGGGAAGTGAGTAAGAGAAACACAGGGGAAAACAAAGCCACGCAGCCACAGGCAGGTACTGCCTTCCACATGGAGAGAAACGCCGTAGACGAGTTCAAACCTGCTAAAGAGGAGAGGAGCGAAAAGGACACACTTGTCCGTCTGGGTTAATCAAGTCACAAATTGGTTTGTTGACATCAAGACACCACTGCGGGAGTCTCCTCTTGATTAAGAAGGAAGCGAGACGAGGCAAGCAAACCAGAGGGGCAAGCCTGACGGGTCGTTAGCTCAGCCTGATGGACAGGCAGAGCAGCCCAAGGCTCCTGTCCTGGGGGCCTCATCTCTCCCAGGCCTCAGAGGGTCTGTGGCGCTTCCGGGCATGACGGTGAGAAATGGCTCTGGGACCCTCCTCTTCCACCGGTCCCTCTCCGGGCTGGGGAACTGCGCCTCCCTCAGGCAGGACGGAAATCCCAAGCAAACCGGTTCATTTAACTCTGGCCAAATACAAATTCTTCAAAACAGGCAACCTTGAAAGGGACGAAGAGCATCTCGGGAGTGTGGGCTGCACATTCGTCAATGCCAACTCCACCAGGAGCTGTGAGCATCCCTGCCCGTGTGCCAGCCAGCCTCTGAGGCATTCTCTCTGCCCAGCGCGTGGTCTCCACGCCCGCGCCGTGCACACTGGCCGCCTTTCGCCGAGCAGCCTCGGGCCAGTACATTTTCCTGCGTACCTGTTCTCCTACCCGATTTTCTGCACTATTTCCTGCTCTTACGAACAAAATGAGAGAGCCACCTACATGTCCTCATTGCTTTGTTTATTGGATGTGTTGCATATTTTTCCCCCTTTCTGAATAGCCCTTGCCACTTTTATAAATGGCAGGAAATAAACGGCTCAAATCTTTATTTTCAGGGATTGCTCTACATGCTATTCAAATCTTTATTTTCAGGGACTGCTATACATGCGTATTCAAATCCAAAATTCATAATGACACAGTCTCTTATTCCTATATTCTCTGATTCATATGTATCCTCTCTAAGAGATACACACACACACACACATTCACACTGCACTTGGGAAATCGACCTTATTCACTCTAATTTGCTCTAGGATCCTGCCTCTGAGGCACTAAATTGTCTCTGCCATTTTGTATCTCATTCTCCAGATGCTCCTTTTCCTCAGCTTCAGTTCAGTTCAGTTCAGACGTTCAGTCGTGTCCGACTCTTTGCAACCCCATGAATCGCAGCACGCCAGGCCTCCCTGTCCATCACCAACTCCCAGAGTTCACTCAGGCTCACGCCCATCGAGTCAGTGATACCATCTACAACTTACACAAATCTCCAGTAGTCTAAAAGATACCCCCCTTTTCATCCTTCTGTCCCCCTACTACCGACCTGTTTCTCCATCCACCTCCTGGAGCAAAGCCCAGCCCACAAAGGACACGTTGGAAAAAACGTGGGAAAGACGGCGTTCCTTCCTGCTCTGCTAGCCCCACCCTCACAGCCCCGCCCCTCGCAGCCCCGCCCCTCGCAGCCCCGCCCCTCGCAGCCCCGCCCCTCGCAGCCCAGACCCACAGACCAGCCCCTCGCAGCGCCCCCGCCCGCCCCGCCCGACAAAGGCCCCTCCCAGCCCCGCCCCTCTCCGGCCAGCCCCACCTCCAGCTTTTCTCCTTTCAACTACAGAACATCCTTCTCATTGGCCTCCTTCCTTCACCCCATTTGCATTTAATCATATAAAAATTATTTTATGTATTCTATTTTAAAATTTACCAAGAATCCACACTCACTGTAGGAAAATTAGCAACCGCAGGTGACCCAAAAGGGGAAAATTAAAATAACCGTCGTTTCTCCAGCCAGTAATATGCATTTTGGTCTCAGTGTATCTTGAATTCTCTTCTTTCTGCATGATTGTGATCACAGCATTTCCTTTCTCAGGAAGCTCCACTTCCTTCCCCTTGCTGAATCATTGCCCAATGATTCAGGCTCCCTGCATGGCACCCAGGATCTGGTCCATCTCATCTCGCTAGACTGCTCCACATCCACAGCCCTCCACACCTCCACCCATGCCCTGCAGCCACTCAGGACTCTGTGCCCTTCCCTGAGCTGTTCCCCAGGGGCACTCTTTGCTCACTTAGTTCCCCCATCACCTCCCTCCACCCATGGATAGCTTACTCTTCAAGACTCCTTCAGGCTCCATCTTTCATGAATCCTTCTCTGACCCCCTGGTCAGAATTACTGGGTGTCCCTTCTGTTGACTTCTGCTTGTTCTTAATTTTGTACTAGAATTAGCTGTCTGCTGATCAGCTTTGTCTTTAAACCAGAAGTTTCCTGAGGTCAGGGACTGTGTCTCAATCATCTTTGCATCTCCCACGATGCCTAGCACTGAACCTGGCTCAAATGTTTATGGAGGAAAGAACATTTCCAACCCCTGTTGCCTCACACACATGTGGTTGCACACCATAATCTTAGAAGGATAAAGAAAGGTATTGTTGCTGTCAGTCCATCTGAGATGCTTCTTGCCAATGCCTTTTCTCCCTCAGAAACTTCTCTGGCAACCTGGGTGTTTATCCTTGGGAGAAGAGAGACATAAAACTGTTGCACTGTTGGACACGTGCAACAAAGTCCATCCAGTGATTAGAATCAAAGGAACAGACATTCCCATAGCAATGTGGATAAAATGAAATGAATGAAAAATAGCTAAAACAGAGTAGAAAGAGAAAGGGCTTCCCTGGTTGCTCAGTGGTTTAAAAAAAAAAATCTGCCTGTAATGCAGGAGATGCAGGTCCAATTCCTGGGTTGGAAAGATCTCTTGGAGAAGGAAATGACAACCCACACCAATATTCTTGCCTGGGAAACATAGACAGAGGAGCCTGGCAGGCTATAATCCATAGGGTCTCAAAAGAGTCAGACATGATTTGGTGACTAACAACAATAAGAAAGAGAAAAGAAGCAATTCCTCCTTGGTATATCCTTTCCGTGCTTCTCAGAACAGCTTCCTACACATTTCATTAGCTTTTATGTTCTCTCGTGTGCTACAGGGGGACATGAAAGTCTCATGTTCTTCCCTTCAGTCCCTCCCTCTCATCCAAGGAACTCTTGAAATCAGTTCCTGCTTCCTTGTTTGATGAAAAAGAGAATTCTCCATGCTTCCCTTTCACCCAAATTATGAGCTTATCCCCTCAAGTGTAGACGACAACCGTGCATGCAGTGGCCAGCCTCTAGGATGACGGCCAAGGGTCTCTGACTGCCGGACTACATGCCTGTGTGTAATGTGTAGTCACTTTGCACAATGAACCAAGGCTGGCCTCGTGTGACCAGTATAATATCAATGAAGTAATGATGCATGGCTTCCAAAGCGAGGTCAGAAAAGGCCTTGCAACTTCCTCCTCCATCTCTCAGATCATTTTCTTTGGGGAAAGCCAGCTGTCATGCCATGAGGCCACTCAAGCATCCTTGTGGAGAAGTCCACATCAAAAGGAACCACATCCTCCCCACAGCCCCCAGCACTGACTCGCAGCCCCATGAGGGAGCCCCTGGGAAGCAGGTCCTCCAGCCAATCTTAACTTCAGACGGCTGCAGCCCCAGCTGATCTCTGACTGCACCTCCATGGAGACCTCAAGTCAGGACCACCCAGTCAAGCTGCTCTCAAACTCCTTTCCCAGAGAAACCATGAAGGATGATAAAAGATTCCTGTTGCTAAGATGCTGTTTGAGGATGATTTGTTATGCAATGAGAGCTAATAAAATGCATTTGGTATTTTCTTTCATTTTATTCTTCAGTGTCTGTTTGTCCATATGTTCATGTGAATCTTGATAGGTTTTATTTGTGAGACTCAAAAAGAAAGGACTTCATCGAGTATTGTGTAGTGAACAGCAAAGTACTTCAGCTGGGCTGTCAAGTATCTAAGTACTTTAAACAACGATTGCTGTCAACTAGGAATCAGGTACCACAAGGCAGCTTAGGAATATCAGTGTGTCCAACAGGAAAAAAGAGGAGCGCAGGTATTTCAGACGCAGTCGCTGTTGTTCAGTCGCCAAGTCATGTCCAGCTCTCTGTGATCCCATGGCCTGCAGCACACCAGGTTCCTCTGTTCTTCACTATCTCCTGGAGTCTGCTCAAGTTCATATCCACTGAATCAGTGATGCTATCCAACCACCTCATCCTCCATCACCCTTCTCCTCCTGCCCTCCATATTTCCCAGCATCAGGGTCTTTTCCAATGAGTCGGCTCTTCACATCAGGTGGCCAATGGATTGGAGCTTCAGCTTCAGCAATAGTCCTTTCAATGAATATTCAGGGTTGACTTCCTTTAGGATCGGCTTGTGTTTCAGACAGAGGTACTTAATACAAGGGAATAGTTAACATGTGTTAGAAAGGCTGGAAGAGGAAAAGAGGTGATGTCACCCGAGGAAACCACTGCAATGCTTAGGTCTGAAGGAGCCAAGGAGAAACAGCACAATGCAGAGCCCGTGGTCACTGTGACAACCGAGACTGTGAAACTTTCCTTCCTGCCTGCCGGTCTCCTGCCAGAGCCTCCCATTGGCAGAAACAGATAGGAAGCAGTAAGCAAAGGAGTCTGGGAATTGTAGTTTGTGAGCCTTTGGCCCTATCAGTAGAGAAAAGATAAAGACAGAGCAGCTGAGGAGTTGAGAATCCATAGGCATTATTTGCCACTGGAAACAATAGCAGAAAAATGGAAGTAAAGGTGTATGTATTTGACAAGGTTTACTCAAAAATAAAATGTCCAGCATGTGGTCCTTATTTGTGATCAGAGAAAGAGAAATTCAGGTCTTCCCACATTCATCTTCCAAGACATAGTCCAGGGACTTCTCTGGTGGCCCAGTGGTTAAGACTTTGCCTTCTAATTCCAGGGGTGCCGGTTCAACCCCTGGTTGGGGAGCTAAGATACCACATGCCACATGGCCAAAAAACCAAAACATAAGACGGAAACAATATTTTAACAAATTCAATACAGATTTTTTAAATGGTCCACTTAAAAAAAATCTTAAAAAAAGAGACATTGTTCAGTAGCAATAGGGTCAAAATTCTAAATTCTTCTAAAGTGTTGCCACATCACAGCCCTTTTTATTAATTGTAGAAGAGCATATCTAACAAGAAGAGCTAACACATGCAGCACAAAATACAGGCCAGGCACTGTTCTAACTACATTACAGTCGTTA
Source organism: Bos javanicus (assembly GCF_032452875.1). Lineage (NCBI taxonomy): Eukaryota > Metazoa > Chordata > Mammalia > Artiodactyla > Bovidae > Bos > Bos javanicus. The sequence continues at coordinate 49,360,706 of NC_083890.1, forward strand.
ACTCATTTACCGGCTACACATCTGCACAAGGTCAGTCCTAGTGGGATCCATTCTGCAGGGGAGCAAGCTCAATCCCAGGGAATTAAGTCCCACAGACAGTGACTCGCAGAGTCAGGGTCCCAACATGGTCGCCTGGTTCAGAGATTCCAGGGCATGTCCCTCATGCTTTCACCAGCTTGCCTAAAATGCGGGGGCTACTCATCATTGCTTGTGCCTATGCCCAGAGTGTTCAAAATAATAATAATAAATTATAATAATATTGAAATATAAATATTATAAAATAATAAATATGAAATAATAATAATGTTGAAAGGAACAAAAGTCAAGGCCTGTCAAAGCTCAACCCCTGAGCTTTAGGGCTAAACTTTGACCCCGCTGGTGCGAATATCCACTCTACTACAGTGCAGCCCATGAACTCCTTTAGAATTAGAAAGACCATGGTTATGGAATGATCCGGGTCTCTCAGAGCTTTTTGAGTCTGGAAATATCCAATCCAAATCTGGAGACGGTTAGTAACTGGTACCCAGGGAGGGCTTGTAAAACAGACCCAAATATGGAGCCGGTTACTGACTGGTACCCAGGGAGGGCTTGTAAAACAGAGAGCCGTGTGCTTGGGCAGTGACAAGACTCCAGTCAGAAGAACACTACACTCAGGGGGCTGTTTCCATCCAGCCTGCACCCCTGCAAAAACCTGATCATTTCAACAGGTTCATCTCAGTTCCTCTGCTGGAGGGGCAGAGAGGAGGAAGAGATTGGATCCTCAGAAGCTTTATTCCAGAATCTGGGGCAACTTTATTTTTTTCACACTTTAAGGATTTAATCTCATTTTTAAAACTGAGATATAATTGATATATACAACATTGTGCTACATCCAGGTGTACAATATGTATTTTTCTTGTTTGTAAACAGCCGGTGACTTGCACCATTTTGAAATAACGAGTGACAGGGTCGTCATACCTTGAGCGATTCCAGGCAGAAGGGAGAGGAGAACGGAGAGCATCGCATGGTCACACCAGATCCTCCCACCCTTATCTTCTGAAGATGCTCTTTCTCTCGTGGAGCCTGCACACTGGCTCTACTTGGAGTGCTTCCAGTAGTGGAAGGTCTGTATTCCCAAATGATTTTAGATGGCAGACCCACAGTACCCAAGTCCCTCTGAGTCCAACACCAGAAGCACAGATGCTTCTGAACCAGCATCAGTGGCTCATGCAGGGTGGAAGGGCAGGTGTCACTGTGCCCAGGAGCCACCACCAAATACTTCCAAGCATCCTTGTATGCTGGGTTGCACTGTTTAAGGTGAACCAAAATGGATCCAATTCCTGACTGCCAAGAGGGGCATTCAAACAGAAAACAGCAACAGGGTAATGTAAAGAATTACATAAGCTTTTTTTAAAAATTGAAATATAGTTGATTCACACTGCTGTGTTAATTTCTGCTATACAGGAAAGTGACTCTGTTATACATAAACACATTCTTTTTTATATTCTTTTCCATTAGCTTTGACTGTAATGAAAGGGATTGATTTTCAAGTAGCTTACAGAAAAATTAATCATTTTATAAACCTATTTTTTGATAGCCACGCGGCTGTGTGGTTATGAATGGAGGTACATGGAAAGAAGAATTAATACACAAAAGATCTCAGAATGAACGGCATGTTTTAAAGATTATGTGATTCTTCCTTTGCAAGTGTGGATCTACAACAAAGCAGCCATCTCTGCTGCAGACTTGCACCCCAGCAGGCAGGCGCCATCTCTGCTCATGCAAAGGACACGTCTTCTCTCTGAACACCCAACTCAGAGAGGGGGTAATTCCAAAGCTCACACTCGCTTATACCAAATTAGCCTCTTTGGGTTTTGCCCCTCTGTCTGTAATCCTCTCATTGTGTGCCGAGTTGCTCAGTCGTGTCCAACTCTTTTCGAGTCCATGGACTATAGCCTGCCAGACACCTCTGTCCATGGGATTTCCCAGACAAGAATACTAGAGAAGGCTGCCATTTCCTCCTCCAGGGGATCTTCAACCCAGGGAATGAACTCCTGTGTCTCCTGCGCTACAGGTGATAGCCCTCTCCTTAGGGTCTTTTTATAACACCACTGTCAATACGAAAAGGAGTTGGCTCGGCACTGCTGAGAGTGATTTCTGAGCAGGTGCGACATTACGAAACGGGGTGAAAAATACCAAGTCACAGATGTATGTCTGCTACAGGGAAGGGAAGCAAAGAGATGGGAGGACCCTTCAGGGTTTGAATTTTCACTTGCTGTTTCTATAATAGGCCTGTCCCTACTTGGCCCAGCATCTGCCTTATTCTCTGACCTCACCACAATTTCTCTGCTGCAGAGGCCCCAAGCTGAAAAGGTTTTATAGGTTGACATTAACATCTTGCTTAAAATGTCTCCAGAGATAATGTATTTTAAGCTCCATTTGGTCAAATAACATGACTACATATCTCATACTAGGCTCATTTTTCCTTGCGAAGTGGAGCACCCTTTTTAACTTAATTGCTGACTATTTATCCCAACTCCTGGGAAAGTAAATGACAACCACTCCAGTGTCCTTGCCTAGAGAATTCTGCGGACAGAGGAACCTGGCAGGCTACAGCCCATGGGGTCACAAAGAGTCTGACACGACTTGGTGACTGAACAATCATTCCAACTAGAAGAGAAGCTTCTTAGAACATTGCCTAATCTAGAGTAGACAATCAATATGCCTTGAATGAATGAATCCAGGCAGCTAGGGCCTGCCTGGTGGTTCTTATAAGCAGAGCGTATCTCTCATATATGTTTCTGTGCCTACAGTCTTGGCTAGGACCTTTGCATAGAGAAGAAACTCAGTACTGACTGCTGAGTGCAGGAACCAATGATCACGAATCAAAGAATAAATGAATCAACAAGCAGCCCAGTATCTCCGTGCCCATGTCCCTCTGTGAGCATGCATGCTACTTTAAGGGACTTGTAAATTCACGGTGCATTGAGGGCTTTGCTGCCTCACGTTCCCAGTCCCACTCGTTAGAACCATCTCGCAGGGAGTCAGAGAGGAGCGTGTCGGTATGGTCCTAGACATGGTGGCTCTTAGCAGAACTCCAAGCCCAAATCAAGAAAGTACTTACTCCTTCCTTCCAAACCACGTTCTAAGAATGCTTTGGCACTCTGCCATCAAAGGATGAACGTCTCAGGTGGTGTAAGTTAGTAATATGGGAAATCTGATGATTCAAATGTCTTAAAGGAGGCAAAAAAAGGGAAAAAACAGCCTTGTGACAGTCTTCTCTTTCCTGTTCTTTCTATGGTGAATACATGGATTTTTATGAGCAGTTAGGACTTTATAAACTTCCTTTCTGGAGTAATCTATCAGTGTCAAGCATTGTTACCATCCTGTGATTCCCAAATTCCTCTCTTGTGGGCAGTAATTTACCCTTATTTTTTTTCTCTGTGATAAACCTTTGCATGATTAGTGAGTCTCTAATTAGGGATTATCATCGCCTTGGAGGTCCCAGCAAAGAAAAACGTCAACAACCTCAGATGAGAAGACTAAATGGTCCCCCCATACTCATTTTCTCTTCAAGCCAGATCCATCTAGGATCGTGTCTGCAACCACTTGTCATGTCTTTCTGTGCTCTGCTTAGTCGCTCAGTCATTTTCAGTTCTTTGCAACCCCATGCACTGTAGCCCACCAGGCTCCTCTGTCCATGGGGATTCTCCGGGCAAGAATACTGGAGTGGGTTGCCATGCCCTCCTCCAGGGGATCTTCCCAACCCAGGGACCAAACCCTTTAGCCTCCTCAAATTTCAGATACTTGAAGGCTCACGGCACACCGGCTGGGTTAATTGGAAAGCTTTTCATAATCATTTTCATACATGAAATTAAGAGTTTCCAAAGGAATCATTAGAAATTCAGGGGTTTACTCTTGAAATAATAAATACTTATTTTCTCATCAGCTGACAATGGAATTTCAACACATAAAGCACCATAAGAAGGCTTTCACCCAAAGTTATATGCAGAGAGCTTACTTCTGATTGACTGTTCACATACTGACAGTGTAGCCGAATGCTGTCTAACTCATCTTTCTTGTGTGTTTATGCTGATTGCACGGCATAACACTCCAGTGCTTTGTGATCACACCAGAACTGACACAAAGGTTGGGACTGTATGAGTTGTTTCATAGTCTTTTATTCACCTAATATTATAGTTTAAACATTTTCCTATTTAAAAAACTTCATTGAACTGTTCTCAAATGTAAAAATGAGACAGCACCATGGGTAAATTTATTACACGGCCAGAAATGGAATCTAAAATTTAGGATCTATTAATTCACTAAAGTGATAAAGATGGGATATTTTTTCCCTTTCTTTAATGTCAGCTCTTAAAACATCTGGAGATTACCTAATCCCAAATTGGTCAGATTATTGATGTATTTATCAACTCAGCTGTTTTGGAGCCCAATCATTTTGGTTTCTTAACAGCTGAATTATATCAACTGTGCAAAAATCCAATAATTATAAAGAGAAACATGTTAGATATGTTTCTTGTTGAATTTTTAAGAAAAAAAATCTATGGTTATATTCATGACATGAAGTGAAGGTGCAAGGAAATTGCACCAACAATTCTGTAAAAATACATCCTTAAGGAAAAATCAAGATGCAAGCACTGTATAAAAATTTGAAAATCTAGGGAAACAAAATAGAAGGCAATTGAGATAGTGCTTTCTCTTTCCTGGAGACTTCTTTCCTTCTGGAAAAATAAGAAAAATATTATCATCTGGGCCCTCTCCCAAGGACCTAACAGAAAGAGAATAAACATATACAACAAGGAAAAGCAAGTTGCATTACAGTTGATGATGCTGAGGCCAAAAGGCAGTGTGAGAAATAAAATAATGGTATTGGGGCTGTGTGTAAGCTCGGGGGAGGGTAATAATGTTCTCTGAGAGTTTACTAAAACATAAAGGCGTCCTCCAAGAAACGCCAACAGCTGCAGCTCTGAAATATCAGAAGCGTAAGGCTGGAGGCTTTACGAGGATATTTTTTTGTTCACGGAAAAGCTCAAGTGGCTAAAGAAAATCTCTTCAATGCCCAGCACACCTAAATCAAATGAACACTTCTGAGAAGGCAAAACCGTGGTCCCTCGGTGACGGCTGCCTCCTCGTCCCTGGAATGTGGCCCTCACTTTGCAGACAAGACTGAAAGAGAGACTGAGAACCTTTGGTCGTGCATGTGGGTCCAAAAATGTCCCTCCAGGTGGAGAACATGTCCCAGCTGCTGTCAAAGAGATGGGAAGGAAGGCGGAGACCCTCAGAGCGTGAGGGCTGCAGGAGCTGAGGGTGAAGGAAGGGGCCCCAGGACAGGAGCCGCAGTGGCCCCTAAAAGCTGGGGATGGCCCTCAGCCCACAGTCGGCAGGGAAACAGGGACCCTGGTTTCACAACCACAAGGAACTGAATTTACCAACAACCTGACTGAGCAGGAAACAGACTTACCCTGACCTTCCAGGAAGGAACGCAGCCTGCCCACACGTGGGTTTTCAGCCGGTGAGGCCGTGCTGGTCTTCTGACTTACAGAACCGGAGACGAGAAATGCAGGCTGTTGCCGCTACTCGGTGTTGGTCACTGTTACGGGAGCGATGGAAAATGAACACGACTTTTATCAGATGTTCTCTACCAAGTCGGCCCAGACTAAAACACAGCTCTTCCTCAACATATGACGGGATTATGGCCTTATAAACTCATCATAAATTGAAAATTTCATTAAGTCAAAGAGCATTTAATACCCCAACTTACTGAACTTTGTAGCTTAATCTCACTTACTTTTTTTTTTAAGGTAGAGAAGACAAAATGTGTTCTAGCAGAGGAAGACAGCAACTAACCTGCGGCTTTCGAAAATTGTTACTGCCGCTCACAATTGCAATACATTTTATGTCACTTATCAGTAAAGGCAGGCTACGCATGGGCACGTGTGAAACTGAAGCTCCTTTCACAAAACAATACTTACCTTGTAGATCATCCACATCTCGAAAGATGACCAGGAACGCTGCGGTCGAGCAAAGCTACTGTTGTTAGCCTGGCTGCAGTCATGGAGAACACGACCTCGCCCATCTGAGTAGGGGGAGATGAGGAAGGGAAATTCATAGGTTTGGGATCTGGACTCAGGTAGGTCAAAGCAGGTAAAAGAAAGTGGAGTCCAGACTCCTGAGACTGAACACCTCTAAGGATGGAGTTGCCATCAGCCGAGATGGGGAAGGTTGCAGGCGGGGATAGTGTTAGAACGGAGGTCAGTTTTCCTGCATGTGGATCTGAGAGGTTTATTAGGCGCCCAAGGGAGACAGTGTGTCGGGGGGTAGGTAGAGCACAGTCTGGGGTTCAGGAGACCTGGACTGGAGACCAGGAGTGGAAGGATCAGCACACGTGTGGGTCTGAAGGCAAAAGACGTCTAGACCTAGAAGATGATGTGGGACTGAGCCCCACTGCACCCCGACCTTAAGAACTTGGGGAGAGAGAAGGAGCCAACGAAAGGGCTGAGAAGGAAGAACGTATGCATCAGGCTCTGCTGTCACCGTCTCCACATCCTCACATGAGCCCCAGGATGCAGCCAGGAGCGTGCTGGCTCTTGGAGAAGTCCATGCCTCACCGTCCAAGTTGGGCTGGAGCCAGGGGCAGGCACGGTGGGGAGCCAACCAGCAAATGTGCACAGCGGGCCTTCTACGCACGGGCGCCAGGATTCATCACATCTCTGCTGTTTGCCGGTTCTCTCACCATCACTGGTGCACACAAAGAAGATGACACAGCGGCTTCCCTGGGTCCTGGCGAGAACTGAGCGAGACCCCCTTAGAGCACCCAGCCCAGGACACGTACCAGATGACCAACAATTAGTACCCGCCCTTCTTCGGATCACTAACCCTCAATTACATAATCGGACGGTTCAGAAGCGGAGATTTCTGAGTTGTTCCTCAAGTGCTGCTGCTATTTTTTCCTGTCCTCTCGCAAAAGGTTGCAGCCCCGTCCTGCTGTTGGGGAGAGGGCAGCCCTGAGTCACTTCCTCCCTCCCCTCGCAGGTCCTGCTGAGCCAAGCTGGACGGGACCAGGCTGGCCACGGAGCTGCCCAGGCCACGAGAGCCCCTGCTTCTTGACATTCAGGAGGGTTTTCATAAAACCACAGGCCTGGCAGGAGCCTGGCCGACCTCCCAGTTCCTGATTTGATCATGCATCTTCACCACCCTGACACCCACTTCCCAGAATTGGTCACTGCTCCTCCCAAAGGTAAGCAGTGATTAGCGGGTGGCTGATCTTAAAATTTGAGGTTGATGTATTTGGACTTCAAATAAGAGAGAAGACTCCTTCCTTTAAAAGATGAGAATGATGCCATTCTTACACATTCTGCACACACCACTATACGTGAAACAGATAACCAGTAAGGGCCTACTGTGGAGCACAGGGAGCTCTACTCAGTACTCTGTAATGGCCTACGTGGGAAAAGAATCTTTAAAAAGAGTGGATATATGTGTATGGATAACTGATTCACTTTGCTGCACAGCAGAAAGTAACACATTTTAAATCAACTGTACTCAATAAAAGTTAATTTCAAAAATAGATGAATAAAAGATGAGAGTGAGTGTATACCTGTGGTCCACAATCTTGACGGCAGATCGGAATGACCAGAGGAGCGTAAAGATACTGATGTCTGGGTCCCGCCCCGAGAGACTCTGCTACAATTGGTCTGGGGTGTGGTCTGGGCTTTGGCACATTTTATAAAGTCCCCAGGGTGATTTTACTGTGCGGCCCAGGTGAGAGCTGACCTAGGTAAATGCTTAGGTAAATGTCCTTCCTCTGCCCCAGGAGGTATCTTATTACCTGGGGAGCCGCAGAGCACAGCTTGCCTTTCTCTGGCTTCCAGTCTCTCCCATGTGCTGTGGGTGCATGTGAGACAGGAGATGGAGGCGTTTGCCAGGTCATGGACGGAGAAGGCAATGGCAACCCACTCCAGTACTCTTGCCTGGAAAATCCCATGAGCGGAGGAGCCTGGTAGGCTGCGGTCCATGGGGTTTCGAAGAGTCGGACATGACTGAACGACTTCACTTTCACTTTTCACTTTCATGCATTGGAGAAGGAAATGGCAACCCACTCCAGTGTTCTTGCCTGGAGAACCCCAGGGACGGTGGAGCCTGGTGGGTTGCCGTCTATGGGGTCACACAGAATCGGACACGACTGAAGTAACTTAGCAGCAGCAGCCAGGTCATGGAAGGCCGTGGCTGTGCCAAGAAATCTGGGCTGGATCTTACTAAAACCTTCATTGAAGGGTTTTCTGAGGGTTTGCAACTTGGTCATAGGAAATGATGTCTAGTAACATCAGGGACAGTATATTAAAAAACAGAGACATCACTTTGCTAACAAAGGTCTGTCTAGTCAAAGCTATGGTTTTCCCAGTTGTCATGTTCAGACGTGAGAGTTGGACCATAAAGAAGGCTGAGCACCGAAGAATTGATGCTTTTGAACTGTGGGACTGGAGAAGACTCCTTGGACAGCAAGGAGATCAAGTAAATCAATCCTAAAGGAAATCAACCCTGAATATTCACTGGAAGGACTGATGCTGAAGCTGAAGCTCCAGTACATTGGTCACCTGATGCAAAGAGCCGACTCATTGGAAAGGACCCTGATTCTGGGAAAGATTGAAGGCAGGAGGTGAAGCAGGTGACAGAGGATGAGATGGTTAGACAGCATCACCGACTCAATGGGCATGATTTTGAGCAAACTCTGGGAGATCGTGAAGGACAGAGGAACCTGGCGTTCTTCAGTTCACAAGATCGCAAAGAGTCAGGCATAACTTAGCAACTAAACGACAGCAACACCAGGGAGGATAAACTGGCCAGAAGACCAGTGAGATCCCGGTGAGAGACGACAGGAGGCTGAAGCAGGCAGGGGCCGTGGCAAACGTCAGGGACGTGGAGAGCAGGGAGCCGAGTCTCCACCTTCTCCCGTGGGGCCGGCCCAGGACTGGTGGAGCTCGTCCTACCCACTACCTCTGGTTTGCTGGGGCTTTTGTTGGCAGTCCTCAGCGTCTTCACTGAATTCTCTCTTAATCACAACAATGACCACATTTGTTATGGGCCATTTTTGCTCTGGGCCAGGTACATTAAGAACATCTGGTTTTACCACTAGAAAAACTGAGGCTTAGCAAGGTTAAGTGAGCAGCCCAAGGTCACAAAGGCAGTAAGAGGTGGGGCTGGACCGATGCAGGGTTCAGACTCAGCCCTTGAACCACCTTCCCCTGCTTCCCACCTGTGACCTGCAGGTGCCCCTCCCCCGGGCTGAAGCATCTCTTTTGGAAAAGAGTCTCAGAACCAGCCGTGTCTGCGGACTTCATCTAATTTCCTCCCTGCCGTTCCTGGCCAGCCCAGCCTTGCAGTCTTGGTGCCGAGACCAACGGGAGGTCCAACTTGTGGTTGATTAGCCAAACTCCTAACATCATTCAAATTGACATTATTTCAATTCATACGGCCTCATAAGTGAAAATGCCCTTCACTCCTTTGAGTTTTCCATGTGCCCGAAGAACTGAAGCTCCGTGATTTCTCCTTTTTGTCAGAAAAAACTTAAAAAATTGTGTTGGTAATGAACTTAAACTTTATAAACCATCAGAAGTTCCTATGTAAGACTCTGAGAGGGAATTCTGGCACGCTTCGAAAAATCCAGAAGGCAGGGGGCTCGCATTTCAAGAACTATGCCAAAACTGCTGGAAATGCCAACTGGAGTCACGGTCACAATAATGGTCACAATAATGAATCTCTTAAGGTTTTGTTGGTTACCCATAGTGGCCCTTAACTGGCATTACGTATTCTGTGATTAACATTCAGTGAGCACACAGCACACAGCCACCCCAGGCTAAGGACTTCACGTAGATTACCTCTCATTCTGACACCCGCATCTTATAGACGAAAACCGGAGGCCCGGAGAGGTGAAGTAACTTGCACACGTTTTCAAGCTGGTGTGTAACAGAAACTGTACTTGAAACTAGACCTACCTTGAGCCCTATGCGCCTATTAACTATATTGTTAAGATCATTGATTACAAGCAATTGTAAGCTGATTTGTATATTAAAGCGGCCACTTTTCATATTGCAGTTATTGGCAACATTCTCTCTGAGCTTTGCTTTAAAAAGTGTGTATTGGAGTGTCTTTTCCTATAGATAGCATTGTGGTGTTCCCATCTCACTCTGTAATTTGTAAAACGCCCTTACTGGTATGTTTCAGGTGGATTTGCAGTCAGTGACAGTTAATCAGAGAAGGAGGAATGATGGGGAAATCAGTTCTTCTCAAGATCTTTGAGCCCTGACTATCTCTCTCAGTGCTGTGGGGTTCTGTAACAGAGTCAGTCATCTGAGCAGCCCAGAACCAGAGTCCATTCAGCCTTCAGCTCCGCATGGGGCACAGAGCCCTGAGTTCCTGCTCTAAAAGGCAAGGGGTCTTGCAGCATCAGCCTTCTGTGTTTCTCTGGGCAGCTGCTGGCATACACTAGTGACTCTCTGAAGAATCCTCTGGCTCTATGATCTTACAGCTTCACTGTTGGCTATAATGTAAAAACAAAAACCCTTCTCTGTTTTGGGAAACCCAATCTACAGCATTTATTAACATCAACTTCTTGTTAAGCAGTGGATGCAATAAGATGTTTCTGAGAAAGCAGAATCATCAGAATGCAGGCATTCACATCTTCTGAATAACAGGGTGCCCTGGTCACGCCCCCTGAGAAGCCAGGTGACTCGGAGGGGCACCCAAGAGCACTCAATCAAGACCAAGTGCGCTCAGCCATCCCCTTCATCAGCCGGCTTTGCCGGAGCCACCTGCTGGCAGTATTGCTTTCTCTGCAGACTTGAGTGTAACTGCCGTTTTGGAAAAAAGTACAGTCTCATCGCCAGTTTGAAAGAGCTCCTTGGTGGTTCCTTGAGGGAAGCTGAGCCTGTTTGGCGACATGGATAGTTTCCTCTAACTCAGTTTGGAGAGGGGAATACTTGTGTGCTAGGTGGTATTTAAATTGTGGCAATTCTGAGATTTTTGGTACCCAACTGTGAGCTCCTCTGCCAGACAGAGACCCTGAGGGTGGGACCCTAGACAGTTTCCCTAGGCACAGGGTATGCACTCAATGTGTGCTTGTTGAATGAATGAGCAAATTAACAACCGTTTAAAATCCAGGATCCAAAGGGGGCTTTGAATTCAAATTTCTTAAGTTTTACTTTATAAGAATTTTGGGGGAAGCTATGTATAATTATGTCCATATTCTACATATTTTATAGATTCTTCCAAGACTGAAGAGGATGGAGTGGTTACTGTTGATGGTTGCTAAGATCTGCCAGTAGGATTTATGCCTAGAGCGTAAGGCTTTTTTAATATAAAATAATATGTGAACCAAGGCAAGAAACCAGACAGGAGAGAAACAAATGCCAGAAGAATTTTTCTCCTCTGCTTAGGTAGAACTTAAGGAGGCTTTTTTCAGGTTTTACCATACAGGAGAGTCTTGTAAAAACTCCAATATGCTATTCTATTGCATTCAGCTGAAGTAATATAACACCCCAGCAAGTTAAAAAAAAGTTTAGTATCCAAGTTAAAACAACCCCTTTACTGTAAGTATTCTTCTTCAGTTGAGATAAATAAATATAAAAATGGGTCTTCTAGAATTAATGTAAATATCTGGAGAATTTTTTTTAAATGTCACCCCCTGTCTTGGTCAGGACAGAGTGGCACCTGCGTCCGGGTGTCTCCCGCCCTGTGACCAGGCTGAGCACATGTTCACTTACATCGTGTGCGACAGGACCGTGGTGAGGTGGTGGCTCCATTTGGAAGCTTAAATATGGGAAGGTGGTAAAATGGATTTTCCACACAGTCTGTGTCAACCCACATCACTGCTGCTCCCTGTGCGCCAGCAGAGAAAAGCCTACTTTTCTTTTCCCAGGATGGGTCGGCGTTAGGGTTTTCCAGTGACAGGTGGGGAAAAAAAAACCCTCTGTCAAGTGGCTGAGATGATTTGCTGCAGTTTCAGGGAGAGGGAAGTCCCCTCAAGAGCCATCACTGCAGGCAGGCAGTGGAAGTGGCTGGTAGCAGCTGCTGGACTCTGAGACGCCCTTGGGAGAACCGCCGGCTTTGGTCTCCCGGCAGCCAGAGTCGCAGCTTCCCTGGGATTCCTGCTCAACCAGATTTTCTGGGAGCAGACTTCTCCAGCCCTACTCAACTGCCATGCGCTTCTTCCAGTTAAATCTGTTCCACTGTACTTCGTGTCTGCTTTTTTTTCCTGAATGAATTCTGACTATTAGAACATTTTTATCTTATTGGACATTTTAGGGAAAAGTGAAATTTTCAGGTCTGTGTTGTCCAATCTCCCTTCTAGGTCATCCTGAGCCCCAGGTGACCTCACTTCTGGGTGACCTTGAGCCCCAGGTGACCTCACTTCTGGGTGACCCTGAGTCCCAGGGTTCTGGGAGGCCTGGAGGGGAGCTGTCCAGCTCCTGGGGGTAAACTGAAGTCCCACCTGGGACTGAAGGCCCAAAGCATGGGGTCCACAGGAGTCAGGGGAGGGCAGGAGGGGACCAGAGGGCTGGACTGGCAGCAGGGAGCAGGGGTGGGGTGCAGACAGGGAGCCCAGAAGTTCAGCAGAAATGACAGCTGGGAGGCAGGACCTCTGCAGGGTCTCTGGGTGGGTGCTGGCCACTAGGCTGCTGGGTTGGTTCTCACAGACAGGCTCCGCTGGCCATCAGAGGGCAGGGAGAACAAGGACACAGACCTGGAAGTTGAGCAAAGATCTTGTCCTCATGGGGCAATGGCATCACACACAGATGTCACTTGCTCAGATGACTGAACTAGAACCTGTCCTTTATATAATTAAATACTACACCTTAAGGATGTGTGGTAACAAATGATTTGTCCTGTTCCATGATTCTGTAGCAGTAGAGAACCACACTTGGCCATGGCCTTGCACTGCGGAGAGGCTCCTCGCCCCTTGAGTCGGGGCTACTGGCTCTGGCCAATGGGATGTTAGTAACCATAGCGGTAAGGAGATGCTTCAAATGCGCTTGTGTGCTCAGCATCTTCTCCCACTCATCTGCCGTCAGCATGGGAAGAATGCACCCTGGACAGGCTAAGGCCTCTCCATGCCAGGCCCCAGAGCAGAGACGCCACAGACCCACAGGCACAGGAGGCATCATTAAATGCTCACTGTTGGTTTCCCTGGAGATTGTGGGGTGTTTGTTACACAGCGAACTCCTGTCGATGGCTACATGATACAGTTGCACATATCATGAAGAAAGAAAAAGTGAAAGCGTTAGTTGCTCAGTCAGGTCTGACTCTGTATGACCCCACGGACTGTAGCATGCCAGGCTCTTCTGTCCATGGGATTCTCCAGGCCAGAATACTGGAGTGGGCTGTCATTCCCTTCTCCAGGGGATCTTCCCAACCCAGGGATTGAACCTGGGTCTCCTGCATTGCAGGCAGATTCTTTACCATCTGAGTTACCAGAGAAGCCCCACCCATATCATACCATAGATGCTATTTGTGGAATAATTAAAGAATTTTCAAGGCTAGCTTTGACCTCATTTGATTTTCACCATCAATGTAGTTTTAGACTCAAACGCATGTGCAAGATGAGAATCCATCTTACCTTCAGTCACAGCTTTATTTCAGTCTCGTCTCATCAGCAGAAATTTATGGTAGCTGATAATCTAGCTGGTATCTTTGCCCAATGAACAGCTGACCTAGAATTTAAGTGAACAAAAAGTATGCATGTACAGATCCATAAAAGTTTCTTTCTTCTGCTTATCAGCATCCAAAACCTGTACTTCTAGATAATTTTATAATTGTTTTCATCTTCCATTTTGCTCAGTGAAATTTACACAGCAGAGAAGTGTCATTAAGAATGAACAAACTAAAAAAAAAAAAAAAAAGGCTTGAAGGAACTGAGAAATATACATGATCATTCATTTGGCACCATCTTCTAAAATTTCACACTTCAGGGATAAGCAAAATTAGTATAATTCACTTCTTAAATTGCTTACTAACATTGTAAGTGAGCCAGTGCAAAAGGAAGGAAAGGGTAGCTTTCAAAGGGATGTGACAAGGCAAGGCTTCGAGGGTTTTAGCTAACAGAGCGACGCTGACAGACACCAAACCTACTGACCCCAGCACGGATGGCTGCTGGGAAGGGACCTGAGCTGTCTGACCCCTGAGTCTCCTGCACCTACAACTTCAGACTTGCGTAGTTGAAGGGCTGTATTTCCGTCACCAAATTTCTCCACTAGCTTTTCACTACCCAAGTTGCATGTCAATCGTAAGTCATCCTGGCAGCTGATTTTTTCTTTTTAAGATAAAAGCCTCTTCTTTCTGTGGGTAGAGATTAGGGTGAATCACGGTTGCTATGGGTTTCCCAGGTGGTGCTAGTGGCACAGAGCCCGCCTGTCAGTGCAGCAGACGTGAAAGACACGGGTTCAGTCCCTGGGTTGGGAAGACCCCCTGGAGGAGGGCATGGCAATCCACTCCAGTATTCTTGCCTGGCGAATGCTATGGACAGAGGGGCCTGGCGAGCCTACAGGGTCCCAAAGAGTTGGACACAACTGAAGCAACTTAGCACACGCATGGTTGCCGTAGTTACAACCCCTTCCTTGAGGTCTGGGTCATGCCGTGTGGGTCCAAGAAGGACCCTACCCGTGTGAGCCCCATACTCTGAACTCTCAACCTGGGGGTGCAGGTCGAGAAGTTTGCCCAGTTGGTGTCTTACCATCTGGGTTGGGAATAAATAAGAGTTACCTCAGAAGTGACTTCCTCAGGCACTCCTGCGTTACGTGGTCCCCCCGACCACGGCCCTGTGGTCCTGCTCCCCGTTTTCTCTCCAGGTCTTGGGTGGACAAACTACAGTGAGGCTAAAGTACTGTCGTGTCTGAGTCCCTGCCTCAGTCCTGTGGTCTTAGTTGAGTGAACCTGGGCAGGTTACTCAGCTAAGTTAAACCTTAATCATTTAATCTGTACATGGAGATAATAAGATCACCCACCCTGTAAGACTGTTGTGGGAATTAAGTCAGAAAGTCCCATAAAGGGCTTCGTACAGCACTTGGCATTCAGCGTGTTCTTTGTTAGTGTTACTGCTCTAGTAGAAATGACATACCAAAAGCAGCACTGTTTACAAGAGCCGAGACAGGAGAGCAACCTAAGCACCCGTCAACAGATGAATGATTAAAGAAGATGTGCTATATATTTATAGATATAAAAGATATGGTATACATATGTCCCCTGGAGAAAGCAATGGCAACCCACTCCAGTATTCTTGTCTGGAGAATCCCATGGACAGAGAAGCCTGGTGGGTTACACTACACATGGTCGCAAAGAATCAGACACGACTTAGCAACTAAACAACGCAACAGCAATGCATGTATATATATACATGCATATGCATATGTACGTGTGTATGCATGTATATGCATGTATATGTATATGCATATGTATATGTATATGCATATGTATATGTACGTGTGTGTGTATATATGTATATGTACGTGTGTGTATGTATGTATATGTACATGTGTATATGCATATGTGTATGTATATGTACGTGTGTGTATATGCGTATGTATATGTACGTGTGTGTGTATATATGTATATGTACGTGTGTGTGTATGCATATGCATACGTATATGTAAGTATGTGTATATGCATATGCATATGTATATGTACGTGTGTGTATGCATATGCGTATGTATATGTACGTGTTTGTGTATATGCAATGAACAGTTCTCAGTCATGAAACAAGGAACTATTACCATCCGCAGCAGCATGGATGGACCTAGAGACGACGCACTAAGTGAAGTGAGACAGAGAGAGAAAGACAAACATCGCATATCACTTATATGTGGAATCTAAAAAAATAATGACTCTAAAAACAAATGTATCTAATTACAGAACAGAAACAGACTCACAGACCTACAAAACAAATTTATGGTTATCAAAGGGGAAAGGTGGAGGAAAGAGAGATAAATTAAGAGTCAGGGATTAACAGATACACACTACCATATCTAAAATAGATAAGCAACAAGGACTTACTGTATAACACAGGGGACTGTATTCAAAATCCTGTGATAATCTATAATGTAAACTAACCTGAAAAAATAATATATATATAACTGAATCGTTTGCTGAATGATTATATAATAATGTATATACTACATCTGAAAATATTGTAAACCAACTCCACTTCATTTTAAAAAAGAAAGAACACCCTTAAGAAAGGAAGATGCCATGACTTTGGACCCCTCGCAGGTGGGGGGCTTCAGCACAGTGATGGCAAAGCAGACAGTCCCTCCTCTACCACCTGACCCTTGCATCAGCCCCCGGAGGCTCCAGAGAAGACGGCCGGGTGTTTGAGGATGTGGAGTCCAGCATCCTGAGCCCTCGCCAGGCTCCAGTGGGCCCTTCCGCCCTCATTAGGACCAGCGGGGCACGGTCCCGGAGGCCCAGTCTCTCTCAGCACCTCTGCAGTGGGCAGGGCGGATGCCGGCCCAGTTCACGCGGCACGGCCGGAGCTGATTGCCGGAGGAGCAGGGTGTGAGGTGGGCCGGCGTCCCCAGCTGCTGGGGGCTGAGTCTGATGTCTTATTTCAGGTCTGTTGAGGCTGCTGCCCGCTGTGGTCTGACACACACGTCTGTCGCTGGGCACATGCTGCGTGGGGCTGCCCTGTGACAGGAAGGCCGTGTCCCTGGCGAGGCACGTGGCGACGTGTGCTCCCCGTGAACGCGCAGGAGCCGCCTCTGGCTGCTCTGCCGCGTTCAGTGCCTGTCCCCGGCCCTGCCCGCCCCGGGGCCCTGCCCCTCATCTCCGGCTTGGAAGGATGTATCTGCTCCAAAAAGCACTGAAAGAACACGAGGTCCTGTGACGAGCGGTCAGCCCTCGTCCAGCTGGGTTTGGGGCCCCCATTCACACCAGCGTTGCTCAACCTGGGGAGACGGGCTTGTACCTTCCCTGACCCTTATCTTCAGCTTTTCAAACTGAACTCTTAAATGATGCCCACTTGACGCTTAATTCAAAGTGGCTTGGCTGGATATCATGAAGGACGCTTGGGGACAGGGGCAAGGACTCAAACACCAGCAACACTCGCTGGACCTTGTTTCATCTACTAGCATCTGAGAGGTGAGGAGCCACAGGAGGCAGACGCCATTCTCCCAGCCCTGGGTCTTATTACTCAGGCGACTCCTTGTTGTAGGACTCCCCAAACACCCTGTCCTGCCCTCACAGAGCCTTGGGGATGAAAACGAGGCTGGAGGCAACGTGGAAGGACCCTGAGACGATCATTCTAAGTGAAGTAAGTCACAGAGAGACAAATACCACATGACATCACCGATACGTGGAATCTCAAATAGCACACAAATGAACTTCTCTACGAAACAGACTCACCAACTCGATGGACTTGAGCTTGAGCAAGCTGTGGGAGGGGGTGAGGGACAGGGAAGCCTGGCGTGCTGCAGTCCACGGGGTCGCCTAGAGTCGGACACGACTGAGCGACTGAACTGAACTGACAAAACTGACTCACAGATGGAGAGCAGAGTTGTGGCTGCCAAGCGGTGAGGGCGAAGGGGAGGTGAGGAGTGGGAGCTTGGGACTGGCAGATGCACACTGGTATGTGTATATGGCTAAGCAAGGACCTACTGCACAGCACAGAAACTATATTCACTGTCCTGCTATAAAACCATAATGGGAAAGAATATGAAAAAGAACATATATATATATGTATAACTGATTTATAATTTCATGTGTGCTAAGTCACTTCAGTTGTGTCCAGCTGTTTGTGACGGTATGGACTGGGGCCTGCCAGACTCCTCTGTCCGTGGGATTCTCCAGGCAAGAATACTGGAGTGGGTTGCCACACCCTCCTCCAGGCAATCTTCCCGACCTGGGTACTGAACCCGCGTCTCTTGTGTCCCCTGCATTACAGGCAGATTCTTTAGCCATTTAGCCACCTGGGGAGCCCATCAATTGGTTGTATATTAACATATGCGGGTCTATTTCTGAACTCCATTTTTCCATACTTACACCAGGTGGTGAGAGACTGGAGCATGGTAGGCAGGAAGTGGATCCTAAAAAGGGTCTTGGAAGCCATAGTTAGGAATCCGTCATGATCCAAAAGAGACCTGGAAGTAGTGCAAGTGTTTCAAAGCTGGTGGGAAGGGGGACGCAAGATGAGACACGGACTGGAAGGAGGCAACGTGGAGGCGACTGTACTAATCCAAGCAGAGAGGTCAGTGAACCGGCCGGGGATCGGGGGGGCAAGGGCCCTGGAAAGACCTGAGAGGCAGCTGAGGACCACCTCTCCTGGCATGCTGAGTGAGGGGCCCAAAGGTGGATAGGAGAGACGGGAGAGAGGGTTAAGAAGACGACGACGCCCAGGTCCCGCTGTGCGTGCCTGCTTAGTCGCTTCGGTCGTGTCCGACTCTCTGCGACCCCATGGACCATGGCCCGTCAGGCTGCTCTGTCCGTGGGATTCTCCAGGCAAGAAGACTGGAGTGGGTTGCCATGCCCTTCTCCAACTGTACCTGATCTTCAACTGCTGACTGATGATGGCAAGTGGGACTTCAGCAACCTGTGCACAAGAAGACCCACTGCTAAGCTAAGACCCTCTGAGTGTTGTCCAGTTCTCCCTTTAAAGTGCCTACTCTTCTCCCGCTGAGTGAAATGCTTACACCCTGGAGAAGCAAACGGATTATAAGGACCAATTAAAAGGCAAAAAGCCTCATTCGCTCTGAAAGGATGGAATCAATGAGTCAGTGCTCGAATAATGCTAAATAATAAAATCCTCCTGGAACCTGCTTTCTTAAAAGAACATCTATTTGTTCTCCTGGATCTGTGTATTGGCAGGGCAGCTCACCAGGCTGGGCTCTGGTTGGGGGCGGGGCAGGGGGACACATATTGCATCAGCCATGGACCCAGCTGGGTCTGGCTGGGGTGGGGTGGGTGGCAGTGCTCCACTCTGTACATGTTCACCCCAGGCTGCAGAGGCCGTAGTTACCTGGAGAAATTGCATCTCACGGAGATGGCAGAACACGCCCGGTCACACAAGTGCTTTTCAGCATTTGATCACATTCTGTCTCTTAGCATAGATGCCCCTAAAGCAAATACTAAGGAGATCAAACCAGTCAATCCTAAAGGAAATCAACCCTGAACATTCATTGGAAGGACTGATGCTGAAGCTGACTATGCAATACTTTGGCCACATGCAGTGAAGAGCTGACTCATTGGAAAAGACCCTGATGATGGGAAAAGATTGAGGGCAGGAGAAGGGGGGGCAACAAAGGATGAGATGGTTGGATGGCATCACTGACTCAAAGGACATGAGTCTGAGCAAACTCTGGGAGACAGCGAAGGACAGGGAAGCCTGGCGTGCTGCAGTCCATGTGGTCGCAGAGAGTCGGACGCAACTGAGCAACTGAACAAAGGCCACACCTGAAACCAAAGGTCAGGAACGTATACTCAGCCCACCAGGGTGAAGGTGGGCGGGAATAAACCGTTCTGGAGGACACTCTGATCCACCCCAGGAGACAACAGAAGCCTTTTCTCCCCTATTCAATTCTTCAGGGCGCAGCATTATAGCTTGTGAAGCTTCTTAAGGGGGATAAACATACTACCTCAGGCAAGATTGCTGACAGATGAAGCACAACCCAAACTCAGCAGAGTCTGGGAAGAAAGTCCAACCCCGGTGAGTATTCCCATCGCGTTACACAAGTGAGAGGCTGAAGGCTTGCCCTAAAACTTGCTCTTCCTCTCTAGATGTTGGGTCCAAAATCTCAGTAGCTGCCATCCGTAAGCAGTGGCGCCTGATTCGTAGGGATGTGGGCCAACTCCCTCAGCCTGCAGATCACAGACAGATCCGGCAGAAAGCACATCACTCAGCCATTCATGAGTTTCTACCAGATATAACTTCTGATTCAAATAACAGCATAAATATTTAACCTCTTGCTGCGTGGAAGTGATTTCATATTCGGCTTCAACTGTTATCACTTATTATTTAATGATCAGAACTCTGGTTTTAACTTCCAGATTTGAAGTGAGTAACCTTCTGACACACACACATTAGCTTCAGAGCTTTGCTCCAACCTGGAGGCTCCAGAGCAGTTTTCTCATAAAAACCCTCGCGACTTGCCACTTCCTTCTGTCTTCTGTGCGGATAACACAGTTCCCTCTTCCCGGCCCTGATGAGAGGTTTTTATACAGGAGCGCAGAGGCTTGGTCTCAGAGAGGCTCTTGGAACAATGTTTTAAAGAGGTTTTAGGGGTGTTGCCGACCTTTTAACGCAGGTGAGATTCAGATCAAAATCCCGTTTCCCGGCTTTTCATTTGACCGCTGCAGCTGCCTTTGCAGGTTGACTGGGGCTGAACAGTGCTGCCCCCTACAGGCTGAGCTTCACCCTCCTGTTGCCCCGCCCCCCGCCGCCCCCGCTCCACTCCACCCCCCAACACCCCCCACCTGGCACTGCAGGTGTCACCCCGCTTTCCACTTTTGAGCCTTCTTTGCGTGAACGATGGCGTCGCTCTAATCCACGTGGTATTTCTGTGCGCAGCATCCTCTGCCAAGTGGGACTGATCCGATTTTTCCCTTGGTCTCTTGGGCAGCTCGCCCGGTATATCCTCCAAGGGGAGACGGTTGCTCTCCTGCATCAGCACAGAAGCTTGGGATGGCCGCTTGTCGACCGGAAAACCGCCTCCTGCTCCTCATCTGACCACCTTGCCCCCACCGTGGCCACTGTCGTGCACGGAGCATGCACGTCTCCACCGCCTGCCGTCCGCCCTTGTGGCTCCAGTTCACAGCGGACGATTTCTTCCTTTCGTGTTTTCTTCAGGCGACATTTGGAAAACCACCATTTTAAAGCAGAATTGCATACTGGTTTTTCTCACAGCTACTTCACAGGTTTTAGTCTCCCCTCTGAAAACGTCTAAAGGGCTCCCACTGAGTAAGGAGGGCCTGTGAGCCCTCTTTGTGACCCGGCCTGATTTCTTCAAGTCCCAGAAACTTTCAAGGTTTCTTGTAACTAATTTCCCAAACTGTTCCAACTCTCCCTCGGATGATGTCAAGGTGGTTTCAAGAACACTGATAAATATGTGAGCGGCGCACCTTGGCTGCTAACTAAATTCTCTCTTAATCACAAAGCGAAAGACCAAATCGATATAATTTCTAGGGAGAATAAAACAGACCGTGAAAGGTTAGCGTTCGGCCTTGCTCAGAAACGGAGGCAATTATTTTCCTTCTGTGTTGTCTGTGCAAGAACGCACGTGTGGCTATGGTCACAGGTGTCCATTGCCGTACCCCTCGAGGGGGCCCCTGAGCAGTTCCAGACACCCCCCAAGCCACACCGACACAGAAGCCCCCCAGACTCCTCCTAGGCGCAGGCACCGCTGGAGCAGAAGGGACTTCATCTATCTGTTGGGACACGTCCCGCGCCCCTGGAAAATCTATTTCTGGCTCTAGGCTTCATTATAAATGTCAGGACACGATATAGTTATGGTTTAAAAGGCACTTTCATTAGAAGTCCCTCTTCCCAGACACTTGCAGGTTTTTGAATAAATTACCCTTTGGGATGAATTTTCTCCTCAGCATAAAGGTAAGTTGGTACGGGAAGCTTAACGAACCCCAGGCTTTTGTGCTTTTGCCAGGATGTAATACCAACACAAGGGAATCGACCAATTCCTTAGAACCTCAGGGGCACTCGTTGGCAGAGCCCTAGCAGGACCACCTGTTTGGCTCAGTATTTGCAGACTTGTGCTTAGTCATGCCCAACTCTGTGCGGCCCCGTGGACTGCAGCCCGCCAGGCTCCTCTGTCCATGGGATTCTCCAGGCGTGAGTACTGGAGTGGGTTGCCATTTCCTCCTCCAGGGGATCTTCCTGATCCAGGGTTGGAATCCACATTTCTTGCATCTCCTGCCTTGGCAGGAGGATTCTTTACTAATAATAAGGCTTACCAGTGCCACCTCGGAAGCCTTATTATTAGTCTAAGGGGTAAATTAAAAACAGGGTTGGGGGGAACGAAGAGAGAAGGGAGCGAGAAGGACAGCTGCTTTCGGGACCAGCCCAACAACGAACCTATTACTCTGATACATACGTGGCCATTGGCCTTGTCCCCTCACGAGGGCTGAGGCTGGGACTCGAAGGTCAAAGGCTGTTTTCTGTGGGATCAGCCTTAAGGCAGGGGATCTCTGCCTTTACAGGTAGCAAGGGATGCTGGGAGCTGAAGGGCCAGCCAAGCAAAAGTCTGCAGGAAGACAAGGTCAGCAGCCTGGAGTCAAGAGCTGAGGTTACTGGAAATGAAACTGGACACACCCTGATTGGGAAGGGCTCAATGAGGCGGCAGTCACCTCAGCTTGCCAGGAGATGCCGAGTTTAACGATGCTTTCCAAATGGGTCAGCAGCAACGTGGCGAGTGAGACCAGAGATTGCAGGGGCTGGTCTCCAGGACCCCACCGTGTTGGCTGGAAATGCAAATACCTGGACCTCAGTGTCATCCAGGAGACTGAACAGCCCGTCTGTCCCACATGTCCAAGCCCAGAGTGCAGGCTTGGAGGAAGGTGGCCTAGTTATTCAACTACTTAATACTTCTTGGTTTGGGATGGCAAACAATTAGCAGCCATAATTGTCTCATGTCAGCCACAGTCAGTGCTTTGAATTCAGGAAGGTTTTTGTTGAGAACTTGAATGTTAGGAAAAACCCAGGGCAGTGCCTGACTCCCCCGCTGAGCGGGTGCACCGAGATGGGTTACAGGGGCTGTCTTCACATCACCCCAGCAGAGCGCGAAGGGCTCCTACTGCCGACAGAGAAAATTCTTCCTTCCACCCCGGAGGCTCTAATTTCTTCTATATTCTGTCTCCTGGCTTCCCTGAATGTGTGGGTGAGCGGTAAGTGTCTTTGACACTTTTGAATAGACCTGTGTTAGGAATGAATCCCTGGGGCTTTTAAAAAACCACCCACTGAACAAGTAAAAGTTGTCTTTCTCACCCTGATAGAGACTTTCCAACTTTTTAACAAGGTATCAAGGTGGAAAATGGGGTTTACTTTGAGCCACCATGCTAGGAACAAACAACCCATGCTTTTTCCTGGTACATTTTTAGCCCAGATAGACCCTTCCCATCCCATTGTGTAAAAGCTGACTTACTGGATCTTTGCAATTCTTACAGGATGTGGAAAAGGCAGCGCCTATTAAGTCTCTGCCCTCCAGGGTCCAAACTACAGTTAGAAGATTCCACAGCTGAACTGAACTCAAATGATAACTGAGCATCTTGCTAACAGAGCAAGGAAATGGGGCTGGTCAGCCTGTGCTCCCATAATTACAGCAGAAATCTTCTTGAAAACAGGGATCGCTGGAGCCAGATTCTCATGAGAATGGGGCAGTGAGGTTGGTGGAAGCATTTAGCTTCTGTTCAGTTCCGTTGCTCAGTCATGTCTGACTCTTTGCAACCCCATGGGCTGCAGCCCACCAGGCTTCCTTGTCTTCTTTAGCTTTTGCTGACTTTAAAAGCCTGCCGAGGGGACTTTGCTCGGGTCCAGTGGCTAAGACTCCATGCTCCCAATGCAGGGGTCCTGGGTTTGATCCCTGTTCAGGGAACTAGAGCCCACGTGCTGCAACTAAGACCTGGCACCGCCAAATAAATAAAGACATATTTTTTTAAAAGCCCTTCTACCTGTGATTCTTTTTTCCAAGGAAGATGATTATTACTTTCAGCATCAAGTTACTGAAGATGCTATAGCAATGACAGCCAGTCCCGCTGTGGTATGAATGTTTCTGTCCCCACAAAATTCGTATGCTGAAATCCCAATCCCCAAAAATAGTGGTATTAAGAGGCAGGGCCTTCGGGATGGAT
Organism: Bos javanicus; assembly: GCF_032452875.1. Classification (NCBI taxonomy): domain Eukaryota; kingdom Metazoa; phylum Chordata; class Mammalia; order Artiodactyla; family Bovidae; genus Bos; species Bos javanicus. The sequence continues at coordinate 49,384,541 of NC_083890.1, forward strand.
TTAAGTCATGAGAGTGCCCCCCCCCATAAATGAGGCCTTATAAAGGAGACCCCACGGAGAGACCTCACCCTTTGCTCCATGTGAGCACATGACGAGAAGACTCCACCCAGAAGACGGTCCTCACCAGAACCTGACCTGCTGGCACCCTGACCTTGGACTCCCGGTCTCCAGAGATGCAACCTAGACATTCCACCCAGCCTGTGCCCTTTTGTTAAGCAGCCTGTGCAGACTAAGGCATGCCCCTTGGAGGATGCTGGTATTGCAGGGCCCTATTCATAGGGCAAGTACACTCCTAACTTTTTCCAGCTGTTGTTACAGAAATCAGTGCTAGAGGAACCAAGCCTCACCCTCAGAGAGTTGGAGAACTCAGGTGTATTACACCGGCGGGCCCAGAGGCGGTAACGCTCCAAGCTCTGAGCCCCGAACAAAGGGGTTACAGAGTTTTTCTACGTGGACAGGCATGCTTAAGTGGGTTTGTGGGTTTGTAGAGGCCGGGTGATTGCAAAGAGCAGGACAAAGGTGGGTGAGATAAGCCCCAGTTCCTAGTATTGTCTCAGCTTTCTGAGACCTACGTGATCCAGACTTTGCAAGGAGCAAGCTGAGTTACAGAGGCAGAAGGAGCGGGAGGTTACGTAAAATTTTAACTTTTCCTCTTTTCCACTGTCATCCAGGGTTCAGGCCACAGGAGGAAGCTTATTCCAGGACCAACATCTTAGTCTCACCAAGTGACGGAGTTAACACTGTCCAAGAGGCAGGTGAGAAGGCCCATGCCCACCATGCCTACGAGCTCAGGAGCTGGGGAGTCGGGGCAGGTGACCCATCCGTGGCCTTTCTGTCTCTTGCTTTGTGGGAGGGGTTTGGACTGCTTTACAAGGGCCTCTCTTGGTTCCTAAGTAGCTCTCTAGTCCCCTCGCTGGAATGGCCATGAACTGTGACCAGTCCTGCAAGGCTCATGGGGAGTAAATCCTGCTGAAGGCAAACCCCAGAGGGAAAAGTGCTTGGGTCTGCCGTCACATTTGCTTTATTCAGTTCTTGATCTCAAAGAACACAGACACCAAAGAAACCAAAAGTCTTCAGCATAATTTCACTCAGCAAACTTCTGCGGAACCTGTACTTGTCGGAATCCATCCATCGCTAGCACTTGATCATAGGCTGAAAGAGACGATGGCCAAGTTGTGACGGCTGCGGCCAAGGAGCTTACAGTGAGTTTGAGAAAATCACGTGCAGCTTACCTCTCGGGCTTGTAGGCTTACTATCAGCCTAAATCTGTGACCCCAGGTTTACCCCAGGGCCTGCTGGAGGGCAAGGTCGCGCCAGTGAACCCACGTGTGCCGTCAGCAGTCAGTGGGAATTCTGTGCAGGGCGGGCTGTTTCTGGGAACTGTTCTAATACTTAGGAGAACATGCCAGAAAGACTCCTGGCTTTCTTAATGCAAAGACGCTTGTTCTTTAACTGTAAGTTTTGTTTCATTTACTTCGTATGACCATGGAGGTAACGTCTACGTAAGGCAAACATCTGTGTTTGACTCCTGTGTCCCGAGGCATAAGCTAACTGGTGATTGGCTCCGGTGTGGTCCCCGGTAAATTCAGGAACACGACTTAAGGACCAGTTTTCAACCTCACCAGTGCTGAGCACGAGAGCTGGTGGGGAGACAAAGACAGGCAGGACCCCCGGGGCTTTCAGGCCAGAGTTTCCGGGGCCCCTTTCCTGTGGACTCGGTGAGGTGGGGTCTGGACACTGCAGAGAGGAACTTGGGGAAGTGGTTGGATGGGAGGCTGCGTCAGAGGGTGATGGGTCTCAGTGTTCATTTACTCCCCCTGCAGAGGCTGGGGCCAGGCCTGGGGGCGGGGGCGGGGTGCGGGGCTCAAAGCCTTCGCCCATCAGATGCCTGAAGGAAGCTTCGGAGCCCAGTCTGGATGTGCGGTTGGGAGACAGCTGAGCTTTTCCAAATCAGAATCTGGGAGGAAATGAGTTTGCAGAAATGACTGAGTTTTTCAACAAAATGAGTGCCCGATCCACACTTCAGGAATGGCTTTACGTGGTGTAGGAGTCCACGCAAAACGTGTGACAGTCACTCAGTCCTGTCCGACTCTGTGTGACGCCATGGACTGTGGCCCACCAGGCTCCTCTATCCATGGGGTTCTCCAGGCAAGAATCCTGGAGTGGGCTGTCATTTGCTCCTCCAGGGGATCTTCCAAAACCAGGGATCAAATCTGTCTCCTGCGCAGATTGTTTACCATCTGAGCCCCCAGGGAAGCCCTTCCATGGGGAGGGGGAATCTCAAAGGGGCTGAGGTCTGTCTAGCTGGTCCTCGCCGTCAGTACACAGCTGCTCTCACGGGTCAGAGAGCGATTCACAAACAGGACTGACTCAGAGGAGCAGGGGCCAAGTGCGAGTAAAACGTGAGCCCACCTCTGCGCCCCCACCCCCGGGGAAGACTCAGGGCCCCCTCACCTGGAGCTGGGATACCCGCATGCGCCTGCTGTTCTACCCTGTCCATGGACGTTTCTGACTGGGAGCTGGCAGGAAGCACTTCGAAGTGACTTCTCTGCTTTTCAGATGCAGAAACGGAAGGCAGAGCGACCTGCCTGGGGCACCGTGAAGGGAGTGCAGGGCCTGAGAGATCGCCCTTCTCAGGCGCGTCCTGTTGCTGACAGAGGCTGGGAGCACCCCCTGCCCCGTCCAGTCCTGCCTGGGGGGCCTGCTGGGGAATCAGTCTGGGGGCTGTCCCGCGGGGGTCCTGTCCCTGCGTGCTCCCTGCCCTCCCACAGCCCTAGCCCCCTCTCTGGCAGAAATGCCAGCTGACGGGTCTTTTCAGCCTCTTTGTAGGAAGATTGTTCCGCAGGGAAGGGATTCCTTGGTGGGGGGGCGGGGGTGTAACTTTGCTCCATCTGTGTTTGTCCTGTCCTCACGATGCCCCCTGCCACTCTCAGGCCTCCCTTCCAGGGACGGGCACTGTCCCATCTCCAGATAAACTGTGACTGTGCCCTGAGGTGTGCCAGGAGGGAGGGGTGGTGCCAGTGCCCCTGGGTGGGGGGCACCAGGGCTGCAGGAAGTCCAGCCGCCTCTCAGGGGGCACCGGGGCTGCAGGAGGTCCAGCCGCTTCTCAGGGACTCAGCCTCACCACCCTGCCACTGGGGCTGGGGCCGAGCACTGGCCTTGCCAGCGTCTGGGGACAGTGTCTCTTTCTGGGCCCCCTGAAGACAGGAGCACAGTCCCAGCCAGGCTTGCTCATCCGTGCATACACATCCTAGCCTCCGGGGAAAGTGGTACCTCTCAGTGGTGCAGTCTTTCTCACCTGGAGCTCCTACGCTTGCGGACTTTAAAGGGCTAATTAGACACTTTACTAGCTTTTACAGCTATTAGTGAGGATGCTACGAAGTGCGGGAATATGAGGCAGCATATGAAAGGCTGGCTTAATGTGGGGCGCCGGTGAGGCCTGCTCTCAGGAACTACTGTGTGATCACATCTAAGATGTCACCCACTGCAAGCCGCGCCATCATTCTGTTGATACGTATGCTAAGAAAGGAAAATAACACCTCCAATTAAATATGACTTGAGGCTGTCTTATGACTTAGAATATTTCTTTTATTTTCAACTTGACATAGGTTTTAATTACATGTCACTTTGTGCATAGCTAAGACAGAAAATGCAAGTCAGACAGATGCTTAAGGAATCACTAACATTTCTTCCTGTTCAGAGTCCAGCTGTTCTGCATCACCTTCAACTCAGAGCTGATGGCTCTGCTTCTCCACGCATGACCCCTCTCTGCGCCATCAAGCACGTTGGTAAATTGATACTGCTAAAAAGAAACCTTAAAGAACGAAAAGCTATTGTTGCGTCCTCCTGCGCCAGGCTTGCAGTCACACAGAGGCAAGGTTATTTTTGACTTGCTTGGGGGATGTGCCAAGCAGATCTGACCCACCACTTCCCACCCCCACACCACAGCCACTGGTTCACAAGGGTTAAAAGAGCGCTCACATCGTGTCCGGGGCCTGCTGCCAGGCTCCAGCCCCATATTCAGGCTTGGTTGCTCATGCTGTTGACGTGCACACACACGGGCAGCACGCAGCTGAGACCCCGCCGCTGCCAACAGGAGCCAAAGGCACCGCAGTGCAGAGCACCCCGATTTCAGAGATGTTAGTGTGTGGAACGTGTGTTTAAAACCAGTGGAACATGGTAGTTTCTCAGGTGAGGTCTCGTGGGTGAGCAAGGGTTAGTCAAGCAGAGTGGAGGAGGGGTGTGCTGAAGGCAGGACAGCGGAGGTGTCTGGAGGTGGACGTGGGAGGAGTGTGGTGCCTTCTGAGAATTAAAACTACCCACGAGTCTGGGGCCCAAGAGAGAGGAGAGACAAGGCAGGAGGTTCACGGGGAGGCGGCTTGTCCCCACCTGCACGAGGACTCGCAGGTCGTCTTTGTGGATGTTGTTTAGTCACTAAGTCGTGTCTGTAGCCCACCAGACTCCCCTGCCCACGGGATTCTCCAGGCAAGAACAATGGAGTGGGTGGCCATTCCCTTCTCCAAGGGATCTTCCCGACCCTAGGATGGAACCTGCGTTTCCTGCACGTGCAGGCGGGTCCTTTACCATCTGAGCATCCTAAGAGCAGGGGGAGGCCTTCACAACATTTGGGGCAGGAAGTGGATGCTGGAGGAAGAGAGCTTGATGCAGGAGAGGAAATGTAAGAACTTTCCAGAATCTGCAGAATGGGCTGGGCCAGGGCAGCGGCCCCGAGGGGAGCACGGTGGCTTTATGATGGCAATCTGTAGCTGGATTCAGGCTTGACTGGATAGGAGGTGGTGAGCCGGAGGAAGGATTCAAGGTCACCTCCCAGGGAACTTCCTGGAAGCAGGGCCACTCACTGAGTCACCAAACACAGCAACCGGGCCAGGTTGATTTTGGCTACGTTGTATCCGAAGCAGCTCTGAGACCTCCAGGTAGAGACATCACGTAGGCAGGAGGATAAGCAGGTCTAGAGCTCAGAGGCTGGACGTCGAGGCGGGAGACACACGCAGGAAAGTCATCAGGATGTACCTGGTAAAGCGACGTGGTGGATGCCGTTGCTTTTGATGAATTTGTCAGGGACAAAGCCTTTGTCCTGGCTTCCCTGGTGGCTCAGTGGTAAAGAATCTGCTGCAATGCAGGAGAGGCGGTTTCCGTCCCTGGGTCGGGAAGATCCCCTGGAGGAGGGAATGGCAACCCAATCCAGTATTCTTGGCTGGGAAATCCCATGGACAGAGGAGCCTGGCGGGCTACAATTCATGGGGTGGCAAAAAAACACGACTGAGCAACTAAACAAGGAAAGCATTTGTCCACCAATTATTAATGGGAAATCCATTTTAAAGGTCTAAGCCAAGATAACAACGTGGCAGTTAATCACTCAAAATGAGAATCTGGACTTTAGAGCCTGGTGTGCCTGCCATTCACGTGAAGTTACAGAGATCTGTGTCAGAAGACTGCTTACCTTTTGCAGGGAGAGCATCCTTCCATTTGCTCTTCTGAGCCTGTTTTCAGCTTTTGAACTGATCTCCCCAACGTTTTGCATCAGCTGTCTGGAATGTGTGTCCCTGTGTCCTTTCTGATGAAATGTCATGAGCTGCCTTTTGACCTTCAGCGTTTCCCAACCTCAGCACCAAAAAGCTTTTCCTTTGTTCACTGTAACACAGTCGTCTCTTTCCTGAAGTCTGACGTCTGGTTGTCTTCCTCTGAGCCCAGAAAATGCATTTCTCTCACCGCTTCCACTCTGATTTTGAGTTTGGGGACTTGACAGTGATGTCAGGGCAACCAGCAAAGGAACCAGGAATCAAAAGAGGTGAAAACGCAGAGATGGTCTCCAGCGCAGTTCTGGGCAGGTGGCTGTGTTCAGCTTTCCCTCCTACTCCTGAAACGTCCTCATTCCTCTCTGCCTCTCAGACCTCCTAGTGCTTCAAGGCCGGGTTCCCTCACTCTCACATAGGGCTTACGGGAGGTCCCACATGGACCCTGCTAGGTTAAAATTTCTAAGAGCAAAGACTACACACTTGGTCTTGTCATCACTTCCCCAGCATCTAGCACTATACCTGGAAATTGTCAGACACGAAAAAATACGTGCTGAGTGAGGCGATGGCTTTGGATGAATGGATGGATTGGAGGTTCTCTGCCCATCTCAAGCAACTGTGAATTGTTACGAACAGCAGAAAGGGAAAGAATCATTCTTCTCAAAACACAGTCTATACCTCGTGCTTAGTCACTCAGTCGTGTCCAACTCTTTGCCACCCCATGGACTCTAGCCTGCCAGGCTCCTGTGTCCATGGAGATTCTCCAGGCCAGAATACGAGAGTGGGTTGCCATGCCCTCCTCCAGTGGATCTTCCCAATCCAGGGATCGAACCCACGTCTCCCCCATTGCAGGCAGATTCTTTATCGTCTGGGCCACCAGGGAAGCCCCATCTATACCACATAACTCAGCAATTAAAGCGCACCAAGCGCTCATTTGACAGTGCACAGGATCATCATGCTTGTTTCCATGTCACTTGGATGGCGATTCTAACTCATCTGACTTATCCGGAGGGAAGAGTAATCACAAACGACTGTCCACAATGGCCTCACCCAAAGCGTACAGTGGATCTTTGTGTTCTGGAATTAGCGAGCATTGATGTCAGATAAGCTTTCCATTTTCCTTCTCTTGTTTTATGGTTTTTGTAGTATTATGAGGACTTCCCTGGTGGCACGTGGATAAGAATCCACCTGGCCAGGAGAGGACACCAGTTGGATTCCTGGTCTGGGAATCGAACTGGTGTCCTCATGCATGTTCCACGTGCTGGGGAGCAACAGAGCCCATGTGCAACAACTACCGAGCCGGAGCACTAGAGCCTGGGAGCCACAGCTACTGAGGCCCGTGGGCCCTGGAGCCAGCACTCTGCAACAGGAGAAACCACGGAAACGGGAAGCTTGTACACTGCAGTGAAGAGTACTCTCACTCACCGCAACTAGAGAAAGCCCTAGCAACAGCCACGAAGATCCAGTGCAACCAACAGTAATACATAAATTATTAAAAATTATAAGACTCTATTTTTTTTTAGTATATATTATCTGTTGGTCTACACGACATTTGGTCTCCATGGCATCATCCTGTAAGAACGTGCACGCTGGGTGTGATAGAATAATGCCCCCCACCAAAGACATCCTCATCCCCAGAACCTTTTCTGTTACATGGGGATGGGAGAATGAAGGTTGCAGATGGGAGTAAATTGCTAATCAACTGACTTTAAGATACAGGAAGTTATCATGGATTACCCAGGTGGCCCAACCTGATCACTTGGATCCTTTAAAAGTGGAAGTAGGAGGCAGAAGCCTCAGTGTCCTGGTGGGTCAGTGGAGAGAAGCTTGCCTGGCCAATGCTGCCTTTGGAGAAGGAAGGGGCCACAAGCTAAGGAGAGTGAGCACCCTCAATAAATCAGAATCGACCAGCAATCAGATTCTCTCCTAGAGCCTCCAGGAGAAACACAGCCCTGCCAACACCTTGACTTTGGCCCAACAAGACACTTTTTGGAATTGTGATCCCCAGAACTGCAAGAAAATACATTTGTGTTGTAAGCCACTACATTTCTGGTCATTGGTTACAGCAAAGCCATGGGAAACTAATACACTGTGAGTGAATAAAACAAGAGAAGAACGGGTCCAGACGCGTTTCACCATCTATCAAAAAAGATACAACGAAAGCACTTATTTTTCTCTTTTTGTCCATTTGTGTGTATTTTTTCCTCTCCCATAATTCCTCATCAGCACAGACTGGGAATCAGGCTTTTTCAGAATTCAGTACAGAGTGACATCACACGATAGAAAGTAGCCAGGAAATAGTGATGGGTTAGAAACACACCTGCGTGTGCTAAGTCGCTTCAGTCTTGTCCAACTCTGTGACCCCAGGGACTGTAGCCTGCCAGGCTCCTCTGTCCGTGGGATTGCTCAGGCATGAATACTGGAATAGGTTGCCATGCCCTCCTCCAGGGGATCTTCCTGACCCAGGGATTGAGCCTTCATCTCTAATGTCTCCTGCATTGGCAGATGGTTCCTTACCACTAGCACCACCTGGGAAACCCTAGAAACGAACGGTGGAGAGCAAACCCATTCTGTTCCTCAGTGAAACAAACTAAATTGGTGTTTTTCCAGGAACTTTTTGGTAACAAGGGAAAGCTGGCAACCTGAAATAGAATGATGTAACGATGCTCTCCTGTTGCCTGGCAGTTTGGAGTCAGGAGACCGTGAGGGAGCCTGGGTCTCCAGTGCGGGGGCACGTGGTGGGGGTGGGGAGTGCCCTGGACAGCTGCTCCATTCGTTTCTAGCGCTTGGCCCATTGGTCTTCAGCAGAGCTGGTAACGCGTAACTGAGCCTGACAGATGTGAGTTTCTGCTCATCTCTCCTTCCGTTTGCAGATATGTGCAGGAACAGAGGACATCAGAAGGTGGGCAGGGGAGGACAGGGAAGGGAAGTGATAAGCCTGGGCTATTTTAAAACTTTGGTAATTGGTGCTGGGTGGTCAAGAATAGGCACACATTTTATGTAACATCCACACCTAAGAGCGACCTTTTTTCCAAAGGGAGAAAGAATTATTAGCAAACTCAGGGTTTCCTGGAAACTTAAATAAGTTTCACTTGTCTTTTCCGTTCGTTCCGTTCCGTTCGTTCATGAGCCCAGGCCTTTTCTGAAAGGAAAGCTGATGCAATTCGAACGCACGTATGGACACCTATCTGTTCACAACTTTACTGTTAGCGACCACCTGGGGTGGTTGGACGGGTTACCTGACTTAGTGCCTGCGGAGCGTTCAGCAGTGCCAGGCGCATGGAGCTACCGTGTGCGTGTTACTGGCCATGATTGTCAAAGTAAACCGCCTTATTTAGAACCTGAGACCAAAATAGCGCATGGCTCTTTCTGTCTCTTCTCTTCTATGCAGTGACGCACCAGGGCTTAAGGAATGCTTTGGTGGGTCCAAGTCAGATTTGTGCAACTTCACAGCCCAAGAGAAGTCACCGGAGCTAAGTAAGTCAGTCCCTCAAGGAGGTGGGGCAGGGGAGCGTTAGGGTCTCACGGCTCAGCCCGGCTCCGCCACTAGTGACGTCACATCCGGGAGCCCGCGGCGGTGGGGGGACCTCCGTGCGTGTGGCTCTACCTGGTGCGCAGCCTGCAAGGGGGCCGGCTCTGGTCCCGAGAAACATCTGTTGAGTGAATGAGAGAATGAGCGGGGCGAGCAACACACCACACACACACACACACACACACACCCGGCCTCCATGCCCCATGCCGGAAAAATAAAAAGAATGAACCTTAAATCATTTCTACAGACCATCCCAGTGCCTTCTTATTAATTGCTTTTTAAAAAAACATCAGTAGTCTTTCAGAGGGAAGGCTATTGAAAATTAATAGGGGAATCTGCGCTTACAGAGTGAAAGCAAATGAAAACAAGGTCACCAACACCTGTTCCTGTCTCGACTGCCTCTTCCTTCAGCTTTCAGACTTTAGGGCACAGCCCGTGACAATGAGTGATGTATTAAAATAATGACGACTATTTTAGGTCAGGCTCCCCCAGGGACAGATCTGAAGTGGAGATGGGCGTGTAGGAAGGATTCTGTGCAGTGATCTCAAACCTGCACCCAGGGGAGTAAAGAAAGCAGGACTTGGGAGAGGAAGGAGCTGGACTGTGGGGCGGTCAGACAAAGGGCCTGTCCATCCAGAGCGCCCTGGCTCGATCCCTCCGGCCAGAGGAGGGCCACAGCCTTGGGGGAGGTGGCTTTCCTTGATCGAGGACAGTTGCCAGGCAGGGACCAGCCACCCCCGCAGGGGCTCTGGGAACGAGAGTCCGAGTCCTTGGTGTTGGTCATCTGAGGCTGTGTGACGCATCACCACGCACCTAGCGTGCTAACCCAGCACATATTCAGTGTCTCACTGTCCCCAGCCTCCGAGGATTCTCCAGGGAGGATCCCACAGGCCCAGGTGGGGCTGCATTTCCACCTGGAGCTCCCCAGGGAAGAAACCACCTTCAACACCCTGCGAGTCGGTGGCGGAGTTCCCTTCCCCGGAGCTGTATGGCGAAGGGCCTGATTTTCGCTGGCTGTTCCTGGAGCCCACCCTCAGTCCTCGAGGTCACCTGCAGGGCCAAGAGGCGGCCCAGGGTCCTTGCCATGGGGACCCCTCCTATGTGGCCGGTTCCTTCCTGGAATCTCCAGGGAGCCTCTGCCCTCAGAGGCCGGCGCCTCCTTCAAGGGCATTAACCTGGTTAAGTCAGCCTCACCTTCTCGGTTAACTCAAAACCTACTGACATGGGAGCTTAATCATATCTCAACATCGCTTGCCTTTTGCTATCCTGTGGGCTAGAAGCAAGCTCAAAGGCCCTCCCACACTCCGAGGGAGGGGGTGTGTGCAGAGGGCATACACGTCATGGGGTGGGAGCCCTGGAAAGCACCCTGGGGTCTGGCTGCCACAGTCCCAACAGGGATGGCTCGGTGGTTCGCTATCTACTCATTATAATAACTCACACTGTAGAAGTCCTTAAACAAGACTGTCCCAGGGCCAAGTGGCTTCAGATTTTAGACCCAATTTGCAAGCAGTCTTTGCTCTTAGGGATCTTCACAGCCCACGGACATGGTCTGAAGGGCTCCATGGCAGCAGGGGACGATATTAACCAAATCTGTATCCTCCAACCAGAAAGTTGCCCTCAGCACACTGTGGAATTCCACGCCTGCCTGTGGGGTGACGCTGAGCTGTGTTTACACTGAGAGGGGGAGGTTAGACTCCCCAGTCTGAATCTTCCGCTGAGTGTCTAACCACCTCCCAGTGGCCGGCCTGTCGGGGAAAGTCATGGCCAAGTTTGCTTATAAAAGTCAACAGGGACATGTTCCCTTGGTCAAGTGAAAATGGCAAGGGATATCAGAAGAAAAAAAAAATCTTCCTTAAACTGTATAAAATCAGAGTTATAAAAATAATTTGTGGGTAGGTTGCATTTACAAGTTTTAATGTTTTAACAGAAGCAGAGTGGAGGGAAACAAAATAATCGATCTGAAGATGCAGGACAGAGGCTGCAGGAACCTTGACCTACAGTGAGAGTGGTGGCCCCGCCGTCCTGGTGTGGGGCCAACCCCAGCCTCCTGCAGACCAAAGTGGAGAAAACTGTTTCAGGCGGGAAGAGAGCCGTGCGCTCAGTTCTCTGTGTATCTCGTTGTCATTTCATCATCAGTCACTGCTTCCAGCTGAGTGCAGCACCTGGGTTCATGCTCAGTGGCCTCGGACTCTGCAACCCATGGACTGTGGCCCGCCAGGCTCCCCGTGCATGGGATTGTCCAGGCAGGAATACTGGAGGGAGGTGCCATTTCCTCCTGCAGGGGATCTTGCCCACCCAGGGATCTTGCCCACGTGTCTCACGTCTCCTGCATTGGCAGTGGGTTCTTTACCGCTGCACACCTGGGAAGCCCCGAAACAACACCTTCTCGTCCTCATTTTACAGAGGAAACTGTCTTTGCCTTTTCGTGGTTCAAAGTTCACTGAAGGCCGCAATAATCCAAGAATCGACAGACCTAAGAGGCATGATGAACTCCAATCAGAAAAACACAAATAAAACTGCACCAAAGCACATCGGAATCGAAATTCTGAAAAACTGTGGGAAAAAAAGACAATTTTAAAGGCCGTCAAAGAAAAAGAGACGAATTTTACGGGAAGAGTGAGGAAGAGAAGAATTAAAACAGACGTTTTGTCAGAGACTGTGCAAATCGGAAGACAATGGGGCGACACCTCTCAAATTCTGGAAGAAAAACCTGTCAAACTAGAATCCTGTATCTAGTGAAAACATTCTTCAAAAATAAAGACAAAGATTTTTCAGACAAAAAACAAAAAAAGTGAAGACTGTCACCAGCAGACCTATGATACAAAAAAAAAAAAAAAAAAAGAAGGAAGTTTCACAGCTTTTCTACAAGAAAAGGAAGCTTTTCAGAGAGAAGAGAGACAAAGCCAGGTGAAAACTCAGATCCACGCAAAGGAAAGAGAGCCCTAAAGACGGGAAGATTTGGGGAAATATAAAAGGACTTTTCCCTTGTTTTCATGTTTCTTTAAACTCTCTCTGTTCCAGTAAGTGGAGTGAATGCTGTTACTTCTCTTCCCAAGTCTGTCCCATCAGCCCAGAACCACTCCATGCCCCTCGCCTCTCCAGCCTCCCACTATCCTTAAACAACTACTGGACGTCCCTCGTGGTCCAGCAGTTAAGACTGTGAGCTTCCTCTGCAGGGGGCATGGGTTCGATCCCTGGTCAGGGAACTAAGATCCCACATGCCGAGTGGGGCAGCCAAAACAAAACAAAAAACTGTAAAACAAAAGACACTCCCTTCTGTTGAGTGTGTACCTTAACCCAGAGCTTCCCTGGTGGCTCAGATGGTAACGAATCTGCCTGGAATGCAGAATCCTGGTTCAGGAGGATCCCCTGGAGAAGGGAATGGCAGCCCACCCCAGTATTCTTGCCTGGAAAATGCTGTGGACGGACTACGGGGTCACACGACTGAGCGACTAACAGTACCTTAACTGCTTTTTCTCCCAGCATTTCCCTGAAACTCTCACCTCCTTAACCGTGTCTGCTCGGACCCCTCTCCAGCCTCAGCTCCCATCTTTGCCTCCCTGTCATCCTTTAAATCACTGCAGCCCTTCGGGTTCCCCGGAAACGCTGAGCCTGTTTCCACCTCTCACACCTGCTAGTCCTGCCCTGGACCCTCTTCCCCCAGGTATGTGCCTTCTGATGTGACCATTTGATTAAGCGAGAGATAGTCTCAACCTTCTCATCAAAATCAGCGGTTCCTCCCCTCCCTCCATCCCCACCTCCATCCCCACCTTCACTTACTCTTCTGTCTCTCGGGTCAATTTCCCAGGAAGATGCAACCTAGGAGGGAGCTGGTTGCAGTAACGGAGATGTTTGCGTCTTTGTTTTCCAAGAGCCAGGGAGCCATTTAGCAGAGAAATGGTGACCTCTGCTTGGGAGGCCAAGGAAGGCCCCACAGAGAGGAAGTGAAAGCGGGCGTTTCTCTAGGGTGACGGGGAGGGTGCAGACCACCGACACCTGTCCCCTGAGAAGTGCGTCTTATTGGACACTAGTTGGTTTACACTGTTGTGTTAACTGCTTCCGTACAGCAAAGGGACTCAGTTACTTCTGCCGTGTTTTATCCCAGGACATCTCATACAGTTCCCTGTGCTGTGCAGTAGGACCTTGCTGTTTATAGATAGCCTGTAGATCGGAGGAGGCAGTGGCACCCCACTCCAGTACTCTTGCCTGGAGAACCCCATGGACGGAGGAGCCTGGTGGGCTGCAGTCCATGGGGTCTCTAAGAGTCAGACACGACTGAGCGACTTCACTTTCACTTTTCACTTTCATGCATTGGAGAAGGAAATGGCAACCCACTCCAGTGTTCTTGCCTGGAGAATCCTGTGGACAGAGGAGCCTGGAGGGCCGCTGTCCATGGGGTCGCACAGAGCTGGACACGACTGAAGCGACTTAGCATGCATGCATGCATTTGGAGAAGGAAATGGCAACCCACTCCAGTGTTCTTGCCTGGAGAATCCCATGGACGGAGAAGCCTGGAGGGCCGCTGTCCATGGGGTCGCACAGAGCTGGACACGACTGAAGCAACTTAGCAGTAGCAGCAATGTGGGCCCTAGAGGCAAAACAGATGGGCAGCCAGTAAGGCGAGCATCCCGTCTGCATGATCAAAGACGCCCGGGGTGGACGCACGGGAGGCTTAGGGCCAGGCCCCATCTGCTCTGTTTCCAGAGTGGATCCAGGTTTGGGGTCCAGAGTCCAGGGACTAAAGGAGAGTCTTGGTCCCCAGGAGGAGGAGGGGGAGAGAGGAAGGGAGGAAAGGCTGCAACAAGCAGCAAGTGTAAGGGTGATGGCTTCCCAAGTCTTCCCCCAAAGAGCCGTGGTCATTTATATGGGTGACTGGTCACTGAGGAAAGTCAAATACTCAAACACTTTGGGGACCATTAGACAGGGTCTGAATTGATGTTGCTCAGTTGCTGCTAAGTCGCTTCAGTCGTGTCCGACTCTGTGTGACCCCATAGATGGCAGCCCACTAGGGTTACCCCCATCCCTGGGATTCTCCAGGCAAGAACACTGGAGTGGGTTGCCATTTTCTTCTCCAATGCATGAAAGTGAAAAGTGAAAGTGAAGTCACTCAGTTGTGTCCGACTCTTAGTGACCCCATGGACTGCAGCCTACCAGGCTCCTCTGTCCGTGGGATTTTCCAGGCAAGCGTACTGGAGTGGGTTGCCTAGAGCCACAAATCAATGTCACGTCCGTCTGCCTTAATCAGACTCCAAAAAGGGAGTTCTGGCCTAAGCCCGGCTCACAGTGGGGCCCCCCGGTCCGCAGATCACCCCTGGTGCCCCTTCTCCCCGTCTCCGAATATCTAACTGGATTGGACATACTTGGAGGCTGTCACAGCATCCACACTGGGCCCTTGGCCTGTGGGCTAAGAGCTATCACAGTGGATGAAGCCAAGCTGTGCCCCTGACATCACTGCCCCTCCCCTCGCCAAGCGTGCCAGTCTTTATAAAGGACTGGGCAGTAAATGTTTTAGGCTTTGGAGCCAAGAATCAATTTCCTCAATTCTTCAAGCTACCAGTCTCCCCAAAAACCTAATAGTCTTTTTTTCCACTTTATACTTAAAAATGTAAAAATCATTCTTAGATCACAAAACCAGACAGCAGGCGGAAGACACTGAGGTACGGTGTCCATCAAGTCCTCTGTTTTTCGAGCAGGTCGAGTGGACTTTGAGAGCCCCCAGGAGGTGCAGCGAAGTGCAGTTCTTTCTTTGGGTCATGTAGTCCCCAGGACAGTGGGTTGTTAAATCTTGGACACCTTTGACCTGTATTTACTTTTTTTTGTTTTTTTCAAATGAAAGCAGAACAGACTTGTTTAGCCTGGGAATCCAGTTCCTTCCTTAAAGTGCATGCAAAGCTCTGTGTGCATCTGTGTTTTTCTGTGAGAGGCCCATGAGTGGCTTTCTTCACATGTTCAAAGCTCTGTAAGTCTGATGGTCCGTGTGCCCCTTCGCTTGGGCCCCTGCCCCAGGGGTCAGAGGCTGGAAGCTGCCTAGCTATCCTGGCAAGGACCAACCATCAACAAAAGGCCTCTGGGCTGCCACCAGCTCCAGAGGGCTTCGGGCATCTGAGGGGTGCAGGGGAAAACTGCCCCAATCGATAGAGTGAATGGTTCAATATCTCATTTTGCTGCCGAGGCAGTAAAATAAATAAATAACAGCCCGGCTGGAAGTTGAAACCCTCCGTGTTCAGTTGCTTCTCGGAGGCCGGGTTGATGGGCTTTAATGGCCTCAGTCGGCACAGGACACAGGCAGACTGTCCCAGCAGTATGCCTCTGTTTCCTAGGCAACCGAACTTGAAGTAAGACGATGGCTGGAACTGGGTACCGAATCAATTCGCTGGAGGTAGAAATGTGGGGAAGGCAAACTTCACATAAAACTGCAGACCTCATTGTCCAATTTACTATCACCTCAGCTGCTGTGTATCTTCCTCTAATTTACCTCCCACCTGGCTCACCTACCCGCTTCCTTCCTCCCCAGACTTTCCCCCTCCAAAAGAAAACCCAAGTTTCAATCGTTCTGTTATCATCAGGATGATGCTTCTTTCTAGGCTGTCTTTAGGGGAGGATCAGGCGAAAAGAGCTAAAGGCAGAAGCACTTGGGCTAAGTTCTTGTGTGTGATGAGCCTCAGCAATGGGGTCCCGGCCAAAGCAATGATCTAGGAATTGCCCCCATGAGAAGCTGGGTGTGAAGACATTGTTTCAGGCCTTACTTCATAGGGAGGAAAATTCTCAAGTATTCTGGCAGATGAATCAGCAATTCTTAGACTTTGCCTGGCTTCAGCCTCAGGGACACCAGCTACCACGTTGGCTAGATCAAGGGTGTGGTAAACATCAGGGGAGACCTTGACTGGCAGATTGTACCACTGCCCTGCAAACATCACCCTAGAGTGTGATTGCCTCATGATTGCTATGGGCCTTCTATTCAGTCATGGACTTAGGGACAGCAGCTTACGACATGCTTGATGAATGAATGAATGAGCAAGTGAGTGAATGAATGGATTTATTTTAATGGAGATCGTGGTGAGAAATCCCTCAGCCCACACAGAGTCCTTGGGTTTTTTATTTTCTTATCTTCGCTTTCTCACTTTGAGTCCTTACTTCCCAAATTTGCAAAGGAGGGAGAAACTTCCCCTACTCGCAAGCCCAGAGCGCCCCAAGGAGAAAGCCCCCAAGTCTGACACATAATGGCATTCCTTTAGTGCTTGCCAATTAAGCTGCATTGATCATCATGCAAAATAATCAGATGCTACTTTAGAATCAGTTTTGGGGCTTCTACCTTTTATACTGTCAATGTAATAATTCAAGAAGCTTTCATTGAGTGTATCGGGATAGGCAGGCAACAGCTAACTTTGTCTCTAAAGGGTCAAATATTAAATAGTAGATATTTTCTGCTTCCTGGGTCATGCAACCTCTGTTGGAACTCTTCCCCAATGTCCCTGCAGCATGAAAGCAGCTGTATGTATGTGTAATGGGTGTATATGAATGTGTGAAGCTGTGTTACAATAACACTTTATTTATAAACACAAGTGGAGGGCCAGATTCAGCCCAGGAGCAGTCGTTTTCCAAACCAAGAGCTAGGCTGGGTTCTGATTACAAACACCAGCAAATCTTAGAGGCTGAGAACACTGAAAGACTATTTCCCTTCATGTTACATGTCCAGGATGGGCTGGTGGTGGGGAGGGATTTGCTCCAAGGTTACTTTACCCCAGCTCAAAACCCCGCCATCTCCATGAGGGTGCTTCAGTGTCTCCAGGGCAGAAGAGGAAGACCTTAGCCCAGGAAGAATGTGCATCATCTTCACTCTCGCATCCTGCTCTGGAGCTCATCACCCAGCCACGCCTGAACTCAAAGGTGTGGAGGACTGCAGTTTGAAATCAGAAGAGAACTGCCTACTGGAGAATCAGAGTACTACTGACCACACGGTGCGTTAGGGATGTGCAAAGCCCTCGTTGAGAGAAGAAAAGGACGACAAGCAGGCCTCTTCCTGACGGTGGGACAGCTGTGCCCGCACGAACAGCAGGGAAGAGGGGGTGATGGGGAGAGGGGTCTGCTGTCTCTTTAGCTAAAATCACTATACTCCTCCAATCTAATGGACGGCTACACAACATATGACAAGGCTGTCGGGGTGGGTGTTCTAATTACTGACACTTTCAGAGCTAAGTCACTTTAGTCATGTCCAACCTTTTACTATCCCATGGACTGCAGCCCGCCAGGCTCCTCTGTCCATGGGATTCTCCAGGCAAGAATACTAGAGTGGGTTGCCATGCCCTCCTCCAAGAGACCTTTCTGATGCAGGGATGAACCCACATGTCTTATGTCTTACGTCTTGTGCATTGGCAGACTGGCTCTTTACCACTGAACTGCCTGGGAAGACATTTCCAGCAGGCAAGGAAAATTTGGACGACCTAGGGTCTGGTGAAGGAATCCCCCCCCCCACGCGCCATCAGTGCCTCCAGCCTGTGTCTGGACAGAGACGTGGACCTACAGGGGAGGAGCAGGGAGGATGGAAGAGAAGAAAGCCCACACAGCCTTCCAGGCAAAAGTCATGGTGCAAGTTTTAGAAATAACAAAATAATTACCTGGGAAACTGTAGAAGATTTCAAAGGACAGACATTTAGCCCCAGCAAAGTTTACACGATGTCAGCCACAGACCCCAGTGGGACCTTCTTTTGATCATCACCTGTAAATTTGGGGGAACTGTAGTCCAATTCATTTCCTAAGTCGGGAAAAAGGTAGAACTGGAAAAGTCTGGCATGAGGCTGTCAGTGAAAGGAGAAGAAAAGAGACAAAGGCTCAGGGCAGGGTCCTGTCCATCCCTGCCTCCAAGCCTGGAGACAGGAGGCCACACCGGGCCTCCAAGGGCCAGAGGACTCCTGACACCAGGAGCAGCCTGAGCCTCAAGGCACATGCAGCCTCGAGGCGAACGGCTTACCTTCCTAATGAAACAATCCATATTGTCAGTTCCCAAGAATGCTTGCCTGCTCCCCAGAGACTTGCAAGAATTAATTAATACTAAATGCTTGTCAAGCCCTTTGCCAATGTTAAGGATTTGTTTCATGTGAAAGGTCGGAGTAAGCACAAATAGAAGCATTTGGCTTTATTTTGTAAATATTCTGTCTGAGGATGAGCAAAAATGAACTTGCCCGTGGCAATCACAAGTGAGAACCTCTGCTTACAGAAGGCAGGTCACACACCTGCCTGCACGGAGTCGGGTACCTAATAAGTATATGGTATATACTATGGGACTGCATCAACGGGTAGATGCACAGCTAAAGTTTATGATATATACTACGGAAGTGCATCAATGACAGGGACCTCGTTATTTCCTCCAAGAAACACCTTTGATATCTACCATAAGCTGTAAGAGCACGTTGGAAAAGACAGAGGGCAGGAGGAGAAGGGGGTGACAGAGGATGAGACGGTTGGATGGCATCACCTACTCAGTGGACCTAAGTTTGAGCAAACTCCGGGACACCGAGAAGGACAGGGAAGTCTGGTGTGTGGCAGTCCATGGGGTCACAAAGAGTGGGACTCTATTGAGTGCCTGAACAACATCAGTTGAGTTCAGTTCAGTCACTCAGTTATGTCCAACTCTTTGCGACTCTACAAACCACAGCACGCCAGGCCTCCCTATCCATCACCAACTCCCGGAGCTTACTCAAACCCAAGTCCATTGAGTCGGTGATGCCATCCAACCATCTCATCCTTTGTCATCCCCTTATCCTCCTGCCCCCAATCTTTCTCAGCATCAGGGTCTTTTCAAATGAATCAGCTCTTCACATCAGGTGGCCAAAGTATTGGAGTTTCAGCTTCAACATCAGTCCTTCCAATGAACACCCAGGACTGATCTCCTTTAGGATGGACTGGTTGGATATCCTTGCAGTCCAAGGGACTCTCAAGTGTCTTCTCCAACACCACAGTTCAAAAGCATCAATTCTTTGGTGCTCAGCTTTCTTTATAGTCCAATTCTCCCATCCATACATGACCAATGGAAAAACCATAGCCTTCATTAGACGGACCTTTGTTAAGAGCATGTGACCATTTCTTGGGATGACGGTGGAACACCTGGATTATTAACACAAGGTAATGGAGGGTTGTCTGTTGTCTAAAGGCGATTCAGAGGCAGACAGGGCCTTAGCTGGAGCCAGTCAAGCTCCAAGTCTGAGCGAACAGCCTCCAAGGCTTCCCTGGCTTCTGACACCACCTTCAAGGTCAGGAGCTTTCCGAAACAGCCCCTATGTCAATAGGTCACAGGAAGGACTCACAGCACTCACTGGAACTGTTACCCTCACAACTATAGTTTGTTGTGGGGAAAAGACTGCAACCAGACAGACACACGCAAGGTAGAGCTGGGGTCCCGACCACGAGGCTTCCGCTGTCCTCAGGATTCCCACCCTCTTATTAACAGCATCACGTGTGACAGTCTGAGTCAGGTATCCCAGCCTGGGACGCTCACCTGTTATGAAGGCAAAAGCAATGGACCAGTGGCGCCCGAGGTTGAACCCCAGTTCAGTCCCCTCTCTGCGGAGTTGGGGCTGGTATCACTTGGCCCGAGGGTCATGAGCCACTCCACCCCCATTAGCATATACGGTCATGTGAGGTCCAAGGAGCCCGCGGTGAACAGCAAAGACTCTCTGATCAGGCAGGGAGGTGACCTCCCAGGAGCCAGAGACAAGCATCTTTGTGGGAGGACCAATTCCTCACCACCCAGCTCCCAGGGAGAGCAAGGGTCTCTGCGTGGGAAGCGTGCTGGGGGCAGAGGTCTAAGCAGCAGTGCCCAAGAAGCCTGAGGGGAAATGATTATGCCCCAGATGGCAAGCCAGGGGATCGTCCATTTATGCTCTTCATGCCTACGTCCTCTCTGCGGAGCAGATGGGGAGGTGATGGGGAGAGAATGTTCTAGAAAGAAGCCACTGCCAATCACGTACCCTAAGGCTGGAGCATGTTCAAGGAAGAACAGGGGAACCACTGCCGTGAAGTGGAGAGAGTGAGAGGGAAAGAGGCGGGGAGGGGACACGGGAAGTCTGACCTCAGTGACGACCTCACCGTCTCCTCCGCACAGGGAGAAGCCGTGCAGGTTTGTGCAGAGGAGCAATGTGAAGTCCAGTTTTCCAAAGGCCACTCTATGCTGAGTGTTGGGACGGACTCAAGGAACACGTTCAGAGGGTGGAGTGCCCCAAGAAAGCGTTGCAATATTCCACACGTGAGATGAGCGTGCCCTGGACCAGGGTGCAAGTAGAGGTGGGGTTCTGGGTCAGTTGTGAAGGTGGGGCTGGCAGAATTTGCCCCCACAGGGGATCCAGGACTTAAAAAGACCGAAGTCAAGAAGAGCAGATCAGTCCAAAGTACGTGCAGGAGAAAATGCAAAGACATGAGAAAACACTGAAGATGTGTTTGTAAGTGAAAAGGCATGCTGTGGGTTGGTGGGTCCAAAATGATTCCATTCTTGGAAAAAGGAAAAGACATATGTGTGGATACAAATACGAGAAGGCTGTCAACTGAACTGTTCCCTTGAGAGGGCTTATGATAGAGTTTATTTTTCCTTTTGCCTATTTTTAATTTCTACATTTCCCAATATGTACAAACATGGCTCTTTAACTAGGAAAAATAAAGCAAGTCATTTAAATCATTTTATCCCTGCATCTATCACTACAGAACCCTCCTCCAGGTCGATCCTTGACACTCTCTGTGGTCCTGATGGTAATTAAAGCTACTAAAGATGTTATAGTTTCAAAGAGAGAAGACAGTAAAGAGATGGAAATCTTTACTTTATTTCCCAGAACCCATCTCAGGCAGAAGAGGGTCCATGCCTCGTGAACTCAGAGGAAGCAGACGCTTGGGAAAGTTTTAGTGGTAATTCATATCAAATTGTCTAACACACAGGAAGTGCCCAGAATGGTATCCAGAATGATTTGGTACGGCGTCCTCTTTACCCGCGTCTCTGATGACGGACATTTGGATTGCCTTCGTGTCCTGGCTCCTGTGAACAGTGCTGCTATGCACACTGGGGCTCATGCACCTTTTTAGTTGCGGCTTTTCTGGATATACGCCCGGTAGCGGGCTGTTGGGTCACAGGCTAGCTGTGGTTTCAGTTTCTGAGGAAGCCCCGCGCTGTTTTCCATAGTGGTTGCGTCAATTCACACTCCCACCGGCAGCGCCTGAGGGTTCCCTTTCCTCCACACCCTCTCCAGCGATACGGGTACCAAGGAGTAAAGGGCAGGGTGGGAGAAATTGGGAGCTTGGGATTGGCACATGTACACTGTTGGTCCTGTATATAAAGTAGATGCATAATGAGAACCTGCTGTGCAGCACAGGGAACTCTATTTAACGCTCTGCGGGGACCTGAATGGGAAGGAAGTCCAGGAGGGAGGGGACTCTTGTCCACGTGTGGCTGACTCATTTTGCCGTGCAGTAGAAATAATACAGTGTGTACAGCAACGATACTCCAGTAACAATTAATCTAAAAAAGAGTCACTGGGACACCTATCAGCTCCAGCTTGCTGTTGAGGGTCTGCCTCCTGCGGTGCTAGAAGAGGCAGCACATTCAGGTGGGGAGGAGGAGGAAAGCCGTGTGCAGCTCAGACCCTGGTGTCACAGGTGAGCGAGGAGGATGGAAGGACGTGCTGGGATTTCGCGGCCTGGAGGTTGCAGAAGCTGACCTCAATCCTAAAGAAAGAAAAGGGGCAGATGAAGGCAGGCACAGAGGAGAGGAGAAAGTTCCAGATTAAACAAAGGGCTTGTTTTCTTTACCGCTCTTCAGTGAACGACGACAGCTTCTCTGGAGAAACCCCCTGTGGAACACTCAAGCCCCCTCTTCACAGGAAGCTCTATTACTCCTGGTGCACGGGGGCGGCTCCCCCAGCCTCCTCGTCTATGGAAATGTTCCTATCTCCCTAAAATAAAACCTTAATGGAGTTAGGATTATTTAACTAATCCTCTCCTTTTAAATGAACAGTGAAAACGGAAACCTTTAAATGATGTGCTGGAGGTTATTTATGTGTTTAAGAAATGAGTTTCTTCAGCGTAATAATTTTAGCATTGCCAGTCTCACAGTTAATGACTAAATAAATGGCTCCCACTTTCGGTTTTGGTAAATATTCCTCACTCCATCATCATTTACTCTCTTAGGGGAGCCGTAGACGGCACCATAAACTCAGCGCGGAGAATTGGTTCAAGTTTCTTTGATGCAATATTTAGCAGAAACTGCCTATCACATCCTTTAGAGGAGATAATGGATTTTTCTCCTTTTCTGGAAAGTCTGTAACTATGACAGTCACAAAATGAGCGTTTTATCCTCTCTGGACCTGAGTCTACTCTAGTTCTCAAATTGTGCAGATTTAGACATCGGCACGAGGCTAATTCTCTCCCATCCTGTAAATGCCCAGCCTTTGTCACCACCTTCACTAGAGAAGGACGTGATCCCCTGGTCTAGGACAGGGCACCTCCCCAGGCCTGCCGACTGTGGGCAGCTGAGTCAGCGACCCCTGACCCGGCAGGCGTGTTGCAGGCTCACAAGGCCTCATGTTCAGACTTCTCGCGCCATAGCAAAGCGCCATCTGCAACCACAGCAGAGGTCAGCCCTGGAGTCCACGCTGTGCCCACATGTCCTGGAAGAAGCACTCTGCTGTGAGCCCTGGAAGGCAGGCACCACGGGTCATCCCCAAGCTCAAGCTGCCATGATGAGGGGCTTCCCAGGTGGCTCAGAGGGAAATAATCCGCCTGCCAATGCAGCAGGTGCAGGAGACGCGGGTCGGATCCCTGGGTCGTAAAGATCCCACATGCCACAGGGCAGCGATACACCATGAGTACCGGGCCTGTGCTCTAGAGCCCGGGAGCCGCAACTACTGAAGGCTGCCTGGAGCCTGTGCCCCGCAACAAGAAAAAAAAAGAAAAAACAACACCGAAACGAGAAGCTCACACACTGCAACTAGAGAGGAACCCCCACTCAGCACAAGTAGAGAAAAAGGCCGCACAGCAGTGAAGACCCAGCACAGCCAAAAACACGTAAGTAAATAAAAATTTTAAATAATTCAAAAAGGAAAGTGACTTTATTTTAAAAAAGAAAAGACTCTGTGATGGGAAGATTGCACCTGCCCCACCCCCACCCAACGCATCCCTCTGGCCCTGGTCCTTCTTCTGGATTTTTCCCGAAGCCCCGTCTCCCTCTAGCTTGCCAAACGTGTGCTTCTTGTGCCTTGCTCCACCACTGTCTCCTCCCTGCAGTGTGAGCTCTGGGGCAGGCGCTTTGCCCTGCTTTGTACTAGCTAGGCGAGTGGACCGCAATAAATACGTAGTGAGGAGTAACTCAAGTGCCCCAGAGTCTAGGAGAGCACTGGAAACACAACAGGTACCCGAGAGACCGTTGCTGAACGCACGAGGGGTCTGTGGGTTTTCGCATGTCGTGGCATCCCATCCCACACGACAAGGAAACTGAGGCACCACTGGTTCCGCAGGTTCCTTGGGGCCCAGCGAGGGGGGAACAACACAGACGATGCACTCTTAGCTCTGCGTGCCTGCTAAGTCGCTTCAGTCGTGTCTGACTCTGTGCGATCCCACGGACTGTAGCCCACCAGGCTCCTCGGTCTGTGGGATTCTCTAGGCAAGAACACTGGAGTGGGTTGTCATGACCTCCTCCAGGAGATCTTCCTGACCCAGGGGTCGAACTCGCCTCTCCTGTGGCTCCTGCATTGCAGGCGGATTCTTCACCTCTGAGCCACTGGGGAAGCCCCTAACTTAGCTTGATGGAGTGTCCAACCTCTTGCAACAATGCAAAACTGAATAGGATTGTTTACTGCGGAAACAGACCATTGAGAATGCAGAGATTTATCGATATAAACATGCACATTTTAATTACAGCTTGTAACTACGAGTAGCTTAGAGACAAAAAATCTAATATCTGGCCCCAGTTCTCTTTTGGAGTTACCTGTTTATCCGTGGATTGCTTCTCCGTCTGCTTCTGCATCATCAACATATATTTTAAAATATTTATTGTGCATCTATTTTGTGTTGAGCGCTGTTCTATGCATAGAATACACCCAGTGAACAAAAAACCATCCTGTCCTTGTGAAGTCCACCGCCTTGCAGGGGAGAGAGATAATGAGTTATGAGTATGAGAAGAAAAGGACATTGTAAAACATGTTAGAAAGTGGTAACTATGGAGAGGAAAATTAAGTCGAGCAGGAAAAGGGGGCAAGAACACCTGGACGAGTGTAGGGACCATGGCCCGACGTGCAGGAGGGAGCCCCGAGGGGAGGGGCCAGGACCAAGGCCTGAAGGGTGGCGCCTGGCACATCCAAGGAGGGAGGAGGCCGGGGTGGCTGCTCCAGGGGTCCAGGGCCAGCAGTGAGAGATGGGGCCGGAAGTGATCAGGGCCGGAGGCCCCAGGGAAGACCTCGGCCTTTTTCCGGGGGCAGCTAGGAGCCCACTGCAGGGTTTCAGAAGAGCTGCCACACCACAAACTTTCATCTCAAAAGGATCCTCTGTGTCTGTGTTGAAAGTAAACTCCAGGGGACAGAGGTTGGGGTAGGAAGGTCAGGTCAGAGGCTCCACGTGAACCCAGACAAGAGCCGATGGTGGCTCGAAATAGACCAGGAGCAATTGAAGTGGAAAGGGCCCTCCAAACTCTAACATACCAATTATTTGTACCTTCAAGCCTGAAGCCACGCAGCTGCTTCTCTGTCTCTCTTTTTGGCTAACTTTTATGGAAAAATGTATAAGTTCTCCGTGTAGAGTTTGATAAATATTCTCAAAAAGAACACACTTGCCACCCGAATGGGAGTCAGAGGTCTCACTGTGCCTCCTAGCCCCCACCCTCTTCTCCTAAGGTGAGTAGCCTTAAGCAGTGTGGATTAGGGGTTTTTTTTTGGAGGGGGGGTGGTTTGGGAGGTTGATGTGGACCATTTTTAAATTTGTTATTGAATTTGTTACAATATTGCTTCTCTTTTGTGTTTTGGTTTTTGGGCCGTGAGGCATGTGGGATCTTAGCTTTCCCATCAAACCCACACCCCTTGAACTGGAAGATGAAGTCTTACCCACTGGACTGCCAAGGAAGCCCCCAGTTGTTGTTTTTTAATTTATATGACTATAGAGGAATTATACGAGTCTTTTATGTCTGGCTTTTTTTTTTTTCAGTGACATTTCAGTGTATAGCAATAGCTGGTTCATTTCATCAGATTTCCAGCCATTCTATTTCCACCATTTACTCTATTTTCACCATTTACTCTATCTTCACCATTTACTCTGTTTTCTTTATTACTAATCACTGTCATTTAAAATTCACGTCAATGTACCTGCATATCTGCTAGCAGCAGGTTTTTTTCTATCGTCTATTTTTGCTCTTTGGGCTGGATACCAGTACTGTGCATGGAAACTTGTAAGAGCTGTGAATGATGTCTTTTTTCCTGAAAGGATTTATTTGTGCTTCTGGCAAACAGAGCACTTTAATCTAATCTGTGATTGAGCTGATCCAGAACATGGTTTCAACCTCAGAGGCTGGTTCATTTCTCACTCGCCCTTACTGCTGGGGTTCCACCTGCCAGCCAGGGGTTCCTTCAAGGACCCCTCCTCGTGGGTAGACGCTGAATCCAAAGTTCTGTCTTTGCAGTACTATCAGACTGCTGAAATCTCTGTTGAGCTTCTCAGCCTCAGAGCAGTCACTTCCTGCTTATCTTCACAGCTTTTCTGCTGCAAATAAATTGGCAAATAGCTCAAGAGAAAAATAGCAGAGCACCCAGGCTCGTCTCCCTGCGGTTCTGAGGGTCTGAGAACCCTGTGGTCACTTCCTCTTTCCCAGGATGCCGCCTGGAATGTATAGGCTGAGCAGCTGGCAGAAACCCAACCAAGAAGACAGGAAGGCACAAGTGGAAACTGCAGAAGGTGACCCCTACCCTCAGATAAGACAGCAAATCTCTACGGAATGGCTGAGATCGGCGCTACCCTCGGGAATCTAATGAACACGGGTGAAGGTTGCCGTCTTACCCCCATTCAATCCATCTGTTATGGTTTCTGCAAAACTCAGATGGATTTTCACGGATGCGTACTCAGTTGCTAAGATGTGTCTGATTCTTTGCGACCCCATAGACTATAGCCTGCCAGTCTCTTCTGCCCATGTTTGGGATTTCCCGGGCAGGAAAACTGGAGTGGGTTGCCATTTCCTTCTCCAGGGTATCTTCCTGACCCAGGGATCGAACCTAAGTCTCCAGCAGCTCCTGCATTTATTTTTCATATTTTGTTTGATTATTTGTCTAGGCTTTGCCAGGTCTTAGCTGTGGTGTGTGGGATCTAGTTCCCTGACCAGGGATTGAACCCAAGACTCCTGCATCAAGAGCTCAGGGTCTTACCCACTGGACTACCAGGGAAGTCTGAGCAGGTGGGCTATCACTTTATCGATGAGACCCCAGGGAAGCCCTGGATTTTCATGAATGATTGTAGATTACCAAAAACTTACCCAATGAATAGTCCCAAATGTAGCTGCTGAATCAGAGCTGGTATCTAATCTAAACCAGAACAGATCAACACTGCCTTTGGTACTTGGGTTGTGACTATCCATCTGGCAGTGAGTTCTTTTAAAACCTTCTTGGGAGAGAGAGCCAAAGCAGCTGTGTTTCATCAAAAGGACCGAAGTGCAGGTTCACCACCTTACCCCAAGTGAGTCCCCAAGGACACACTCACCCTCCTGCTCTCTGTCGTCTTGACAGTCCCCAGAATACCATGCTGGTCTACTGTGCTCCTGGCGTCATGCTAATTGGAAGGGCAGACAGGAAGTGGTGAGGGCTTTGGAGGCTAGAGTGAAATGTGTGTGTCAGAACATAACAATTCTTTAAGCTTCCCAAGTCCTGCCATACTGATGAAGATCTAAGAGGTCAGTGCCTCTTACGGGGATGCCCTCTAAGGTAAATGATTACCTCGTATAAAATGGTCCATGGCTTGGGGACACTTTGGATTTGGGGGGCAGCCTATATTGCACTTGATACTATTTCTTGAGTGAGGCTTGAGTGGGGCCCACAGTATAAGGGGCTCTCCAGAAATTCTAGGTTTCAGTGCAGCCCATCCTGCCACTGAGGCCACATAATTTATCAGCTCCATCAGTGCTAGACGTATCCAGAGTGGAATAAGATGCTGTGAAGGACCTTAGACAAGCCCCGGTAGGAGACTGGCAGTGCAGAATATCGAGAGTTCTAGACCGAGGTCATGGCCATTCCATTTCAGGGACTATTTACTGTGAAAACACTCCTATTTAAAAATCAGCTCCTGGGAAAAGCCCGGCGGATTCACAACGACAGTTGCCGAGTCCGTGTGTTGGCAGGTGGGACCCCCAGGCGGCCGCAGACTGGGGCACTTGGGACCAGTTTTCAAAACAGCCTTTCTCTGGACGTCTCGTCGTCCTGCCTTGTGGCTCCAGGTCTTACGCGATTATTACAATGGAAGAAACCAATAATTTCAAGACACCAAGCAGATGATGTGAAAAAAGGAAATCTGCATCATGTTTAACTCCATGTATAAATATCCCTGCCTCTCCTTTTATGCAGAGGCTTGGCTGTGGTACAGGAGTAAATGTCTACCTTATGAAAAGATCTCCAAGAGGTTTGTCTCATTCTCCTTGGGCTGTGAAAAAGATTAATCCTAGATGTAATGATGTTTATCAGAGTATGTATCTAAAGAGACTAACTGATGAAGCTAAGAATTTGAAAGGCCTCAATCATCCAAGCGTTAAAGCTTTCACTGAAGCTGGCGATGGTTGTCTGTCTTGCTTTGGAACATGGAGGTGAAAAGTCTCTGAATGACTTAATAGAAGAACAAAATAAAGACAGCCAAGATCCTTTTCCAGCAGCCATACTTTTAAAAGTTGCTTTGAACATGGTAAGAGGGTTAAAGCATCTACACCAAGATAAGAAACTGCTCCGTGGAGATATAAAGTCTTCAAATGTTGTTATTAAAGGTGACTTTGAAACAATTAAAATCTGTGATGTAGGAGTCTCTCTATCATTGGATGAAAACATGACTGTGGCTGCCCCTGAGACCTATTCCGTTGGCACTGAGCCTTGGAGACCTAAGGAAGCTCTGGAGGAGGATGGTATTATTACCGACAAGGCAGACGTACTAGCCTTTGGCCTTGCTCAGTGGGAAATGATGACTTTATCTATGCCACACATCAATCTTCCAGATGATGATGATGATAAAACTTTTTATGAAAGTGACTTTGATGATGACGCATACTATGCAGCTTTGGGAACAAGGCCACCTATTAACATGGAAGAACTGGATGAAACGTACCAGAGAATAATTGAGCTCTTCTCTGTGTGCACTGAGGAAGATCCTAAAGGTCGTCCTTCGGCCACGCACACAGTGGAGGCTTCAGAAATGGATGTCCTGTGGTCACCTAATACCCATGACTACTGGAGCCTCAAGTATGGCTCATGTACACAGCGGTTCTGTTTACAACCATACATTTATGTAGCTATTATGATGATCCATAATTATTAGCTGGAAGTGGCCTATTTTAGGACCATAGATAGTACCTTAGTAACATCTGACCAACTGTTTCTATTACAAAGGTATTTCATGTATGCTTATGTTAATAAGCTGGAGAAGGCAATGGCACCCCACTCCAGTACTCTTGCCTGGAAAATCCCATGGATGGAGGAGCCTGTTGGGCTGCAGTCCATGGGGTCGCTAAGAGTCGGGCACAACTGAGCGACTTCACTTTCACTTTTCACTTTCATGCATTGAAGAAGGAAATGGCAACCCACTCCAGTGTTCTCGTCTGGAGAATCCCAGAGATGGAGGAGCCTGGTGGGCTGCCGTCTATGGGGTCACACAGAGTCGGACATGACTGAAGTGACTTAGCAGCAGCAGCAGCAGCATGTTAATAAGCACTTGAGATTGTAGAGAGTTTTCTATAAAGTTTAAGAAACTAGTCAAAAATTTGAACTTTATATAGATTTTAAAAGAATGCTGTAAAACTGATGTCTAACGTTAATTTGGACTGAGTGACTATTTGATTGATGATCTTTCTCAGATGTTCTCTATTTAATGGATTTACTGAAATTAGACTTTGTGTATTACAAAATAAGTCTACATTTGCTTACCTTTTAAAACAAACCTTTTGCTGGCCTTTCTTGGCTGATGTGCATATTAAATGCAGTCGCTGAGACCAGAGACCTGGGATAAGGCTCAAAAAAGTGGTTCCCTGGGTATATCTAAACAGTTTTGCTTAAGGCTCATCTTGTTCCAGAGCTTTGGTTTTTGCTTTAATTTATTGAATGTATTTTCTGTACTTGTATCTTTAATACTTTTATTTACTGATCTGTATCTTAAGCATATCACAGTATTGGTATAAAAATAAAACCCTAAAAGGACTATACAGAATAAAGGACTTGTCAGTTACCCAAAGGTGCGTTATCCTATTTTGTACTCTACTGAATTGAGTGTTGTCATTAAACTTACTGAGTGAAAGTTTAAAAAAAAAACAAAAAACAAAACAGCTCCAGGACTTCCCTGGCAGTTCAGTGGTTAAAACTCCATGTCCCCAAGGCAGAGGGCGGCGGTGGGAGGGCGGGGGGGTGGGGGGTCGGGGGGTGAAGCGGTGGGGGGGTGGGGGGTGGGAGTGGGGGGAGGGGGGAGGGGGTTGGGGGGGTTGGTGTGTGTGTGTGTGTCTGTGTGTCTGTGTGTGTGTGTGTCTGTGTGTGTCTCTGTGTGTATGTGTCTGTGTCTGTGTGTGTCTGTGTGTGTCTGTGTGTGTGTGTGTCTGTGTCTGTGTGTGTGTGTGTGTACGTGTGTGTCTCTGTGTTTGTGTGTCTGTGTGACTAGTTACGAGCCAAAGATTAGAGAGGAAAAAGCCTTTGAAGTATATAAATAGCCTGATGAACTCAAATATACTCTATGTCTGGAGAATCATAGGACAAAGCGATTTCCTTTTTCATCTACAGAGTGAAGGGGTTCGCATGGATGAACCCCACGTATGTGCCTTATGCAACTTCAAGGCTCTGGGAAACAGTTTGAAAGCCTGAGCCAATCCACCACTTTCTTCCAAAAATGTCTCCAGTCCATCCATCTCTGGCAGGGAAGAACCGTCCACGGTACTAACACGCCCCAGAGAAGGGGACCCGTGCGGCTTCCCAGTTACCATGGTGCTCTACCATTTTGACACAAGTGGAAATTGCTTTAAGGCTCTCCTGCTGCAGGTGAATCCTCATGTTCTTCTAGTCTCAGGGGAAACAGGAAGAAGTTGCCTTCGTTTCACCATGTCCTTTTACATCCCTCAGGGTATGATCGTTTTTATATTCGATTGGGATGTGATTCAGTTCAGTTCAGTTCAGTTGCTCAGTCGTGTCTGACTCTTTGCAACCCCATGAATCGCAGTACGCTGTGCCTCCCTGTCCATTGCCAACTCCCAGAGTTCACTCAAACTCACGTCCATCGAGTAGGTGATGCCATCCAGCCATCTCATCCTCTGTCGTCCCCTTCTCCTCCTGCCCCCAATCCCTCCCAGCCTCAGGGTCTTTTCCAGTGAGTCAGCTCTTCGCGTGAGGTGGCCAAAGTATTGGAGTTTCAGCTTCAGCATCAGTCCTTCCAATGAACATCCAGGACTGATCTCCTTTAGGATGTGACTAAGGGGAATTAAAAAAGGCTGAGAATATACATATCAAGCAATTCTTATTTGTGTGAGTTGTTCATTAAATTTGTTTGCCTCCCCAAGTAGATACATAGAACTGAGCAATGATATTTTTTATTATTAAAGGTTAAATTATGTCCCCCTCCAAAATATCTGTGTCAGAGTCTGAACCCCCAGTACCTGGGAATGTGACTTTATTTGGGCTCAGGTAGTTAGTGAAGATGAAGTCACACAGCAGTGGAGTGGGAGGACTGTGTCGTATTCCAGGATGATGGGTGTCTTTATATGCCACAGGAAGACAGAGACACACACCGGGGGGAGCCGTGTGATGATGGAGGCAGAGACGGAAGTCATTCAGCTACAAGTCCAAGGATGCCAAGGAACGCGACAGCCACCAGGAGCTAGAGGAGGCGCCTGCTGGTACCTTGATTCTGGATTTCTAGGCTCCAGAACTGTGAGACAAGATGTTTCTTTTTTTAAGCCGTCTGGTATGCGGCCCTTTGTTATGGCGGCCCTAGGAAAGTAATGTACTTGTATTAACCGTTTCTCTTTGATCAAGTCTCTAACACGTATTGATCAGAATAAAGTGTGTCTCCACAATTGACCCATTTCTTCTCTTTTTTGAGAGACTCTGGAAGCTCCTGAATTAAGAGGCTATTTTCAGGAATAGTAACCTATGTTTCAGTTTTGGCTATATTTAATTCTAATTTATAAATCAGTAGCACTTCTCCCAAAAAGATCTGTCCTAAATCCATCTGAAATTCAAAGAGGCACTGATTTCAAACAACTCACTACCTCCACAGTCCTTAATAGACACACAATTCTCTCTAAGAATAGCAGAGCATTATTCTAAAATTAAAATCACCACTAAAGCTGGGTGACAGAGTGCCTTTATGTGGGCCTCCACAGGCCTGGCTATGCCAGATTTAATTAAGGAGTTTTATTTGCATCAATAAATTATTATCCAAGGTAAAATAAAAGTTATTTGATTTGTTCACACTCAATTTCGTTTAGGTGTACAATTAGTGGTTTAAGTCTATTGCAAAATAATTCAGCCAAGAAATCAATTTTAGCACCTACCAAAAGCCCAACCAAGCTATAATTACAATCTTCTAAATGCTAATTGTGTACAGTTTGGGATAGGAAGTACATGTATATATCATCTTACTGTTTACCACCAAAAATTATACTTGCATAAAACATGGGAAAATTATCTTTGTTATTTATGACCCTCCATAGGCTAGGGTGTTCATTTTATAGTCCTTTCTGGATCAGTCCAGGTTAATAAACTACTGTTTTCTGTGGTTGTTTGTGTACCTTTTATTCTTCTTCAGCCGTTGGAAGTTAAAGAGGGTTGAGGCACAGAACTCCATACTTGGAGGCAGTGGGGACCGGAGACCACAGTGGGAGCTGGGACCTCAGGGCAGAGCCTGGGTTTCTGGGGGCTTTGCTACCTGGATGCTACAAGGAGACGTTGACGTAACACTGACAAAGAACCAGGATAACGTGTGACAACACTCAATACTCGCCTGCGTCCTTGACACTATGAATATTTTGCACTTCACAGAAGAACTGTGGTTTCCCGGGAGTACAGTGGTTAGGAATCTGCCTGCCAGTCCAGGGGACAGATGGAACCCTGGATGGGTTCAATCCCTGGTCCAGGGAAGGTCCCACATGCTGCAGAGCAACTGAGCCTGTGCATCAGAACCACCATAGCCCACGTGCCTGGAGCCGTGCTCTGCAACAGCAGAAGCCATGCAGTGGGAGACTAAAAAGAACTGTTCTCCTGAGCACAGGGAGGGTGTCATCTTCCACTGACACTGACCGTCGATCGGCGGGCTGCAGTGTGTCCATCATCCTAACAATTACAGCGGACAGTGATGATCTATGGAATTTTCTATCCTTGGCTGGAATTATATAAGCAACAATTGGATAGCTGTCCAAAAGAGCATCATTTGGCTCACTCTTCTGGGCTAACTCTGAAAAGCAATGCCAAAACCCAAAGGAATCATGATGTGCTGTTGGTAAATCTCTATAAATTGCTGATATATTTCTTATCTTAGTATCTCAGAGTTTGTAGGCATTCAGTAGAGTTTTGGTGGGTGAGTGAATGAATGAAAGCAATGTGTGTTTTGAAAACAGTACTCCAGGCTTCAAGGACAGAAGAAGAGGGAAGAATCCAGATAATCTTTTGAATCTTTTAAAGCAGATGTAAGTTAGAAATTAATTAGTAACAATTGCTCATGATTTTTAAGAAAGACTCATAGCGTTTTATTTTTTACTCTTATGATAGAAAATTTCTTTAAAGTGATTTTTTAGTCTATAAATATGCTGCTGCTGCTGCTGCTAAGTCACTTCATTTTGTGTTTGACTCTGTGTGACCCAATGGATGGCAGCCCACCAGCCTCCCCGGTCCCTGGGATTCTCCAGGCAAGAACACTGGAGTGGGTTGCCATTTCCTTCTCCAATGCATGAAAGTGAAAAGTGAAAGTGAAGTCGCTCAGTCGTGTCTGACTTTTAGGGACCCCATGGACCGCAGCCTACCAGGCTCCTCTGTCCATGGGATTTTCCAGGCAAGAGTACTAGAGTGGGGTGCCATTGCCTTCTCCAAGTCTATAAATATACATGCATACATTACACTAAGTGGTGAAATATAAAAAGCATCTCCTTTATTTTTTAAATTTTTGGGGGGAGGGCCGCATCACTTCTCACGTGAGCTCTTAGTTCCCAAACCTGTGCCCCTAGAAGAGCAGAGTCTTAACTACTGAACTGCCGCTGTTGTTCAGTTGTGAAGTTGTGTCTGACTCTTTGTAGTTCCACTGACTCCAGCACGCCAGGCCTCCCTGTCCATCACCAACTCCCAGAGCTTGCTCAAACTCATGTCCATTGAGTTGGTGATGCCATCCAACCATCTCATCCTCTGTCACCCCCTTCTCCTCTTGCCCTCAATCTTTTCCAGCATCAGTAATTTAAAAATTCATTTATTGGTCATATATAAATCAAACAATAAAATAGAATAAAAAAACCCACAGATTTATAACCACCAAAATGATCTCTTCTTTGACTGTCTCTGCTCTCATGACTAAACAGCATGGAAACAGAAGTCTTGCGCTCACGGACTCCCTTGTGAGCTCACAGGCCACCTGGTCAGCTCCGTCTGCTCTCAGGGGGCAGGTGTACTTTTGGGAGCTGCACTTCCTCTCCCGTCTTTACATAGAGCTTCCTCCTGGAGAAGCAAAGCAAACTGCTCCTCTCGATCAGAATCTTCTCTATAATTCCTCTCATTAAAGACTCAACCTGGGTGAAGTATAGTGGATTCCCTTTAATAAAGAATTTAAATCAAATTGAAGTTTTTTTTATTATGCTTCCCTGATAGCTCAGTTGGTAAAGAATCCGCTTGCAATGCAGGAGACCCCAGTTTGATCCCTGTGTTGGGAAGATCCCCTGGAGAAGGGATAGGCTACCCACTCCAATATTCTTGGGCTTCCCTTGTGGCTCAGCTGGTAAAGAATTCGCCTGCAAGGTGGGAGACCTGGGTTCTATCCCTGGCTTGGGAAGATCCCCTGGAGAAGGGAAAGGCTACCCACTCCAGTATTCTGGCCTGGAGAATTCCATGGACTGTATAGTCCACGGGGTCACAAAGAGTCAGAAATGACTGAGTGACTTTGGCTTCACATATTAAATAATTATGAGAAAAATATGTGTGGGGTCAGAAAAGGCATAAATCATAGAATAGGCATATATATATGCATACACATTTATTCAAAATGGACCACTACTCACCCATAAAAAAGAATTAAAAAAGGATGCCATTCGCAGCACCATGGACGGACCTAGCAATCGTCATACTAATTATCATACTAAGTGAGTCAGAGAGAGAAGCGCAGATATCGTGTGACGCCACTTGCACACGGAATCTAAAAATTATACAGATGAACTCATCTACAAAACAGAAATGGACTCACAGACATCGTAAACAACTTATGGTCATCAAAGGGAAAAGATAGAGGGAGAGATGAATTTGGAGTTTGGGGTTAACATATGCACTCTACCATCTATTTCATAATAGATAACTGACAAGAACCTACTGCATAGCACAGGGAACCTACTCAAGATTTTGTAATAACCTATAATGGAGAAGATAATCACGATGGTGTGATCACTCACCTAGAGCCAGACATCCTGGAATGGGAAGTCAAGTGGGCCTTAGAAAGCATCACTATGAACAAAGCTAGTGGAGGTGATGGAATTCCAGTTGAGCTATTTCAAATCCTGAAACATGATGCTGTGAAAGTGCTGCACTCAATATGCCAGCAAATTTGGAAAACTCAGCAGTGGCCACAGGACTGGAAAAGGTCAGTTTTCATGCCAATCCCAAAGAAAGGCAATGCCAAAGAATGCTCAAACTACCGCACAATTGCACTCATCTCACATGCTAGTAAAGTAATGCTCAAAATTCTCCAAGCCAAGCTTCAGCAATATGTGAACCATGAACTTCCAGATGTTCAAGCTGGTTTTAGAAAAGGCAGAGGAACCAGAGGTCAAATTGCCAACATCTGCTGGATCATCGAAAAAGCAAGAGAGTTCCAGAAAAACATCTATTTCTGCTTTATTGACTATGCCAAAGCCTTTGACTGTGTGGATCACAATAAACTGTGGAAAATTCTAAAAGTGATGGGAATACCAGACCACCTGATCTGCCTCTTGAGAAATCTATATGCAGGTCAGGAAGCAACAGTTAGAACTGGACATGGAACAACAGACTGGTTCCAAATAGGAAAAGGAGTACATCAAGGCTGTATATTGTCACCCTGCTTATTTAACTTCTATGCAGAGTACATCATGAGAAACGCTGGACTGGAAGAAGCACAAGCTGGAATCAAGATTGCCGGGAGAAATATCAATAACCTCAGATATGCAGATGACACCACCCTTATGGCAGAAAGTGAAGAGGAACTCAAAAGCCTCTTGATGAAAGTGAAAGTGGAGAGTGAAAAACTTAGCTTAAAGCTCAACATTCAGAAAACGAAGATCATGGCATCTGGTCCCATCACTTCATGGGAAATAGATGGGGAAACAGTGTCAGACTTTATTTTTTGGGGGGCTCCAAAATCATTGCAGATGGTGACTGAAGCCATGAAATTAAAAGACACTTACTCCTTGGAAGGAAAGTTATGACCAACCTAGATAGCATATTCAAAAGCAGAGACATTACTTTGTCAACAAAGGTCCGTCTAGTCAAGGCTATGGTTTTTCCTGTGGTCATGTATGGATGTGAGAGTTGGACTGTGAAGAAAGCTGAGCGCCGAGGAATTGATGCTTTTGAACTGTGGTGTTGGAGAAGACTTTTGAGAGTCCCTTGGACTGCAAGGAGATCCAACCAGTCCATTCTGAAGGAGATCAGCCCTGGGATTTCTTTGGAGGGAATGATGCTGAAGCTGAAACTCCAGTACTTTGGCCACCTCATGTGAAGAGTTGACTCATTGGAAAAGACTCTGATGCTGGGAGGGATTGGGGCAGGAGGAGAAGGGGACGACAGAGGATGGGATGGCTGGATGGCATCACTGAGTCGATGGACATGAGTCTGAGTGAACTCCGGGAGATGGTGATGGACAGGGAGGCCTGGCATGCTGCAATTCATGGGGTCGAAAAGAGTTGGACACGACTGAGCGACTGAACTGAACTGACAATGGAGAAGAATATGAAAGAGAACAGAGTATAGATATATAGATACATGTGTATCACTGAAGCCCGGCATGCAGCAGTCCATGGGGTGGCAAAGAGTCGGACACGACTGAGCGACTAAACAACACCTGAATCACTTAGCTGTGCACCTGAAACTAAAAAAAACACATTGTAAATCAACCATACTGCAATAAAAAATGGAGACTCAAAATAAAGACAAGTATGGTCTACTAAAAAGAGAAGAAAATAGGCACATCGATTGGGCAGCCTGACTGACGGGTTCAGTCATCCACGGGCTCCCCGGGCATGTCTGGCACCCTCAACACAGGTGTCAACAAAAGAAAAACAAAATGGGACTCGAAACCAATGTAACCAAGGTGAGATATTCGATCGAATGTAGGAATATCAGGCTTCGCTGGT
Organism: Bos javanicus; assembly: GCF_032452875.1. Taxonomy (NCBI): domain Eukaryota; kingdom Metazoa; phylum Chordata; class Mammalia; order Artiodactyla; family Bovidae; genus Bos; species Bos javanicus. Next base: position 49,421,361 of record NC_083890.1, read on the forward strand.
GGCTCAGATGGTGAAGACTCTGCCTGCAACACAGGAGACCCAGGTTCAACCCCTGCATCAGAAAGACCCCCTGGAAAAGGGAATGGCAACCCACTCCCGAATTCTTGCCTAGGAAATCCCATGGACGAGGAGCCTGGCAGGCTACAGTCCATGGGGTCGAAGAGAGTTGACTAACACATAGAGAATGTCTACTGTAATTTCATGATTGATATTTCCATACATTTAAAATATATATATGACATGAAATAGGACTTCAGCTTCCTCTCTGCCATTCTGCAAGGCTGAACTAAGACAAGACAGGTTTTTGACTTTATAGCATAAGCTGTACAATGGAAAGAGAAGGGAAGTTTATTTAGTACCAACCCAGAGCCAAAAATTGTGCTTCAAATTTCACATCGTCCTCCCAACAACCAAATAAGTATTATTCTCCCATTTTATCTATTGCTGAATAAACTACTCTAAAACTTAGTAGCGTAAACCGACAGCTTACTATTCTTATACCTCGCCCTTCTGTGGGTCATAAACTTGGGTCTCAAAAGGCAGGGCAAAAACAGTCTGCGCTCCAGTCTGTGCTCGGGGGCCTCGGTGAGAATGTCTGGAAGGTCAGGGGCTGTTTGGGCCTCTCTCTCTATCCCCCTATCCAGCCCCTTCACGGGGTGAGGGGCTTTCTCCCAACATGACAACCTCAGAACAGGCGAGTCTCTACGAAGGGCTTGGGGCACCAAGAGATGAGGCAGCTGCTGCTGCGCCTCTTAGGGCCAGGCTCAGGCCAGCAGAGGACCACCGCTCCCAGCCAGGCAGACCTAGGGCCAGCCTGCATTGAGAGCGAGGAAGCAGGAGGTGCCTCACAAGGACCCACAGGTCTGTGGTCCATCCCCAGACGAAGAGGCGAACAGCAGCGGGAGGCAGCGGAGCCAGGACTCAAACCAGATTTGACCAGTTATCACCCCCCAGGGACCACTCATGACCGCCATCTGTGCGCAAGGATCCAAGGGTGTCCTGCAACATGACCTCTAATGCCGTGTCCTTTCGTTCTCAGCGACTCTTCCAAGCTCCAGACCTCTGTCTCCAAACAAGAACTGCACGTCTCCATTCAAATGCCACAGCAAAACTCAGACTCAAGTTTTTGCTGTTCACTGGCTCAGTTGCGTCTGCTCCTTGTGACCCCATGGACTGCAGCACGCCAGTCTTCCCTGTCCTTCACTATGTCCTGGAGTTTGCTCAAACTCATGCCCATTGAGTCGTTAATGCCATCCAACCATCTCATCCTCTGTTGTCCCCTTCTCCTCCGGCTCTCAATCTTTCCCAGCATCAGGGTCTTCTAATGAGTCCGCTCTTCGCATCAGGTGGCCAAAGTATTGGAGCTTCAGCTTCAACATCAGTCCTTCCAGTGAATATTCAGAGGTGATCTCCTTTAGGTTGGACTGGTTGGATCTCCTTGTAGTCCAAGGGACTCTCGGGAGTCTTCTCTAGCACCACAGTTTCAAAAGCATCAATTCTCCAGTGCTCAGCCTTCTTTATGGTCTAACTTTCCCATCCGTACATGACTACTGAAAAACCACATCTTTGACTAGATGGACCTTTGTCGACAAAATGAGGTCCCAGATTCAGGAGCAGACATGAATTCTGGCCCCATCACGGGGTCCCCTCCATCCCAAACCAGCAGCCCCTGACGTCCCCCAGCCTGACTGGCTCAGCACCTCGTGGGGACTCTGTCCCTGCTGTCACTCTTCCCTGGGTCCGCTGTCAGTCACCCCGGTGGGTCAACCAGCCTTCGAGGCTGCGGGAGGACCTGGCCCGCCGGCCTCTCCAGCCTCCCTCCCCAGCCCAGGCTCACCCCTCCCTGCCACACTGCCCTGCTGCTCCACCAAGCGCGCCTGCCCTGTGCCCGGCCTTCAGGTCTCTGACCAGACACCATCTCCGCAGAGGGCCCACAACCTGAGAGGAGCCCCTCCGCTCCACCCCAGCTTGCGCCACTCCACTCCATCCTTCACTTCCTGATGTGGCAATAGCTGTTTATTCGCTTCTTTACTTGCTGTCCCTGGCTTTGGCTGGAACAGCGCTGTTCAGTATAAATGCAACATGAGCCTCATACGTAATCGTCCAGTTAATAGTCGCCACACATCAAAGGGCAGAAGGAAGCAGGTGAGATCAACTTCAGTGATATATTTTACTTAGCCCCAGACACCCAGAATGCTATCTTTCCAACATGTAACCAATTGGGAAAAGTTTTCATGAAGTCCTTTCCATTTTTGGTCTCTGGTGCATTGACAGCACTTCCCGTGGAGATGACCCACGTGTTAAGGGCTCCGCAGCCACGTGAGGGCGGCTGGAGGATATGAACACCACGGAGGTTCTTCTGCTCACCGCCCACGTGTCAGCCTGGAACAGGGCCGACACATCGCGTGCATTTGCTGATGCGCGGATGTGCGTGTGGGCACAACAGACGACACACGGGCCTTGCTTTTGACATTCCTCCCCCTCACCTGCCCGGTTCCTCCTCACCTGTCAGCCCCCGCAGGTGTGGCCACCAGTTGCTCTTTTTCAGCCCCGGATGCTCTACCCTGATCAGCAGTTCCAGAGGCCAAGAGAAAGAGGCTCCGAAAGTCACGGAGCTGACAGCTTCCCAACCACCTGGGAAGCTGCGGGCAAATTTCCAGACCTCTGTGATTACTTTCCTCTCTGTAAAATGGGGTTTATCCATAACTCTAGCCCCAGCCACTGTAAGAATAAAAATGAAGCAACGTGACTAAAACAATTAAAAAAAAAAAAAAAAACAGGCAAAGGGCTCAAATAAACTTTTCTCCAAAGAAGATTTGAAAATAACCAGCAAGTATAAGAGAAGATGCTTGACGTCACTAATCATGAGGAAAATGCAAATTGAGATCACCGTGAGTTACCGCTCACGCCACCAGGAGGCTGTTATCAGAAAAGACAGAAAGTGGTGGTTGGTGAGGGTGTGCAGAGGGTAAACCCTTGTGCCATGCTGGTAGGAATGTAAAATGGTGCAGGCCGTAGAAAATGGTACAGCAGTCCTTCAAAAAATTAAAATAGAATCACCATACGATTCAACAATTATGCTTCTGGGTATAGACACAGAGGAAGTGGAAGTAGAGATCTGACCTGTTGTTCACCAGTGTTTATGGCAGCATTACTCACAGCAGCCAAAACGTGGAAACAGCCCGCTGATGGATGGACGGATAAACAAAATGTGGTCCGTGGGTACCATGGTACATCGTTCAGTTTTGGAAATTCTGGAACATGCTACAAAGTGGATGAAACCAAAGACATGCTTAGTGCAATAAGCCAATCAGCAAAAGGCCAATATTCTGTGGGTCGCCGACAGCCAAGCTCATCGAGGCAGAAAGAACAGTGTTTGCCAGGGGCTGGGACTGCGGGAACAGGAGCGAAGTGTTGAATACGGGCAGAGTTTCAGTTTGAGACGAGGACAAATGTTTGTGGATGGATGGCGGTGATGACCGCAGGACAACAATGGATCAGATTTGTACGCTTAAAAAGGATTGAGATGGAAAATATTACGTCTACTTTATCACAGCAACAAAAAGTAAAGCAGTGTCAGTAAAAGTGCTCTGGTGGGTGTAATATTTGCACAAATGTCAGGCGGCCTATCCCTAATGGTCCGGCCCCCACCTGCTCACCCACACTCCCGGGCATCTCTGAGATCCCAGCAACAGTCGCTAAAAGCCCCCGCCCCCCGCGGAAGTACTGCTTCCTCCTTTACCCGCCCCTCCGCAGAGGCGTAGAGCGGGCCATCTTCTCTGAATATGTCTTTTAAACTATGCCAGTCTGAATAGTTTTAACGTGACAGAACGTGGAGCGGGATGCACAAAGCACAGCAGAGAGGCGTGTGTGCTGCGCGTTCCCGGGTTTGTGTTTAGAATACAACGATGTTATTTTTAAAGCCAGTAAACGCTGGTTCCACCTGCTGGTTTCTTTGGGCGACCCGGTCTGTGTGCGCCTTCTCTACCTGCTTTGGAGTCAGCGTCCGCGAGCTGTTTGTCCCCCCGACGGGGCCCGAAATCCGCGCCCCTCCCCGCCGCGGACGCAGGAGCCCAGCGAAGCAATAAGGCCTAATAACCTCCCCCACCCTCCTAATTGCTTTCTTCTCCTGACAAAGAACCGCACCAGCAGCTCGGGCAGCCCTCAGGGAAATCTCAGCTTGTTATGAGGCTGGTGGGCAATCCTTTCATCACAGTGAAACGCTGGCAGTTTGTGTCAACAAATCCAATTTCAGTCAATCAATAGACAACCCGCCTCCCGGCTCCGTCCTCCCTGCTGGCGGGGCTGACACAGGCCCCTCACTACTTCCACCCCTGCCCGAGGGGCCCCGCAGGAAGGACACCGGCAGGGCGCCCAGGCAGCCCGCCACGGGCACGGAGGGTCAGGAGCGCAGCCAAGTGCCCCCTTCACGCAGACAGACCCGGTACCAGCTTCGGCTCTGCCACTGCTGGCCGCCCGGCCTTGGACGAGTTCTTCACCTCTCTGAATGCTTGTTTCTAAAGATGATGAGATGTTTGGACAGTGGGGAGAGGAAGTGCTCCAACGCACACGAGCCACTTAGCCAGCCTCTGGCCTGCAGTAGTAAAAAGCCAGGAGGCCTTGATGATCTGCCAGGTCTTTAGCCAAACAGGGCAATAAATGGGAGCTTCTGAGGGCTTTACAACCGTCATTAGCACCTTCATCACCACTGCTGTCACCTTGAGGATTGGATGGAAAACAGCTCAGGAACCAGCCTGTGCGGCTCTCCTTCAGCTGCTAGTCAGTGAAGATTCACTTTGCAAAGATGTTCAGGATGCCGTCAGTGTTCGCAAGAAGGAACAGCCAGACTGCAGTGTCCTCATCCAGGGCCTGGCGTCTGCAGCTAGAGGGGCCTTAAGGCGGCTGCCCCATCACCCGGCAGAACAGCCGGCAGGAACCTGGTCCCGACAGCTGGCCCAGGGGGGCCCAGCAGGGGCGCCCTGAGATCTCTGTGTCTTCCCTGGGGAGCTGGAGGGAACAAAGGCCTCCCCACGAGGAGCCCTCCCCCTGTAGGGGAGACCCCAGATTTTTAGGTCTTTGGGGACTAGAGGTCCTTGCTGGGCAACAAAGAGCTAATCCCATTCTGTTTCATTTCGTGCCAGGCGGGGTGGCTGTCACACCTCCTAGACTGGGGGTGACACGCATTGCCTGAGCCCATGAATTCCCGAGATGAGAAGCCTTCAGAACGGAGTGCAGGGATGGGAACCAACGAATCGAGTAGCTCGGGGCTTCCCACGAGGTCCAGGAGCCTGTCATTTCCAACTAACAGGGGAGATGGACGTCCCTCCAGCAGGAAACGGTTAGAACAAGTAGCTGGACTGCGTCTTGCTGGTGCCGCTGCTGCCACCCGTGTGTTTAACTGGGGAGGGAAAGAGAGTAACTAGAGACGAGGTTTCCAGCCACAGGGTACCCTGATATTGACAGACTTCCTGCCCCGAGGCAGGCGTGGTGAGAGGCCCTTCTGCATGGATTACTTCCTTTTATGCATCATAATCACCCCGCAAGGCAGGTATATTTACCGCTTTTGTTAAATGAGGATGCCGAGGTCACCAGAGAGCTCGGGGACCTGGCTCAGAGCAGGTGCCCAGTGACAAGAGAGTGACCGGGGCTTGCCCGGTCACAGTCGGCAGGGACAGTCAACTGCAGGCCGTAAAGGTCCAAGCCGCTCCTGATCGCGTTCTGCTCTTTCCCGACACGATTGTTCCTGGCAGGGAGGACGTCACCAGGAATAGGTTTTGGCTCCTGGAAACAGTTCCAGGTGGGGGAAAAAAGCTTTTTCTAGGGTAATCTGCTTTTAGAAGAGCAGCCAGGCCGCTTCATGCAGCCCGAGGGCAGGTCCCTCTGAACAGCAGTCCTGAATACTGGGAGGAGAGAGTCAAAGACACGGAGTGAAAGAAAGACCCCAGGCCAGTAAAATGTGAACTATGTTTGCTGTGGCAGTGCGCTTTTCTCACGCGACAGGGAGTCCTCAAAATGTCTGATTCTTTTCTAAAATTTTCATTATATTGACAATGAAAAAAAAAACAAACAAAAAAAGAAGAGACTTCCCTGGAGGTCCAGGGGTTAAGACTCTGCATTTTGACTGCGGGGGGCACGGGTTCAGTCTTTGGTCGGGGACTAAGATCCCACATGCCGCATGGTGCAGCCAAGACGATAAACAAATGAATAGAGATATTGGGACAATTGGCTATATCCATCATAGATCCCTACTTTAGTACATTTCAAAAATAAGTCTCATATGGATTACAGATAGAAACAAAATCACAACTAGGGAAGTATTAAAGAAAAGAGAAAAACCACAGAGCCATGTGTGTTGGGGCAAGTTTGAGGCAGGCACACATGGAGGGAACATTCACAGCTCCTAAAAATTTAATTGCTGGGGAGAAACGGACATAGAAATCTGGGTTTCCAAGCAGACTGCCCCTTGAGTTCCAAACGAGCACATGAAACTACCTCGGAAGCCCTCAGTGACGTCCCCCAAACACACACAACTCAGCGTGCCTGAAAGCAGACAAGCTGTTGGCCATCCCACCACGGAGACCATCACCTGCAGGCTCCTCTTGGGTTGGTGCGTCACCATCCCCACATCCTCTCCAACTGGACCCATGGAATTCCTGCCAGACTCCCCTCCCTGGTTTACCAAGTCGATTTGCTGCTCTGTTGTCCTCTTACCTCCATCACCGCCCCTGGCATCTCTTTATTCTTCTGTGCCAGCTTCTAAACCAACCTTTCTGACTGCAGGCTCACCCTCCTCTACCCATCTGTGGGTCCTGGGCGACCTCTCCAAAGCCCAAGCTTGACCATGGCATGCCCCTCCTTACCACAGTCCGTCACCCACCAGCACTGAAGAATCTGGAGCCTAAGCTCCTTGCATGGTATTAGAACTTGCCTGATCACCAGAGATGATGATCACCAGAGATGGACACCCTGGACCTGCCTCCTGAGTCCTCACAGTCTCGGTAAAGAAGCAACACTGTGAGGGCTCATCCTGTTGGCAGCTCGGCTGGGCCTGGTGTGTTGGTTTGCTCAGGCTGTCATACAGAGTACCACAGGCTGGCCGGTTTCCGGAGGCTAGAGTCCAAGGTCATGGCAGCAGCAGGCCTGGTCTCTCCTGAGGCCCCTCCTTGGGGAGCAGACAGCCGCCTTCTGGCTGTGTCCTCACATGCTCAGCCCTTTGGACACCTGCTGTCCCTCTGCATGTCCTGATCTCCCCTTCTCCTAAGGACATCAGTCAGACTGGATCGGGATGCATCCTGGCAAGCTCATTTTAACTTCATTACCTCTTTAAAGATACTATCAGCAAATGCCATCATATTTGGAGGTACAGAGGGCTAAGAGTTCAATGTAAAAGTTTAGAGGGGACACAATTCAGTGCACACATGCCATGGTGCCCACTGCGGGGTCAAACAACAACGTGGACGCTGCTGTGAAGGTGTTTTTTAGATGCAGATAAAATTTATACCAGTGGGCTGTGAGCAAAACATAATACCCTCCATTATGTGGGTGGACCTCATCCAATCAGTTGAGGACTGTAAGAGAAGAGATTGAGTGTGGTGCCCTGAAGATGCGGGATTTCTGCCTCCAGACTGGCTTTGGACTCGAGCTGCAGCATCAACTCTTTCCTAGATCTGCAGATTTCAGATTCTTCAGTCTTCACAATTGTGTGAGATAATTCTTTAAAACAAATATCTCTTTACAGATACATACATTCCCTATTAGTTCTATTTCTCTGGAGAGCCCTGATTAACACAATCATAAACTCCAAAGTTACCCAATAACATATAAAAACGTTTGTCCAGAGGAGGCAATCCAGGACTGATACCTGGTTTCCAAAATCATCAGGGACCAGGCTTCTTTCATCTTCAGTTCAGTTCAGTTCAGTTCAGTCGCTCAGTTGTGTCCGACTCTTTGTGACCCCATGAATCACAGCACGCCAGGCCTCCCTGTCCATCACCAATTCCCAGAGTTCACCCAAACGCATGTCCATCGAGTCAATGATGCCATCCAGCCATCTCATCCTCTGTCATCCCCTTCTCCTCCTGCCCCCAACGCCCCCCAGCATCAGGGTCTTTCATTTTACTATTCCCTAATCCAAGTGTGCTACCTCATGGGTCAAGCTGGCTGCTTGAGTTCCAGATATCACATCTCCATTCTAGCCAGCCAGGGAGTGGAAGGTACGTAACAGAGCACACTTCCCTTTACGAATACTTTCTTGAAGCTGAAGCTGAACTTCCTATTGGCCAGAGCTTACTCATATCTTGCTGTAAGGGAACCAGGAAGGTAGTCTTTATTCCAGAATACGCGTGCCTGGCTAAAATCGGAAGGTGTTGTGTAATGGTAGAAAGCAGGAATGGATGTTGCACTGCACCACAATGCCACATCCGCAACACGTGCCAGATGATGGGCGCCAACACGAATGAGTTACTGAGAATTCGGAGGAGCTTTCTGTCAACCTGGGCTGCACAGTGGAAAGCGCTACCTTTGAAGGGAGGTTAATCCGCTCAAGGAAGAAATCGCAGCACCCTTGCCCCAGGGTGAGCTTGAAAAACCACCGAGACAACATGACAAGCCAGGAGTCTGTGATGTGAGGCCAGGGCTGGAAGGCAGGCTCTCTGTGCCACTGGCTTGCACGCGGCAGCTGCCAGCTGACGATGGCCAGGCTGACAGCTATGGGGGCCCACGGCCAAGGGCATCGCGACCTTTCCAGCACCCTGGTCCTCGCTGAAGCCGCAGAAAGCTGGGGCTGAGGGGCGGGGCCAGGCAGCTGCAGCCATCTCCTCAGGCCCAGCCAGCCAATGAGCGGCCTCGCTGATGCGGTAATGCTCCAGCTCGGCATTGCATTGGCCGGCTGTCTTTCTGGGGCTCAAAGTATTTCTTTTCTTATTTTTTTAGAAATTGAAAGTGGGCATAAACAAAATTACAGAGGACAGGGGCTGACTTGAACCCAGATGGGTGGACGGAGTGCAGTGTTGTTTGTGAGGACAGAAGGCTCAGCTCCCAGGCACTCACTTGACTTCTGGGTCAGGGGAGGGATTGCTTTCATATTATTTAGGTTTTGGTTTTATAGTTTTACAACTCACATTTCTTACTGTAGCATCACTCGGAGCTTTTAATACACCAAAAGGCTCTGTGAAGCTTCACAGGGATATGCCTTTCTTACACTTGGATGGTCTCAGAACCTTTTATTATTCCCAAAGCATGGGGACTCCGCGTTCCACAGACAGGCTCTAGAAAACGCTCCTACTGGGACAGGTCACTCCAGAAATCCAGCTTGTCAGGCACGCTCCAGGGTCCTCTCATACGCACCCTGAGGTCTTCTTATCAGTTAGTTGAGGGTTAACTCAATTAATTGGTTAACTGAGGGTTTTGATGTCACAGGAAATCAGCAGCTGCCCTGGTCACCCGTGGTCCCAGCTGGAGGGGGAAGCCTCACTCTGCCTCCCAGCCTGCCCTTTGCACCCTGATGTGGATCCCAGGTGCCCAGAATCCCAGTCAGCCCGCAGTGACCGAGGCCCTTCTCAGCACCAGCATCTTTGGGTAAGAAGATAGGTTCTGCCTTCAAAATGTCTCAGGTGAGAAAACCCGGGGCAGAGAACTAAGCAGGTTGCTGCAATACAGCTGCAGGATATAAGGGCGTAAGTCATACCAGGTACGGTGGTGGCTCGAAAGAAGGGAGCGACAACTTCGCTCTGGGCGAGGGGGGTTGAGGGGATGGGTGAGGGAGGTGGCACCAAGGAGGAAGGCAGGAGAAGATGGAGACACAAGTTAGCCCTCAAGCTTGTCAGATGAAACCCACACACTGCCCAGGAGCCTCTAAAGCGTTCTTATCCCAGGGAAGCAGGTCTGGCGTCTGAGAATAGGCTTGTGGGACAAGGACCTGCCTCACCCTCACCCTGGGAATTACTGATGCCAGTGTCTGCGCAGAGGGTCAGCAAGTCCGGCTGCTGCAGGTGCCCCGGCCAAGCCCACCCCTGGCCTCCAGACTGCAGCTCCTAGTTGATGTCACAGAGAGTTTCGGTCAGGCAATGGCCACGTGGTCAGAGGCCACCAGGCCCCCGGCCCCAAGCTGGGTTAAGTGCATCTCACGGTGGGGGAGAAGGGTACAGGCACGAAGTTGCTAGTGTGTTGGGGGTCCCTGCAGCTGTGGTCGGGACTGAAGCGGTCAGAGAAGATGGAATGCAGATAGGGCCACAAGGAGGGGGGAGAGAGGAGGAAGCAAGGAGAGGGCAGCTGGCCCAGGGCCAGGGAGTGCCCTGTGATTGGCATGACCTTGGGCATCATCTCCGCTCCTGACCAGCTCATTTACCTGCAGGAGGAGGTGGGGAGGTTAGCGGTGATCCTGGCGCCCCTCCTCAGAGTCACAGCATCCTCTTTTCTGGATGGTCCTGCACCAGCTGCGGCCACTGGCCAGGAGCGGGCAGACGGGTGCAGATGGCATGGCAGTGCTGACAGAGTGGGCGGGGCGACTCCAAAGGGGTTCAGCCACCCGCCTGCCCTCCGGTTGTCCGTCTCCTACCTGCTGAGCCCCCAGGACTCAGGGAATAATGGAATGGCCTCCTCTGATGCCCAAACGGTCCTGCAGCAGCTTCTGCAGGCGCCCCCCCACCCCATCCCTGCTGGCAGCAGGCTGTGAGCTCAGAGGGAAAATGAGCTCCCTGCCCTCGAGGTGAAGCCAGGCTGCAGCATCAGCCCAGGACAGCGGCCGGCTGCTTCCTGCAGGCGCGGGCAGGTCTGGAGGAAACCTCAACCGTTCCTCTGCCCCACGGAATCTGAGTAGAAGCACCAGGAGCATCCTTTGCTCCTCGTTTGATACAGTGCCCTTTCTTGCAGTTGTTTCCAAACTGGGTTTAGCTAAGAATCCTTTCTTTACATGCAGTCTCATGTGGAAGTGTAAGCAACACATTATTCAAGAATTGTTTATTGAAATAAGGATGCCTTAAGTGCAGTGTTGAGAACGGGGTCCCCATTGAGGTCACAAACAGACTTGCTCCCTGCCACAGAAGCCCCCCAGGTGACTGGAGCTACAGCCATGTACCCACCTGCTCTGTGGTCCTCAGTGAAGAGACCTCCACATTTGGGGGCAATCAGGAATTTGTAAGCAAGGGCAGACCCAGGCAAAGCCAAGGAGACAGTACATTGAGGCAGGAGACAGAGGAAGGGCTCCGTGTGGTCAGCGTAGCGCTGAGACACACCCCTGGGCAGACAACGTGATCTGAGCACAGATCCTGGGAAATTCCTATTCTTCAGTCCAGCAGCTCCCCATCCACAATGATAGACTTGCTGAGAAAAGCAAGTCTAACTCAGCTGACAGAGGCCCTCTCTGCTGATTCAAATTTCGTTTTCAGAGAACCTGGCTGCCCATGGGCTGAGCCCCGCTCTCAGAACCCTTTAAAGGCCAAGTGTGTGCTGATGAGATGCCGTGAACCTCTCTGAGTCCCTGCACGGCTCAGGGATTCTATATCACACCAAAGTCTGTGTCTGTAACGTTTTGATTTGTGAATGTGAAACCTGAGGTGGAGGTGAATACTGACGTACCCCAAGGCCCCTCTGGGCTACTTAATTCAACAGGGCCTGGGATTCTGGAGATTCTGATGCTCCAGTTTACCTGAAATTTCAAGTGGTTCCCCAGAAGCTGACCTGAGATGAGGAGGGGGTGACGGTGACCCATCGGGCAGGGGAGGGGAAGCATGAAACAGAGACGGAGGCGGGGGAAGGTGCAGACAGCACGGCCCTGGGCCCGCAGGTGACCGGCTCACCCGCCCGAGGGTGGGGCAGGAGCCCACCTGCCTGTCGGGAGTGAAGGGCTGTCTCAGATGGAGGAGCGTCCCAGGTGCTTCCTGTCCTCCAGACACCTGCCGTGTCCTTGACTGTGCTTGGTACCTCGGAGAAGATAGAAGCCACCGTATCTCACCATTCCATCAGCAGTGGGGTCTGATCTTTTGACACCCCAAACCAGCCTTTAAGGGTCCTCATCTCCTAGAGCTGGCTCCCTGAGGTCATGACGGGGACCATCAGTGAACCATCCCGGGCCATAGTTACTCTGGAAATGACCACCTTTCAGTAACTGTGCTACTGATAACAGCAACGACAAGGACAGCAGTGTGTCTGGGACCGGCCTGATGCCCAGCACGTGCGTTTTCTCTTCCTGGCACACAGCAGTTTTCTATCCCAGCTCCCTCGAATCTCGGAAGGTCCTAGTTCACCGCAAGGGATTTGTGTCTGGGTCTAGACGGTGAAAGCAGATATGACGTTCCCTTAGATACCTTCAGGCTCCCCTGGTGGCTCAGCTGGTAAAGAATCCACCTGCAAGGCAGAAGACCCCAGTTCGATTCCTGGGTTGGGAAGATCCACTGGAGAAGGGATAGGCTACCCACCCCAGTATTCTTGAGCTTCCCTTGTGGCTCAGATGAGAAAGAATCTGCCTGCAATGTGGGAGACCTGGGTTTGATCTCTGGATTGGGAAGATCCCCTGGAGAAGGGAAAGGCTACCCACTCCAGTATTCTGCTCTGGAGAATTCCATGGACTGGATAGAGTTGGACATGACTGACTACACTTGTTTGTCTCTTGTGACTCCAGTGCCTACTTGCTCCTGAAAAGAAGAAACGAGATGCTCAAAGCAGCAAACCCTGAATCCCCAAGTCTGCGCCCTCAACTCCAAGCAGAGGAAAGCAGGAACCTCTTGTTCTGCATGGACACCTTGGTGGCCTTCTGTTTTGCCTTAGTAACAGAATCTGATCTTGTTCATCCTCATTCAAGTCCTCTGGGGAAATCTAGACCATTGCCTTTATCAGGGGTGAGAGTCCATGGCCTTGGCTGGAAGGCCAGTGTGTTGGAAGGATCTGTCCTGACAAATGATTGGTTTAGGCTTGGGTGTGGGGTGCCATTTTGACCAATGGACCTGAGGAGGAAATCCGCCAAGGAAGCCTTTGGGTGTGGAGTCTGTGTATTGTTCCTAAAAGCAGTCTTCCTAAAAGTGTTCCTAAAAGCAGTCTTCTTGGGTCCATCAGGAGAACAATCAATGAGGATAATCCAAAATATTCTGGACGGCAGAGTAGAAAGATGGAAATAACCTGGGTCGTTGAGACATTGGTGAGCTGGTGCGTTAACCAACCCCAGAGCGGCTGTCCGTCTGGACTCACTATGAGAGACGATAAACCGCTTTGCTGCTGAGATGACGGCAAGTCAGGGTTTCCGTCACTTGCGCCCATCTGCATCTCAGTGGATTCAGCTGATGTCTTGTCCTAGACTCCATCCAGAGGAGCACATGTGAGCTTCTGACTCTCTCAGCCTCTGGCTCAGTGGGCTTTGGGATAGACTTACACGCCCAACCCTCATCTGTAGTGAACTCCCGCCCATTTCCCTTTCTCAGGGGTCCACTCGTCGTACCCCCACCTGGTAAACAGAGTCTCTGCTGAATTACAAGACAACAGGCCCTCCAGTCCGCGCCTGGTCACCCAGCCGTCCATTCCTGTGGTTGTGAGCAGGAGAAGGATGTTGAAAACTGTGAGTCCTGACAATGCTGTGTACACGGACGATGAGTGTTTCCTTGGGTTTCCATAGGTAAAGAACAGGAAGGAAGAGAAAATAGGCTCATTTTTTCTAACATTGATTAATTCACACAGGTCACATTTTACACCATTTTAATTAACTTTCAGTGAGTTCATGTTCAAAATGGGGAAAAGGGTTTATTAAAATAAGTCACAAGAACCCTAGGTAAAACAGCATGGGGTATTTAAATAGAACAGGAAATTGGAAATCTTTCCCTTCTGTTCTGATGCAGGGAGGGGTTTTGTGAACTCCTGACTTTTCTCAAATATATCCCCTTTGCAAATGATGGAAAGAAATAGACTCACAGGCAGCGACTCCTCCAGGAAGCCCTTCCCGAGGTTTCTCGCCCCGATGGTCCCCCTCCTCAGCCACTGGGTAGGACCCCTTCCTTGTTAACACCCCGGAAACCTCTGTCTCACAACCACTACCTTATCCTGACATTAATTGTTTACTTTTTATTTCTGCCACAATACTGTGAGATTTTTGAGGGTAAAACTGTCTTCAGGCAGGATGCCTGGCATAGCATTGGTGCTCAGTATAGGTTTATGAATGAAAGGAATGAAAACCAAGAAAAATTTTCCTGGCCTTCATTTCAATTCAACAAAGGACAAACGTGCCTATTTTGCACTATGTGAAGTGGAAGTGAAAGGGGCAAGTCCATTCACGTGGTGTCCAGAGGCTGCAGGACCTGCTGCACATGCAGGGGGGCTGGTGGGGCAGAGCCGGTGGCCGTCCTCCGACGTGGGGCCTCGGGGTGAGTGTGGGTCCGTGTGCTTCACACACCTAGAAATACAGGAGCAGGGCCTTAAAGCTGCCCAGCGGCACACCTGTGCCAATCTGGGCCGGGGAGGGGCGTGGTTGCTGCCAGAGATATTTCTGTTCCATGTTTTGGCTCCTCGGTTTGTCCCCAAATTAAGCAAAATCATTTCTCCTGGCTGGGCTGACACTGACTCTCCAGGCACCTGCCCATCTAACTCAGGAGGCCTCCACCCTTGTTCATTTCTCAGATGAAGCTTCATCCCAGGCGTTCTCGTTGAGCGTGTCGTTGCACCTGGTTACACAGCCAGTCACCGCAGGACCTCGCATCCTCCTTGGTCACCCCACTGTGTCCTTTTCCTCTGTCCACTAGCCCACTGTCCTCTTCATTCCAGCCCCCAATGGGATGACCATGCCTGTTCCCACTTGGCAAACTAGCATGAAATGAACTGGAGGAAAAAGTGCCTGTCTTATGATGTTTCAAGAGGAGGCTTTGTAGCTGGGAAAGTTTGAGGCTGAATTTCCCCATGCTTAGATTGACCTCCCTGTTGAGATTTGTAAGTACTTGTGTGACTTACTTCTGAGAAAATCTGATACTCGGATTCCTAAATGTAGGGTCAAACGCTACTCATACCACGAAAGGCTTCTCCTGTTTTCAAAAGAACTGTTCTCATAGCACTCTTACAAATCAGTAATAGAACGGACAGCCGAACAAAAATGAACAAAACATTTGGTCAAGTTTTTCTTTTAAAAGTTTATCTAGGTGGCTGATTGCATAGAAAAGTATGCTCCATTGCATTAGTCATCAGGCAAATACAAATTAAAACCATAATCTAATATCAACAGACACCCACCAGCATGACTAAAATGAAAGGCACAGGAAATAGCAAGTGCTGATGGAGACACAGAGCAGCTGAGATTCGCGTTCACTGCTCGTGAGCTGGGGAATTGGTGTAGCCTCTGCAGAAAACTGACAGCACTTTTAAAACTTAAAATACGCATAACCTCTGACTCAAAATTTCCACCCAACAGAAATGCATGTATATGTCCACTGACACACAGATCGCGATGTGCCGATAAGCACCATTTGCTGTAGAATAAATCTGCTCATTATACACACAGTGATGTAGTCGCACGATGGAGTATTCCACAGCAATGAAAATTAACCCACAGCTACATGCAACGACAGGGATGAAATTTACAAACACAAGGCAAGCCAAAGAAGGCAGACAAAAAGTATAAATTATATGAATCCCTCCAAATAAAGTGAAACCTGGCCACATTAACCTATGTTCCTAGAAGTTGGGACAGAGGCTGTCCTAAGGGGATAAGTGAATGGAGGAATGGAGGGTTCATAGGGAGGGGTCTTCATAAGTGTGCTCAGCTTGTGATATATGAACTCTTCAGAATGTGTATGCGTGTGCTCAGTCATGTCTGACTCTCTGTGACCCCGTGGACTGTAGCCCACCAGGCTCTTCTGTCCATGGGATTCTCTAGGCAAGAACACTGGAGTGGGTTGCTGTTTCCTTCCCCAGGGGATCTTCCTGACCCAGGGATTGAACCTAAATCTCTTGTATCTCCTGCCTTGGCGGGTGGATTCTTTACCACTGCACCACTTGGGAAGTTCTTTATTAAACTTTAATAAAAAATTTAAAAAACCCCTTTCTTAGAGTATGATTCAATTCATAAAATTTCCATGTCACATGGAACTTTCTAGAATCACGTGTTTCATCCAGGGTGAAATGCACCCCGGCTGTGCAGTTGCTTCGAGTGTCTTTCCTCCCACCCTGTGTTCACTTTTCACTGTCCCTGCAGGACAGGGAATGAGCTGGGATTCAGGGAGCACTGCTGTTTGGGGGCCTTGGATCCTGTGCTTCTCGTATCATCCGTGATACAAGACGGCATGTCCATGGCATGCCCTCCGGCTGGGTTTCACACTCTCCTTCCTCTCCACCCCACCCCTTCCTCAATGCCCAGCTGACCAGAAGATTCTTCAGAAGACACAGTGCTGGGTTGTAAAGGATTCCTTATTCCTCTGACCCGGTCATGGAACAAGTTCTGAGACCGGTGCCCATCCTGTAGGAAGGGAGCATTTATCATGTGCCTGGAATCACCTCCACACGCTCCCTCAGCCATGCCCAGGAGGAAACTGAGAAGCGTCACTCAAAAGGCCTCACCCTGTGACGCGACGTGCTGGCCTCCGGATCCGGCCGGCCTCTGGCACCAGCACCCTGCCTGCTGTTTCCGAGAGAAGCCTGGCTCTGGGGTTTTCCTTGCCCTGACTGGCTCCCTTCCTTGTGCAAGTAAGACAGACCGCCGCCGGCCCGCCACCCACGGGGAGCTGTGTTCTCACCCCTCCACCCCAGGGCCCGGATGACTATCAGGACACGCCTGCGCCTGTTGGAGGCCCCGTCTCTCCCCAGATCCCGGGGGGCCCGAGAGCGGCTCGCCAAGCTCCAGGCCTGCTTGTTCTCTCTCTGCCGGAGAGAGAGGGAGCCCCAGAGCTTGGGCTGGCTCTCTGCAGTGGGTGGAGCAGGCAGCCGGCGGGCACTGTCCCCGGGGAGGGTCTGCTCTGGGTGCCCGGCCCGCAGATGCTACCTGGGTCACAGCCCACGCTGGCCGTCCACATTCCCTGGGCAGCCTGATGGCAAGGTCCATGGCACAGCCCGGCAGTCCAGAGTGTCCACCCTGCCAGTCACAGCACCGCCTCTGCAGACGTGAAGCCACCTGGAATGAACTGGGGGAGGCTCAGTCCTGCCCGGGGATATGATTACAGCTCAGCTTCAGGGAATGAGCCACCGGCCCTCAGCTCACCCCAAATCCTTTGCTTCAGCCTCAAGCTGGAATTTCCACCAGGCTTGTTCATCCAGACCCTGGGGGAGTACACTGACCCCAACCCCCCAGTGCCCAGTGTTGTCATGGAAATAGCAAACTGGCAAGTCTTGGGGGAGCATGGACACCCGTGATCTCTGTGCCCAGGGCTCCCCACACCGCTGCCCCCTCCCCCGCCAATCCCATGACCACTTTCTGCACTTGGCATGCCTGCCTCATCCTTGGAGGGAAAACTCCCGCGGGATCCCAGCAGGAGTCGCAGAGATTTAGCTCACATGGCCAGAACCTCAGAGGCATCTGCTGCTCATTTCACCAAAACAAGCCCAGAGACGCTCAGTGACTGGCCCAGCATTGCACAGTCTGGGATTTGGTCAGGGTGGTCCTGACTTGTCCCCTCGAGGATCCGGGAGATGGAGCTCAGAGCCTGCTAGCCCAGGACCCTTGGGGACTGGAGACCCCTCCCCAGCCCCACGTCCTCCCAAGTGGACAGGCTTCCCCTGCCGGGGCCCACTTGGCCCCTGCTGTCCACACAGCTCTGATCATCCAGGGCCTGTTTCTCTGCTCAGGAAAACTGGCCTCTCTGCCAACCCCACCCAGTGGGCCTGGGTTAGGAAGTGGCTCCAGCAAGGGCCACCAACAGAGCAGGTGGGCCCAGGGGCTTGGCTCTTCCTGGAGGCACACAGCCCGGGGAAGTGTCGTCCAAACCACAGGGACAACAAGCGCAGGAGGTCACCACTGCAGCCGGCAAAGCCCGCCCTTCACCAACCAGCAGCCTCCCTGGGCGGGGGGCTCCCCACATCCTAACCCCCAGGGAGGCAAGTGGGCCACAAACCGGTGGGAGGGGTCTCCTCTCAGGAGGAGATTCAAGGTGCGCAAGGAAGGGGGGTGGTCTATGTGAAGGGTACTTACGGTCCAATCCAAACCAGTCCATCCTAGAGTAAATCAACCCTGAATATTCATTGCAAACACTGATGCTGAAGCTGAAACTCCAATACTTTGGCCACCTGATGGGAAGAGCTGACTCATTTGAAAAGACCCCGATGCTGGGCAAGATTGAAGGTGGGAGGAGAAGGGGACGACAGAGGATAAGATGGTTGGATGGCATCACCGACTCAATGGACATGAGTGTGAGCAAGCTCCGGGAGATGGTGGAGGACAGGGGAGTCTGGTGTGCTGCAGTCCACGGGGTCACAAGGAGTCAGACACGACTGAGCAACTGAACGACAACAGTTTTAGGAAGCAAAAAAAATATTATCCGGCTTCAAGTGAAGCCAGGCAGGCCTGTGAATCAGCTCAGAGAAATTCTCACGACAAACTTGGGTACCAGTCCCACCCTTCAAACTGGGGCTCAGAGAGCCCTCCCCAGCACCCCAGCTCAGGGCCTCCAGCCACCGAGCCCCCCACCCCACACAGCACGGGGCCCAACACCTGGGATGCGCCCAAACACTGTAGCTGTTAAGTCACCGCGGGCCCTGACTGCCCAGTGAGCCCACCCGTGGGAAACTGAGGCCTGGGACGCGGCCACAGAGCCGGTGAGAGGCCGCGTCCAGGGTCTGAGCCTCCCGGCCGGGGCTTGGACCACGCGGTTCTGACGGCCAAGCAGAACCTCGCCCAGGCCCCCTGCGCGGCCTGCGTGGTGCTGACGGAACCCCAGAGCCTGCTTCCGGCCCAGCGACCCCGGCCCGCCGCCCCCACCCCCGTCCTCAGCCGTTCTAGCAGCTTCCCTGCGCTCCTTTCGGGGTTTTTTTTTTTTTTTTCCCCTCCATTTTTTTTTTCTCTTTTGCTTCCTCTGAGAGGCAAATGTTCGAACAAAGATGTGATGCTGGAATGAGGCATTAATTTCAATAGTCACTTAAAAGAAATTGCCGGGGAAATATCTCATTTTCCCATTAAGAGCCGTGGAGCCCAGGCCTCTGGCGGCTCTGCCCCACACCCGCTCCAGGCCCCGACCCCCTCTGCCCTCTCCCCTCCCAGCGTGGCACTATAACCTGCAGGCGATTTCTCACTCCCTGCCCTGGAAGGACGCCCTGGGCTCCATGTGGCTCCCGACTGCAAATGCCCAACAGGCAGGCTCGTCTGGGGAAGCCTCCCTGGAAGGGGTCCCCCGGCAGACAGACGGGGCGTCTTCCTGGGAGCGCAGAGCAGGTGCTAGCTGTCTTCACATCTCGGGGATCACTCGGGGTGGGGCGTGCTGCGGGGGAACAGTGGGCACACAGTCAGGCTCCCCAGAGGTCCCTCCTTGCAGGTGGGAAGTGGCTGGGGTCGGAAAAGGGTTTCCAGCCTCCGTGCAGCCCCCACACCACAGGGCCAGGAGGACACGCCTTCCCAGGCCCGTGCCTGGTTGGCGGGTCACCTGTGGGGCCCGAGCTTGACAGGTGTGGTCGACCCGAGAGAAGGATGGTGTGTCTTTCTCTCCAAACCGGAAGGGACGTCTGGAGCCCTCCTCCCGCCGCCCTGCAGGCCCAGGACTGCCTGAGGCAGAACCAGAGGCTGAGAAGGCGGTCTGGGCCTCCCTCAGCCTCCCGTCTCCCCACGTGATGACCACCGACCCCTCACTTCCCCGGCACCCAGCTCTCCCCCGGCTCTATTCCTGCAGGCCTCATTCTCCGCTGTCAGCTAACCTCCTGTCAACAAATACTTGTGAGGCGCTCCACCCAGGGCTCTCTCTCTTACAAAGAGCAATTAGTATTTAACAAACTTGTTTATACCTATTTTTAATGCCATATAGGGGCTTCCCTTGTAGCACAGTTGGTAAAGAATCTGCCTGCAGTGCAGAGGGCCTGGGTTCAATCCCTGGGTCGGGAAGATCCACTGGAGAAGGGCATGGCAACCCACTCCAGTGTTCTTGCCTGGAGAATCCCACGGACAGAGGAGCCTGGTGGGCTACAGTCCGTGGGGTCGCAAGAGTCGGACATGGTGACTAGCGACTGAACCACCGTCACCACCAATGTCAAATAAAAATTGTTATGATCAGAAATTAGAGCTGAGGGGTGTGGCGCCCTCCAGCACATGACCGTGTGTGCAGGCTCGAGTCCCTGCACCACGTGTGGAGACCACGTGGGACCCACCGAAGCCCCGGTTACAGAGGAAGGGCTGAAGCCCAGAGACGTCCTGTGTCCTGAGGTCCCACAGCCGAGCTGTGAGCATCTGAACCTAGCTTCTCTCCGCCCCAGTGCCCGAACGCTTGACCTGGTGGCCTGGATCGTCCATCCAGCCCTCAAGAGTCAAGGGAATCTGTCTCCAGGGAGGGCACCTGAAGCCTGGCAGGAAGGTGCTTGGGGCCGGGGGACCCACGAGGTCCGTGTGGATCCACAGCTGTGGACCCCGGCGGCCCCTTTGAGGTCTCACCTGAATGAGACGGACGAGGGAACCACGGCCACTGTGGAAAACAGGACGAAGGGACCTCACAAAGTTAAGAATGGACCTTTTATATGTTAACACAAAGGCCTGTTCCCTATGCACAGTGAGGTCGAACAAACCTAAAGGAGGTTTGGAGCAGAGAAAGGTTTATTGCAGGACCGTTCAAGGAGACAGGTGGCCCAAACCCTAAAAGGACCCAAACTCCTGGAAGGGTTTCGGCAAAGCACTTCTAAAAGCCACGTGAGGGGGTCGGGTTGGGGTCTGTGACCGTCTCATACACAAGTCTCTGATCGGCTGATGGGACATAGCAGGTGGTGTCACAGGGTGAACTGTATCAGTACTTAGGCTCCAGGACACCTGGGGCTCTGTGCTGAAGGTCATCAAGTAGTTAACATCTTCCGTTTGGTGGAGGCAGGGGTAATTACATCTACAAAACCTCTCAGGACATGTGTCTCAAATGCTATAGTCTGGGTACTTCAGAGAGGCGCTAAAGCAGAGCATGTGGGGAGGGTCTGCCCCCCCTTCCCAAAGGCCCCATGGGGTCCTGCTTGGTTACAATGGAACATTACTCAGCCGTGAAAAAGGGAGACGGCTCCCATTTGCAATAACTTGGATGAACCTGGAGAACATTACACTTAGTGAGAAAAGCAGACACAGAAACCCAAAATGAGTGGTACTTTTAGACATGTGGGCTCTGACGCAGCCCAACTTCCAGAAGCAGAGAAGCTTGGAAACGGGAGCTGGGGAAGGGCCAGTGCTTCATTTACGCCAGATGAGCAAGTTCTGGGGATGCAGAGGACAGCGTGGTGACCTTGGTAACACAGTGCCGTCCGTACTGCGTGCTTGAAGTGTGCTAAGAGGGCAGAGTCTCAAGTGTTCTCATCCAAGGAAGCGAAGCAAAGGAAACGGTGGCTGAAGTCAGGTCATGGGTGTTTAGCTCGTTTACTTGTGGGGAGAGCTCGTGTATTCTGTGTGTGGTCCGTCGCTTCAGTGTGTCTGACTCTTTGCGACCCCATGGACTGTAGCCCTCCAGGCTCCTCTGTCCATGGGATTCTCCAGGCAAGAACATTGGAGTGGGTTGCCATGCCCTCCTCCAGGGGACCTTTCTGACCCAGGGATGGAACCCCAGTCTCCTGCATTGGCGGGCTGATTCTTTACCACTGAGCCATCTGGGAAGCCATAGAAGGGTCCTGCTGCTGCTGCTAAGTCTGCTGCTAAGTCGCTTCAGTCATGTCCGACTCTGTGCGACCCCATAGACGGCAGCCCACCAGGCTCCCCCGTCCCTGGGATTGTCCAGGCAAGAACACTGGAGTGGGTTGCCATTTCCTTCTCCAATGCAGGAATGTGAAAAGTGAAAGTGAAGTCGCTCAGTCCTCTTCGAGACCCCATGGACTGCAGCCTACCAGGCCCCTCCATCCATGAGATTTTCAAGGCAAGAGGCTGGAGTGGGTTGCCATTGCCTTCTCCGAGAAGGGTCCTAAGAACCACAAAACTGCAGGTGAAGGCAGAGGCCATCTATAGCCCCAAGAGATGGGGTAGGGGGGAACCTGGTCGTTTTCTCCAACATCAGGCCCCATCTCTTTGCTTACTTTCAATATCAGTAAAATAATTTCAGGCACGCACCCCAATATGATTTATAAATTCTACAAATGTGCTCCTGAGCTAATGAAAGCATTGCAAAGCAGACACGGAAGTCAACATTTTAAAGGAAGAACACAGAACTCCAACTTGATTTCTGATGTTTCCTCCCTGTATGCCCTGAGGTCCCAGACTGGCCCCTCTGGGCTGGTGGGCACAGCTTATGGACCCAGGTGGGAAACTCCGTGGGGCCAGCAGTAAGCCGGGGGCTGAGTGCGGGGCAGGAGGGGGACAGCCCGCAAGACAGGCCCTTCCCCGCAGGAGGCTGGCTGGTGAGGCTTCGGAAGCACAGGCTTTGGGGTCAGAGGGAAGCAGGTTCTGAGCTCAGCTCCACCTCTGAGGAGCCATGTGGCCCAGGAGATGACCTTCCTCTCCGAGCCTCAGCTTCCTGACTTAAATGAGGGAGACAGACCTCTGCTCAGAACTGATGAGGCGCTGGCAGCAGGGCATGGCACATGTGGGCATACAGAATGTGTACAAGGAGCCTTCTGCACCACCCTGCCTGGGTATCTGGAAATCAGCCTTGAGTGCTCAGCTGCTTCAGTCATGTCTGACTCTTTGTGACCCCCTAGACTGTAGCCCGCCAGGCTCCTCCGTCCAAGGGATTTCCCAGGCAAGAATACTGGAGTGGGTTGCCATGCCCTCCTCCAGGGGATCTTCCCGACCCAGGGTTCGAACCTGCGTCTCTGACGTCTCCTGCGATGACAGGCGGGTTCTTTACCACTAGCACCACCTGGGAAGCCCAGTCAGTCCTGGGGATGAATCTAAAGAGGAGCAGATGGCTCGGGAGCAAAGCCCCCAGGGTCCCCTTTGGCTCTTGGGCACACCTTCCCCCGCAGCCCCGTGAGAGGGCGGGCAGAGCGAAGCCCGTGAGAGCACAGACTTTGCTTTGGTTTGCCTCTTCTTTGGGCATCTTTCCAGATGTTTTTTCAACAAGTGCCTATAAGTCTCTTTGGCAACTTAGAAAGCAGAGTAGACCCAAAAAAACAACCCAGGAGCAGTAGGAATTTATTTTTGGCCTGAATAGCGCAGTGGAGGTGTGCTGTCTCCAAGTCAAGGCCGTTTCTCCCGACCCACACCAGCCCCCCGGGCCCCAGGCTGCCGCCCCCAGTGGGGAAGTCATGCGCCCCCTCCTGAAGGAGCAGCGCTGGGGGGATCAGAACCACTCACCAGCTGGACTGACCTCTGACCGCGCCTGGAGTGGCTCAGGGACTGTGGCCTGGGACAGAGCATTTCAGGAGAGTACTCCAGGGCAGGCAGTCCCAGGACTGTCCCCCCTAGGAGAACTGCTTTCCAGCTGGCACCAAATCAAACCCGTATTTCGGCGGGGGCTGGGGGGCGGGGGGAGCTGTGGGGCTGTGATGATGGAGAAGGGATGCAGGGGACGCGGCCCAGGCGGGGGAAGGGTGGCTGCTTGGCCTGGACTGCTCCCCGGGATCCAGAGCCCTGTTCTCTCTCCCATCCTCCCCCCCGAGCTCTCCACGGGCAAGTGTTAGACTCCGCTGGGCTGCAGCAGGCACACTGACGGACGACCCAGCAGGTTCCGAGGACACCTCTCCGGTGCCAGCCTGGATTGCAAAGACCTTAGGGGAGCGGGTGCTGGCCTAGACGCCCCTAGTGACCGATGCTCTCTGCCAGCCGCCTGCAGCGGCCTTTCACCCCTGCCTTCCTTACTGCCCACCTGACCCCTACCTGGGCGAAAGGCTCTCAGCCCCCAGTGCCATCCTCCTGGCACTTTCAGCCCAAAGTTGCATAAGCTTTTGCTGTCCCCCCGCCCTCCCGTCCCGGCTTGGCCTGCGGGCTCCGCTCCAGCCACTGTGAGGACGGGAGGAATCCATCTGCAGAGACGAGCTCAAGTCTCTGGTGGAAAACAAATGCATGGACCGCAGTAAATGGGAGCAGCTTAAAAAAAAAGAGCACAAAATCCATCGGGGACCCCGTTGCCATAGGAACCGGTGTTGCAGCTTGCTTCCGATAATTAATGGAGGGCTTTGCCATTACGGTCTTCTTGAAACTTCGCTCTCCCCAGTGCTGCACTGCAGCATGTGGCAGCCTCCCCATTCATAAATATTTCATCACCCCGGACATCTGAACCCCGGGTCCGCCTTCTCTCAGCTTCTCTCTCTCCCTCCGCCTCCTGCGTCTGTTTGCCTGCCCGGCGTCCTCTACCTCTAAACCCGGAGGGGCAGCTTTCCCGCCCTGGTTTTCAGAGCCCGCCTCCGCGTCCTGGGCCTGGGCTTCCTTCCTCAGGTCTCCGGCCTCCCTTCCCTGCGGCCTCAGTCAGCTGGGGCCCTGCGGCCGCCTTGCTTTCTCCTCAAGGCCGCCCGGGGGCTCCGGCCCTGCCGTGAGCTGGCCGAGCTCGGGTTTCTGCTCAGTGCAGAGTCCACCTGCCCTGCAGGGTTTGAGAGAGAGACCCCTGCCCCCAGCCCTGCTGGCCCAGACATGCTCAGATGTTGGTCCCCTGGGCGGGGGGCTGGCCCCAGTTTTCATCTGGATGAAATAATATCCGAGGGTTTTTCTCCTCCTGGCTGCCCTGGAGGGCAGCGGGAACTCTCTGGAAGGCGTGGCACAGGGGAGGGCCCTTCACAGGCATGTGGGGGAGAGGCGGGCCCCCTCCCGGGGACACTGCAGGGCGCTGCTGACCGGAGGAGCCCTGGGCTGGAGTCAGGCACGCCGGGGTCGACCACGCGCACCACGGGCAGAGACCAGGCTCGGGGTCACAGTCCCCTCAGTCCTGCGCACCCCACGGGGGTCAGGGCCCCATTAGCAGATGCCTTCAGCTCCATGGAGAAGCTCCATTAGCAGCTCCATTAGCAGATGCCTTCAGCTGTCCAGGGAGAAGGTGTCCTGGTTCCCTTCCAAGGGGGAAGAGCGCTTTCGGCAGGAGCTGAGCCCACACCCCAGCCGTCCCGCTCACACGGGGACGGTGCTCTGGAGGAGGAGCTGTGCTGGGTGGACGGGGCCCTGTTCCTTGGGTTCAGGCAGCCATGATGGGAGACGGAGCCATCCCGGCAGTGATCCAGGGGTACTCCCCAGCCCCCCAGGCTCTAGACTTGGCCCCCCCTGCCGAGAGGATAAGCCCAGCCCTGTCACCAGCCTGTCTCTGCCCCTCTGCCCTCAGAACCACCCGGGGAGGCTTGTTCTTGGAGAACTCCTGCCCTCCAGGCCCGATTTCCACACCTGCCACGCGTTTCCGGTAAACGAGTCATGCCCTTGTCTGGTCCGAACCTCCCCTAACAGGGACCCAGCTGGTCACACCAGTGACAGTGACTGCAAGGGGAGCCGAGGCCCCCCTGGAGGCGGAGGCCGCCTAGCCCTGCAGGGCGCTCACCCTGTGCAAGGCTCGCTCGGGTCGGAGGGCTCTGCACACGGGCGCAGGGGGCGGCTTGGAGGGCCTTCCTGGCCCCCGCGCAGGTGAGCGGGATGGCGGGCTGTGGGCTCAGCTCCTGCCAAAAGCGCTCTTCCCCCTCGGAAGGGAACTGGGGCGCCTTCTCCCTGGGGAGGTAGTGCAGAGGGCCTCAGGTCTGGAGTCGAGTCTTTGCTTCTGGGATTTTTGTCCTTAGACCTCAGCTGCTTCTCCTCCTAGCAAACGCAAATTGGTTGAATGTGGACCCCGCTCCCCACACTGGCCAGAACACTCTATGCAGTTTCCAGGGGTTTCCACCCCATCTCACATGACAACACCCCAAGACACAGACACCCCTTAGCGAATGCAAATGCCTACCGTGTCTGCATCCTGGAGTGTTTTCAGGTCAGACGGGGTGGAAACCCCTGGAAACCGCATAGAGAGTTCTGGATTTAAGGAACCATTGTCTGACCTGCCGCTGGCAAGTGTGGGCAACAGGATTCGTGTTCACCCAAATGCAACTGGCAGAGAAGTCAAGCCGCAGCATGTAGGACCGACTGTACCGCACAGGGAACCCAGCTCTCTGTAAAGACCTGGACGGGAAAAGAATCTAATCATGTAGACGTGTAACCGATTACTTTGCTGTAAGCAGAAACGGACACATTATCAATCAGCTACACTGCTATAGAGCTGATTCCTGACCAGGGATGGAGCTCACGTCTCCTGCATTGGCAAGAGGATTCTCTACCACTGCACCTCCTGGGAAGCCCAAAACGCTGATAAAGATTAATTAAAAAGACACAGGGCGGTTGGTGGTGGCGGCCATCTGTGCCCATCCCCCATGTTACACATGCAGCCATTCTTTGGGGTGGCATGAGGCATGTCTGAGTGGCTTCCAAAACGACCAATCCTTTGATGTTAAATTTAAATACATAAACTTGTAAGCTTCTCATCAGAGTTCCCCGGGAAAGGGAGCTTTAGTTTTGGTGTCTCTTTTTGTAGCAGACAATTAATGACACTGTTTAAATCCCTGGCTCTATGGGTGGACCCTCTGGGCTAGAATCCCATGGCATTCCTCAGCAGAGAGCCCTGCTTGCTTTGACAGCGCCGGGCCGGCCCGGGGGACCGCCTGTGTGTGCAAGAGGAGAGCGGGCCCAGAGGAAGGGGGGCGCGGAGCTGCAAGGGCCGCCCCCTCCACGTGGACCACTCTCTGCTTCTGCTCCACGCGCCCCTCTCGGCGCCCCCAGATGGCACAATAGTGCCCCTTCACACACAGGAACCTCCAAGTCGGGGAGTTAACAGTTTGGAGAACCCGTTAGAAGCAACAGCCAGTGTTGCAAAGCCGGCAACGATCTAGGGCTCTTTTTTGCCTTTCCCCGTTTTAACTGTTAAAATCCATCTCCGACATCGCACACGCGGATGAAATCAACAGTCTCTTATCAGATCCTAAATCTGTCAGCTGCAGTCTACAAGCCGCCTGGAGCCAGCAGCCTGTTCGCACGTGTGACTTGAGCTGAACAGGGGCTGGGATGACAGCGAAGTCAGCTCCACTCCGGCACCCGCCTTCCGCAACACTTGCTCACTTGGAGCCCGGGAAGCAGGCCGCGGGCCTCCATCTCCTCCCTGGGCTTCCAGGCCCCTGTGGGACCAGCAACCAAACGCATTCCTCTTCTCCTGCCCTGTCGTGCAAACCCTGGTGTCCTTGATGGGGGCGCCCAGGGCACTGGTACCCAACTGGGTAGAGGGGATTTGCCCCGCCTGGCCCTGGCCCAGCGATTTCAGGGCTGGGGGCTCTGCTCCCAGGCGGGGTGGGCAGCTCCCAGAGGACTGGGCCCTGGACACACGCCACTGCACTTCTGTCCAAGACGTCTGCTCCCACGACATCTGCTGGAAAGAAACAAAAGATTTCACAGAATATGTTTCCCGAGGACAGGTTTGCAGTTAATCCATCTACAGATTCCCCAGTCTGGCACAAGATCAATATTAAAAAGAACCATTCACTGGGCATCTGCTGGGTGCCAGGCACTTGACATCATCTTGTGAGTGCTAACGTATTTTTTTTTTTTAAGCTCATGAAATTCAGGAAACTTCCTGAGATAGTGAAAATGGCAAAGCCCTGTGTGTTTCCCTGGACTCTTATGACAATGATGGATGAATGGATACGTTGAATGAATGAATGAATGGATGAAGGGGTGAGTGAAGTCTTTCTTCCTGTCTGTTAACCAGTTGCTGCATCTGCCTGTCTGAGATGAGGGCTGAGCGTGGCACAAGAGAGGTGCCCACGGCTGTGTCATGAAGGTGGGGCCACCAGCCCCATCCAGGTGAGAAGGCCGAACCCTCAAGGGCACAGAAGTAGAAGCCCCCTCCTCCCTGCAGCCCTTGCGCCTGAACACCAGCTCCCAGCTGCTGAGACTGAGCCGCCGTGGGCTCTGCGCCACACCCAGGAGAGCCAGCCTGTGGGCAGGACGGGGTGGCCCGGTCAGGTGGGCAGGGCAAGGCCCCGCACCCGCAGCCTTTGCGCTCATCTGGTCTGCAGATCCCCGGACGAGGCCACCCACAGGGTGTGCGCATGCGTAGTCGCTCCAGTCGTGCCTGACTCTGCGACCCCGAGGACTGCAGCCCGCCAGGCTCCTCTGTCCACGGGATTCTCCAGGCAGGAAGACTGCAGTGGGATGCCATGCCCTCCTCCAGGGGATCTTCTCGACCCAGGGATCAGACCTGCGTCTCTTATGTCTCCTGAGTTGGCAGGCGGGTTCTTTACTGGGAAGCCCGCTCATATCGGGGGGAGGAGATCTGCTTTACTCAGTCTACCAGTTCAAGGGCAAATCTCATCTAGAAACACCCTCCAGACACACCTAGAGTAAGTGTGACCAACCTTCTGGGCACCCATGCCTCAGTCAGGCTGACTATACACAGACAGTTAGCCACCCACCATTCACACGTCCGACAGGCTGCCAGGACTTCAAGTGTCTGCAGCTGGCCTCCACGCCTCCCCTCTGCGGGTCCCCCCTTCTCCCCGCAGTCACCCAAGCCAGAACCAGGCATCACACCTCTCACCCTCGATCCACATGGCTCAGCCTCCGAGCCCTGTGGAGTCCACCTCCAGAGACACCCCCGAGGCCTCTCCCTGCTCTCCTGCCCACGGCGCCCGCCTGGCCCTGGGCTCTGTCAGGCACCTGAGTTTCGCCCGCCGCCTCATTGTCTTTCCCACCCTTCAGACTCTCCCCCACTTTATGTCCTTCTGCGATGTCATGCCCTGGCCTGGCATCTATGGTGGTGGTATATTGTTGTTCAGTCGCTAAGTTGTGTCTGACTTTTTGCGACCCCATCCAGCACGCTTGCCTGGAAAATCCCATGGACGGAGGAGCCTGGTGGGCTACAGTCCATGGGGTCGCTAAGAGTCGGACACGACTGAGCGACTTCACTTTCCCTTTTCACTTTCATGCATTGGAGAAGGAAATGGCAACCCACTCCAGTGTTCTTGCCTGGAGAATCCCAGGGACAGGGGAGCCTGATGGGCTGCTGTGTACGGGGTTGCACAGAGTCGGACACGACTGAAGCGACTTAGCAGCAGCAGACTACAGTATGTCAGGCCTCCCTGTCCTCCACCATCTCCTGGAGTTTGCTGAAGTTCATGTCCTTTGAGTCAGTGATGCCATCTAACCATCTTATCCTCTGCCGCCCCTTCCTCCTTTTGCCTTCAATCTTTCCCAGCATCAGGGTCTTTTCCAATGAGTTGGCTCTTCACATCTGGTGACCCAAGTATTGAAGATTTAGCTTCAGCATCACTCCTTCCAATGAATATTCAGGGTTGATTTTCTCTGTTTCAGTTCAGTTCAGTTCAGTCGCTCAGTCGTGTCCGACTCTGTGCGATCCCATGAATCGCAGCACGCCAGGCCTCCCTGTCCATCACCAACTCCCGGAGTTCACTCAAACTCACATTCATCGAGTCGGTGATGCCATCCAGCCATCTCATCCTCTGTCGTCCCCTTCTCCTCCTGCCCCCAATCCCTCCCAGCATCAGAGTCTTTTCCAATGAGTCAACTCTTCACATGAGGTGGCCAAAGTACTGGAGTTTCAGCTTTAGCATCATTCCTTCCAAAGAAATCCCAGGACTGATCTCCCTTAAATCTAGAGTATATGCATATATGTCCAGCACCACGAATCCTCAAATAACATTTTCCTTTCTCCCAAGATTTTTACTGATTCTTCTTCGTAGATCAAAATTTAATCTAGGTAGGAGTCCCCATTATTGCTTTTTTGTTCATTTTTCAATTTCATCGCTAATTCAAAACTTATTTGAAGGTGTGGCGAAATATTTAAGATGTACACAATGTATGTAGAATAAATTCAATGCACTACTCTGCACCCACCATCTGAATGAAGAAATAAAACACTGCCCATACATTTGAAATTTTCACAGTATCAGCTCCCCCGGAACAGGTGAACTGTGAAATCAGGCCTTACAATCACTGTTCTTTGCTTTACACAGTTACTGCATATGCACTCATCCCTACACAGGATGTAGCACCATTTTCTGTTTTATTTTTAATGTAAATGAATCTCGGTATATGTCATCTTCTGCAACTTGCTTTCCTTATTCAACACTACATTTCTGAAATCCAACAATGTTAATATATAACACACCGGCTCTTGCATTTTTCATGGCTGCATAGTACTCTGTGCATGGATATATCACAATCTGTGAATCCATTGTTCTACTGATGAACATTTAAAGAAATGCTGCTATGAACCTTCTAGGACAGATCGTCCTCCATCTTTCATTGTGGTCCACCATCTTAACAGATTTTCTAATGTTAAACCAGCTTTGGATTTCTGGGAGAAACCCAACTTGCTCAAAATGTCTTTATTTTTCTAAAGTACTGGATTTGGTAGGAAACAGTGATATGGAGGCCCTCAATCCGTTGTAGGTGGCAGGCGAAAAAAAGGGAAGTGCTAGTTGCTCAGTCGTGTCTGACTGTGTGACCCCATGGACTGTAGCCCTCCAGGCTCCTCTGTCCATGGGATTTCCCAGGCAAGAATACTGGAGCGGGTTGCCATTCCCTTCTCCAGGGGACCTTCCTGGATGGCAGGTGGCCAGTCCCAAAGTCAGGACCATTGCTGAAGGGCCCTGGGTAACTTTGGATGGGCAGCCTGATTGACTCTTCCTGACTGCTCCAGGCACCTGCCCCACACCTCCTGCTGAGCTCCCGCCTCCTGTGGCCACCTACCCCCAGCTGCAGGCCCCTGGCAGACGTCTGCTCTCCTTGTGGAGCCGAGTAAGATGGCAGTTGCCAGACGGAGGCCCCACCCAGCTGGGTCATTGCCAGGTGGTGGGCCTGTCTCCTCCTCCTGTCCCACCTGAGACTTGGCCATCTGCTCCAAGAGCCCAAATCCGCTCAGGGTCCACGCTCACCCCTAGGGCAGCAGGAGAAAATGCCACCAACACACCAGGTGGTGGAGGTTAATACTGGACAATCAACTTGAGACAGACACAGGTCACATCTTACTGAGAGAGGATGGCACGCTTCGGTGAGGAGCACAGCTTCTTTATGACACTGCAAGGCTTTTGTTTTTTGACCTTGCCCTGCAGCACGTAGGATCTTTGTTTCCCTACCAGGGATCAACCCAGGCCCCCTGCTCTGGAAGCGCAGAGTCTCAACCATCGGACTGTACAGGAAGTCCCCAGTTTTTTTTGGTGGCACCCCCTTGGCACGTGGGACCTTAGTTCGCTGGTGGGGGATCAAACCCACGTCCCCTCTTGGAAGGGCAAAATCTTAGCCACTGGACCACCAGGGAAGGCTGGAGGATGCTAAGACCTTTAAGGGAGGTACTTCGGCATATATATATATATATGTATATATTTTTTTTTTTTTAAAGGAGGTAGTTGGCATATATATATTTTTAAGGGAGGTAATTTGGCAGAGGGCTATTTAAAGATGAGGGGGAAGAGGAGAGAGAGCTGAGTGGGGATGGGGTCTCCCGGACCTGCCTCTTCAGAGCCGCTGCTCCCTTCAAGCAAGTCAGCAGCCGAGACACTCGATGCCCTCGGGGAAGCAGGAGGCGGGGCCTGCCTCGCCATCACAGGAGCTCCTTCCGGCTTTATCTGTGGGAAACCCCAAACACCTGGGGAGAGGGGATTCAGAGCGCCTTGAAGAAACAGAAGGGATCATGTAGGCTTAAAAGAGGGGCCTGCCCACTTCCGCCATAGCCACCCAGGCCTGCCTCTCCGAGAGGGCCAATCCCGGAGAGGAAAGGGCCGCAAGGGCGCCTGACCTTGCAGGATCCTCCGCCCCTGACGCCCCTGCCGGCTATCCGCGACAGCCTGGGTGTGTGCACGCCCGCGGACCAGATGGACGCCCGCGCATCCGCACTCTGTGAACCCGGCCGGGAGGGGAGGGGCCCTGGGGATGAGCTCAGTCACACAGTCCATCTGCCCGTGTGCAAGTTCAGGACTGGAAAACGCACTGGGGAAATTGGGACACAGTGAGGTCATCTGGTCTACGGGCCACGAGACACGCCCGCCACACCTCGTGAAGCGGCCAATCCTGCCCTGCAGGCCTCGTCAGCCCACCGCTGCAGCGCAGGCTGGGGCGGGCGTGCGGCTGCAAACCGCAGGTGCGCCCCGGGAGGAGGCAGCAGCCACCCGAGCGCCTGACTCACACGCGGGTACCTGGTGACGGGCAGAACCCACCAGGCTGGCTTTTAAGGCTGTGAAAAGTCTGCGGCGAGAAGGGTGCCGGAAGCTTCCGAGCTTCCTGCCAGCGGCGGGGCCACGCGCTCCCAGGCCCCGAGCATTGCCAGGGTAATCTGTCTGGCAGCAGCGGGTCCTCGCGGGATCCGACGAGTGAGTTTGAGCCTCCTTGTTCCTAATTTCTCCCCGGCATAATCACCATCGCGTTATGCCTGTGTACACTTCCCATCGGGACAGGGACATTCGACAGGCCACAGGCTGCAAGTCATTAGACGGCAGAGCACACGGTGGTTCTGCTTTATTAAAGGAAAATGGAAATAAATTCACCGCAGAGAAAAGATCAAACCGTGAAGTCTTGCAGAAACAGGAATGAACCAGAGGGCTCTGTGCTGCGCTTGGTGCCGATTCCTCAGGCTCGCCGTTAAATTGTCTTCTAGAGCTGTTTTCTTTATTTCTCCCCCCTTTTAAACTAATTCTCTCCAACCATCCAGCACAGATTCAGAACCATTAACCCGGAAAAGAAGAGGGGAAAGGGAAGGTCACCTTGGTAACGGGAGACTTGGAGTGGCTGCAGCTCGCTGCCCAGAGGACCTGATTCCCACCTTCCTTTACTGCTCATGTACCCGAGGTCAGCATCCTTGCCTGGAGCCAGGGAGGAAGCTGGAGAAAGACAGCGCCAACACCCCCGGGGTTCAGGGGGCCATCTCCGCCTGACACAGCCCCTTGCTTCTCCCTCAGGATTCCTAAATCTGCTCTTGATGGTCGGCTGCAAATCTGGGTTCCCCCCGTTTTATCCTCAAGTCTCTGTCTGGATCATCAGAAATTATTTTGGATATAAAACTGCACCCTTTGACCCAGAAATTCCCACCTGGGAATCTAGCTCAATGAACTAACCCCCAAGATATAGAAGGCTGTGGACCTGAAGATGTTCACGGCAGCATGTTTTACACTGGTGACAGGTGGACAGTGGCTTGCCTATGAAATAGTCAATGATTATGCAGTGCGTGCTTGCAATGGGATGGTGAGATTCCCTGTGTGTCTCACTTTCTGATGAAATGGCACTGTGGTTCCCAATAGGGGTCCCAGGGTGCCTCAGTGAGGGGCAGTCTGGGAGCTGCTGTGAACACATCACAGAGCAAAGTGAAAATCCCCACATTCCCCCAGCGAGGCCATGAGGGTGATCAAAAATGTTAAGTTCCTTTGCTTTGGGCAGAAATTAAATCAACCCAGGGTGGTAATAAGGGTTATCTCCTGCAGATCAGAGGCTCTGGCTGGCAGTTTTGTGTATCTTTGATTAATTTTAAAAATGAGAAAATGAATAAATTATTGCTTGGTAAATGCACTTGTTTGGTAGATGAGAATCTCTTAAAACATGGGGTCCTGGGGGAGAAAAATCACAAATGAGTTTCTTGGTAAAAAAATTCATGGAAGTGTCAGGCTGCTCGGCAAACAGTGGCCTCAGTCCGTTCATTCCTCCCATGAAGGGGTGACTCGTCATGCGAGCCTGGGATTCCGAGGGTTCTCAGATGGGAACCCTCACTGAGGCACCCCAGGGACCCCCCGGGACCTCTATTGGGATCCATTACCTGGGATTCCGACCCATGATGGTGGGAGGTGAGAGATGCATGCCTTCCAGGGGAGGCCATGCAGTCTGATCTCTGCCAGCATCTCAGCATCATCAGTGGCAACAGGTCCTGCAAGCGACAAGGCCCAGGACAGCTGTGTCCCTCCGGACCCCTGCTGTCTTTCCACCTCACAGATGGACACCGCCATCAGCCGTCTTCATCAGCTGGGCCGGCCAGGCCCCAGAAACATCCTCTCTCATTCTAGCCTCCTGTCCATGCAGCCTTGTCCTCCCCGCAGCCGGCTCCTGCAGGGACTGCAGCTGGCTCCTCCTGGCAGCCCCCCTCTGCTCCTCTGGCCAGCTTCTCAGGTCACGGGTATGTTCTTCTGCTCTTTGCCTGCAGAGCCGTGGCCACATCACTCCTTGGCACTGAAGGCAGCCATGGCTCCTGCCCTTTCGGGTCCATCCCTCACCAGCTTTCTGGAAACCTGGGCCCAGGCATGTGCAGCCTACCCAGTGGCTGTGCCCTGCCTCCAAGCCTTTAGGGCTTCCATAACTGCTTTCCTGACATTTGGCTTGGAAAAGTGACAAAGGGCTTTGCGTTCTGATTTCTGGTGACACGCAGTGCTCCTGACAGCAAATGCGGTGTCCTAGGGAACGAGGATGCTGGGTTCCTGTGTGACTTTGAACCAGTCCGTCCACCTGTCTGGAAAGCACAGTTGCCATCTACTGAATCATGCATTACAGATAAAAAAATGAGTTATCTAAAGGGCCTCCCTGGGAGCTCAGATGGGAAAGAATCTGCCTCCAATATGGGAGACCTGGGTTCGATCCCTGGGTTGGGAAGATCCTCTGGAGGAGGGCATGGCAACCCACTCTGGTATTCTTGCCTGGAAAATTCCATGAGCAGAGGAGCCTGGATGGCTATAAACCACGGGACCACAAAGAATCAGACACGACTGGGCACACACACTCAAAGGACTAAAAGACACTAGAGAAGCAGGCGCCCGGCCGTGATTAAAGTACCTGGTGAAGATCCAGCTCCGGAGGGATACGGAGTCCCAGGCCACGGGTACCAGCGCCCCTGCCCGGGGAATCCACCAGTGCTGTCGCCACCCTCCTTGACAGATATCCAGACAGCGGGGTGTGATGGGGTGGAATCTCTAGGCTGAGCGGTTTCCTGAGTACACGGGGGTGGCCCCTGCTGCCTCTCAGCCTGGCCTCCGAGCACCCTGCTCAGTGTGGACTCCAAGCTTCAGCATAACTAGTTCCCTGGCAGAGACTAGCTGTCCTTCACCCGGCCCTTCACCATGCACCTCCTAATGCCCTTGCTCAGCAAGAAGGTGGCGACATCCAGGAGGAGACACTAGAAACGACACGGCCTGGAATCGAGAGAAGCGGGTTCTCGTCCGGGCCCTGCGAGCTCTGGTTGGTAAGTAGCTGGCTGACTTTGGGGCCAGTCTGGGTGACATGCGGTTTGCCTATGAAATGCCATCTCCCATTCCCCTTATCTATGTTTATTTATTTTATGGTAGCATCTTTTTTTTCCTACAATAGAGGCTAGAAATGATAGACACTTCCTTTCTCAAGTCTTGAAGTTGGACTGTGGACCCAATCCTGGCCAATGAGGCTTGAAGGGAAGGCAGTTTTCTCTGTGAGAAAAAGAAACTTGTGAAGGGAAACCGAGATCCTTGGCCCCTCCATTTCTTCTGTTGGAGGGTGTGTGGGGACATGCTGGTTGGTGCTCCTGCAGCCATACTGTAACCATGAGGGGGAGACACCACCCATCTGCTGCAGCTGGCAGAGCAGAAGGAAGAGGCTGGGGTCTCAGTGAAGCACTGGGCCCGTGAACCCGCCCTGCCTCCTCCAGACTCGCTGTTGTATGAGGTAACTGTCTAAGCCAGTCTGCACTGGTTATTCCTCCATGTAGTACAGAAGTCATGTTACCGCTCTGGGCCTCAGCAATTCATCCCTAAAATGGGGCCACCGGAAATGATCTCTACGTTCCCTTTGAGTCTAGATCTTCTGGGATACCTCCCTGTGCCACATTTTCCCAGACCCCGTGGTCACTTTAGTTGGGAGGGTGGCCCTCTCGGAACCCACAGCTGGCTCTCCTTCCACTGTCTGCGTACCCAGCCGCATGCGAACAGCTTCCCATACACAGGGTCACGTCATCCTCACAACGCCGAGTGCAGGTTTGCCCTGAGAGATTCAGGGGTTACGGACCCCGTGTTTGAGCTTGCCTCTGCCTGAGGACAAAGCCCACGTTTTCAACCATTTTGCTAAACCGCCCGTCTTCTTGAAAACATGCTTGAAGTGACCCCATTCAACAGTGTTTTTCAGGCCCTGAGGCCCACACGAGGCATCAATCCAGGAGTTAACAGGCTCTCCTGGCCTGGGCCGAGCTGAAGCGAGTATCACCGGGAGCCTGCTGGAGGGGCTGGCACAGAGGAGGTGAGGCCGGTCACCTGAGCGCCCGGCCCACCCTGCGCCCGCAGAGCAAGGCCTCAGAGCCTCCAGCCCCGAGGTGCCCTGCAGGGAGGCGGCCTGCTTCCCCTCCGCCTGGTGCTGCTGGTGGGGCTGGAGGGGCTTTGAGAGCCAGGAGGAGGCCGGGCTGCCCGCCCAGTCTGGCCCAAGAAGGAACTGCCACACAGTGGCAGGGGTACTGACTGCAGTCCTCGCCAGGGAGGGGCCCTTTGCCAGGTGCTGTGCCCTCATCCAAGGGGTCAGCCCGTGAACAGACTCGGCGTGTTTCCCTCCGGCGAGCCTGTGGCTTCATTCTCATCATCTGGGTCTGTATTAATCCAGGCCAGAGCGGCCTCTTCCAGGGCGGGAGGGGAGGATGGAGGGAGGGGAGGAGGGAGGGGGAGGACGGGGAAGGGGGGGAGCGGGGCACATATGTGGGTGGCTGGTGGTACACGGGCGGCTCAGACACGTGGTCCAGAAGGGCTGAGGGGTGGGCTCGTGTGGCCGGGCTGTGGTCCTCAGAGCATCCACTGGAAGCGGGCTGATGACAGGCAGGGAGGGAGCCTCATGGGCTCTGATTCTCAGCAGGGCCACATGTTACCCTCCCCCCACGGGAGAGAGGTGTGCAGGCACCTTGCTGCTCCAGCCCCCACCCCTCCCCCTCCCTGCCCAAACTTCCTGGAGAGCCGCTGCCCAGCGTGACCTTGTCCCCACAGTCCCAGAGCCCCTCCTACGCCCACCTCTCTGCCTGCGCCCCCGGCTCCGAGCTGCCGTCTCCTCGGTGGAGCTGTAGTTGCTCACCCGGTCGTGAGTCGCAGCCCGCGTTGGTTGTCTCCTTTTCATTGTGCTGTAATGTATCTGTGGCGCAAGGCACAGATCTTAAAGCGTCCAGTCGGGGGAGTTTTGACAAATGCACCGTCTGCTTAACCTGCGTGTGGATTGAGATGGAGAGGATTCCCGTCACTCAAATCCCCACGGGCCGCCCCCGTGAGTCCCTCCCCAGGTGCAGGCTGCCTCCGGTCTGCTTTCTGCGGCCACGGACGAGCCCTGTCTGCTCATAGCTTCCTAGGTGCATTTCCCTGGTGACCAACAACGTTGAGCCTTTCCGTCTTATTGGTCACTTATAAATGTTTTAGTAAAGTGCTTGTTCTTTTTTTATTTTTAGTTTTTTAATTATCAAATTGTAGGAAATCTTTGTGCGTTTTTCAAAAGACTTTTTAAAGAAATTATTCCTAAATTCTAGTAAATCTTTGTGCATTCTGGATATAAATTTCTTTGTTGAGTATGTGTCACAAATTTTTCTCCCAGTCTGTGGGTTTCCTATTCATTTTTTTTTAACTCTCATTTTGTATTTGAGTAGAGCTGATTAACCATGCTGCGATAGTTTCGGCCGCACACATACAGGTAGCCGTTCTCCCGCAAACTCCCCTCCCATCCAGGCCGCCACGTGACCTGGAGCAGAGTTCCCTGTGCTGTACAGCAGGTCCTTGATGTGACCCATTTTAAACACTGCAGTGTGTACGTGTCCACCCCCAACTCCCGACCTATCCCTTCCTCCAACTCTTCCCTCCTGGTAACTCTAAGTTCATTCTCTAAGTCTGTGAGCCTGTTTCTGTTTTGTAGATAAGTTCATTTGTTTGACTTCTTTTTAGATTCCACATATAAGGGATGTCATCTGCTATTTCTCCTTCTCTGTCTTACTTCACTCAGTATGACACTCTCTAGGTCCATCCATTCCTACTCATTTTCTTAATGATGTATTTCAAACAGTAAATGTTTTAAACTTTGAAAAAGCCCAATGTATCCATTTTTCCTTTGCTAGCTCTTTCTGTGACCTCTCTAGGAAGTCACTGCCTACCTGAGGTCCCAAGAATAATCCCTTATGTTTTCTTCTTTAAGCTCGATGATAAGTTTTTGACTTTTATATTTAGGCCCATGTTCCATCTTGAATTAATTTTTCTGTGAAGTGTGAAATTGGGGTTAAGAAGATTTTCTTTTAAAAAACGTCTTTAACATTTTTTAAAAATTATTCTTTGGCTGCAGCATGCAGGATTTCGGTTCCCCGACCAGGAATTGAACCCGCACCCCCGGCAGTGGAAGTGTGGATTCTTAACCACTGGCGCTCCAGGGAAGTCCCCCTTTTTCTTTTCTTTTTCTTTTTTTTAACCTGGAGAACCAGTTGCTCTGGCAATACCTGATGAAAAGACTTTCCTTTTTCCATTGACTTGCTTGTCATCCTCGTTATTTCTTATTAAGCAAAGATGACTTCAAACGAGCCACTCAGTAGACTGGAAGCCGTTAAAAACAGATTTCAAAATGTTCTCTGTAACAGTGCCAGGCTCACACGCCTGCCCGTGAAAGCCCTTCCTGTCTGGGAGAGAAGGGCGACGACCCAGCTAGTGAGCCATGCTGGGCCCGGGCCCTGGGTGCCCGTCCTGCCCATGGACGCCAGCAGCCGGGGTGCAGCTGGGACCCACTGGACGTGCGGCTTTAGAGCTGAACCCGCTGATTACACTGATGGATCCTTGCAGTTTAACCAGGTTCACGCACCCCCCTGAGGTCTCCGGTTTAACTCAGTGTGGCCTGGTCACCCCGCCCTCCGTAAGGCTTGTGTCCCAGTAGACAAACACGCGCACGTGCTGGCTTGCACTTGAGCAGCGGAGACCGTGGAGGGCGCACCCCTTGTCTTAGGCCTGAGGCTGCAGAGGGCAAGGCGTGGCCACCATGTGCTCGTCCGCCGGCCGTCCTGGCAGGCACAGGGCGTGGCGGGAAGGCTTTGGTCTTACAGAGCGGGGGTCTCGAGTTCCAGCTCTGCTCCCCGCTGCCCGGAGGACCCTGGGCCTGTCCTGAGCCTCGTGGTCTCAGCTTGCAGGGGGACGCACCATGGTCCTGCTCCACGAAGGAGGGGCGGGCCCCCCAGCGGGTGTGGCGATGGCACTGGCGCTGGTAACCACAGTGCACGAAGCAGAGCCGTCTGTCCCCAAGTGCAGAGTGCGGTCATCTCAGGGATTACCTTTTCTCTCTTCTTTTCTCCTTCCTCACTACTCTCCTTTTTCACTCCCATGAAGACATCAGGAGCTGGGCGTCCCCTGTGCCCCTGGAGGCGGGCCCACCTTTGGCAGGAGCACCAGTACCCAGAGCAGACTGAGGGGTCGCATAAGCTCATGGGGCTGAGGTCCTGTGGAAACAACAAAGGCGGGAGCAGGAGGGGCCTGGCAACCCCGTGTGGCTGCAGGTTCCTGATCTGGGGCAGCAGGCTCAGGTGAGGCCTCCCCTGCCCGGCGTGTTCCTGGTTAAGGCCCCTCACGAGAGGGCTGACTACATCTCATCGTGTTGAGAGGAACCTTCAGGAAAGCCCTCTGTAAGACCCCCACCCCCCACCCCTGCAGCCGCCCCGAACGTCAGCCCTACCTGCCCCGACGCAGTGCCTAGCCCCAGACATCTCTGAGCTCTGGTGGTTGGCCAATGAGCAGCGGCATGTTTTCTGAGCGTTACCCCCTCAGCTGGTTTGGGGGGAGCATTTCCATGAACACCTAACTCGTTTGGGGGCTCAAAGGGATCCCAGGCTGGGTCAGGAATGCCTGCAAGCAAAGGCCCCCGGAGGAAAGATCAGCAGTCCTGTGGGGCACTGCACGCCTCCACTCCTGGGCCCTGGCCCTGGCTCGGCCAGGCTGGGGTGCAGCCTGCCCTGGATTCCCCGGAAAGTCCGTGGGAAGTGACCGCGGATAACAGGGCAAAGCGACGCTGGGCCGCGCCTCCCGCTGGAGCGCCGCCCCCACCGCCAGCTGCGCACGCGCGCTCATCAGATGTTTATCCCGGTGCCTGTGGTCCGCTATCAGCCTCCAGCATCGCGCTGGGGAGGGAATCTGATTAGGAAAAGTGGTCAGGAGTAGGGCCGGCAGACTATAGAAGCGCCGGGCATGGAAACGGGGAGATGCCAAAGCACCGCAGTCCCCCGTAAAGGTCGTCTCGGAAGCAGAGGCCGCTGGTCAGAAAACAAAAGCTCCCAGGCTTCCAGAACGGGTCCCATCAGGTCACGGGCCTTCGAGCCCTGTGGCAAAGGCTCCGTCTCCTCCCTGGGGACAAGAAACAACTCCCCCCAGGCCCTGCGGCCAAACGCTGGGCTCCAGTGAAAAGGAAATAAAATCCTGTCCGTTCCCTCCGCCTCTGAGGAGCCCAGGGTCTCCTCCGCACCCCGCGCTCCTGCCCTTTGCAGAACAGAAGGAGGGAGACGGGCTGGGAGCCGATGCAGGAAAGCTTCCGGGGTCTGCAGTCCGTCCTTCGGTGTGGCTTCACTCATTCCGGGGCAGGAAGAGGCTGTCAGGCAAGAAATCATGTCTGGTGTTTTACACTTTAGTGGACTCCAGGGACCGATTAAGCAGCTCGAGCGCCCACGGACAGAGCCTCTCTAAAAGGAGCGGAAGGGCGCTCTTGCCTCACTGTGCCTCCCCGCTTCTCCCAAATGAAAGACAAGTGTCCACAGGTTCTCGAGAGCAATGCTTTATTTTCTGAGAGTCCTGGAACCGGCCCGTTTATCGCAGGATGATGGATGCCTCAGTCCACAGACGGGATCCTTCTCTCCTTCACTCAGCAACCCTGGAGTCCCGGGAGTGCTGTGCCTGGGAAGGGGGGCCTCAAAACCTGCCCTCGACGCCCAGCTGCCGCACGGCCGCCTCCTGCACGGCCTGGTGGATGCCCCCGACCTCTCTCTGCGACAGCGTGCGCTCCATGTGGCGGTAGGTGATGCGGTAGCAGTGGCTGGTCCTGTGTGTCCTGGAGGACAGGAGAGAAAGGCGGTGAGCACGGGCAGGTGTGTAAGCGTGGGCAGGTGTGTGAGCGCAGACAGGTGTGTGAGTGTGTGAGTGTGGGCAGGTGTGTGAGCGTGGGCAGGTGTGTGAGTGTGGGCAGGTGTGTGAGTGCGGGCAGGTGTGTGAGTGTGTGAGTGCAGGCAGGTGTGTGAGTGAGTGTGGGCAGGTGTGTGAGTGTGAGAGTGCAGGCAGGTGTGAGAGTGCAGGCAGGTGTGTGAGTGCAGGCAGGTGTGAGTGTGGGCAGGTGTGTGAGTGTGTGAGTGCGGGCAGGTGTGTGAGTGTGTGAGTGCAGGCAGGTGTGTGAGTGCAGGCAGGTGTGAGTGTGGGCAGGTGTGTGAGTGTGTGAGTGTGGGCAGGTGTGTGAGTGTGAGTGCAGGCAGGTGTGTGAGTGCAGGCAGGTGTGTGAGTGTGAGTGCAGGCAGGTGTGTGAGTGTGTGAGTGCGGGCAGGTGTGTGAGTGTGAGTGCAGGCAGGTGTGTGAGTGTGTGAGTGCAGGCAGGTGTGTGAGTGCAGGCAGGTGTGTGAGTGTGAGTGCAGGCAGGTGTGTGAGTGTGAGTGCAGGCAGGTGTGTGAGTGTGTGAGTGC
Organism: Bos javanicus; assembly: GCF_032452875.1. Taxonomy (NCBI): domain Eukaryota; kingdom Metazoa; phylum Chordata; class Mammalia; order Artiodactyla; family Bovidae; genus Bos; species Bos javanicus. The sequence continues at coordinate 49,462,997 of NC_083890.1, forward strand.
AGGCAGGTATGTGAGTGCACGCAGGTGTGTGAGTGTGAGTGCAGGCAGGTGTGTGAGTGCAGGCAGGTGTGTGAGTGTGAGTGCAGGCAGGTGTGTGAGTGTGGGCAGGTGTGTGAGTGCAGGCAGGTGTGTGTGTGTGTGAGTGTGGGCAGGTGTGTGAGTGTGTGAGTGCAGGCAGGTGTGTGAGTGCAGGCAGGTGTGTGAGTGTGAGTGCAGGCAGGTGTGTGAGAGTGCAGGCAGGTGTGTGTGTGAGTGTGGGCAGGTGTGTGAGTGTGTGAGTGCAGGCAGGTGTGTTAAGTACGGGCAGGTGTGAGTGTGAGTGCAGGCAGGTGTGTAAGTGCGGGCAGGTGTGTGAGTATGTGAGTGCAGGCAGGTGTGAGTGTGTGAGTGCGGGCAGGTGTGTGAGTGCAGGCAGGTGTGGGTGTATGAGTGCAGGCAGGTGTGGGTGTGTGAGGGTGGGCAGGTGTGAGTGTGGGCAGGTGTGCCACCTGAGGGAGCAGCAGGCTCTCCTGGAGACTGAGTCGGAGCTAGGGGCCCGGGGCTCCCAGGGCACTCTGACCGGCAGGCGGGTTAGGAACGTGCTGGCCACGGGCAGCACACAGGTGATGCTGCCCTCCCCATGCTGTGCAGACAAGCCACCGATCCCCGCCTGCACCAGGCGGCTGCGGGCCTCCCTCATGGCGCAGCTGGGGGATGCCGCGACGCGGATCGCAACAGCACGTCTGCAGCGCGGCAGCTGCTGACCGTCGGGCGCCCAACACCTCAGCAGGGAGGCCTGGGCACCAGCTGGCAAGCCTGGGCCTCCAGCCCCCGCACCCGCCCCAGACACATCTGTCTCTCTCCTGAAGCTAAGCCACCAAATCCCTCCTCTCCAGCCCTGGCCGAGCCAGCCCTGCCATCCCCACCGCAGGTGACAAAGCTGGAGTGACGAGTGGTCCCGGGGAGGGCCCGGGGACGTCAGCCTGGCGCCATGTGCCACGTACCCTCGGCCCAGACCCTTGAGCTGAGGGCCTCTGGGTGGCCGCTCCACACCCCCGGCAGGTGGGGACGTCAAGTCATGCGGCTGCTGGGCAGAGAGCTGGAGGAACCCGAGGGTCACACACCGACAGTCCTTCAAACACTGAAATGCTCCGTCACCCTCTGGTCGTGATGGCTCCCTGGGTACACGCTCAAGAGAAACGAAAGCGTGTGTCCACACACGAGCCGACACGTGAGTGTTCAGAGCAGCATCAGTCACGCCAGCCAAAAGTGGAAACGACCCAAGTGCCCTTCACCTGGTGGGTGGACAAACACTCTCCCTCCGTGTGGAGAGTTACGCGGCCATGACGAGAAAGGGCGTTCTGGTGCTACAGGCCAGAGGAACCCTGAACGCCCCAGGCTCTACTGCGAGGCGCCGGGCACGAAAGGCCACACCTCATCTGACTCCATCTAACGAAATGTCCAGAATAGGCAAGTCCACACGGACAGAAAGCAGATTCCTGACAGCCCCGGGCTGGGGGTGCAGCTGGGCAATGGAGTGACTGCTAAGGGCGTCCAGGTATCTGTTGAGGGTAATGCGATGTCTGGAGTGAGATGGTGGTGAATATTATAAAAACCGCTAAGCTGAACACTTTAAATGGGTGTATGATGTCTGAATCACATCTCAATAAAGCTGTCCTACCAGAAGCAGAGAGTCGCCCTGTGGGCCATGGGTGGACCTGTGCCGATGCCGTGTGCTCCTGGTGGGCTGCACCTCTGCTCTTCTGGTGCCCAGAGCAGTGTCTGGCATACAGCAGGTGCTGCATAAAAGCTGCTGAACGAACTCCCGTACAATCACCGGCCCCTGGGGCGGCCGTCTGCGTTCAGGCCTCGTGGGGGTGGGCCAGCCTCGCCCTGCCCGCTGGGTCTCCCTGCCCGTGTTCTCCTCCTTCCTCCCACCCCTGCCTCTAACGGTGACGGAGGCGATGCCGTCAGCATCCCGAGGGGACGGCAGAGGGGAGGGAGGGTCAACATGGGGCGCCCCAAGCTCTCGGCCCACAGGTGCCTCGTCTCCACTGTGCCTCCTGGTTCGCGGAAGCAAAGCCTTTGTGGAGCCCTCCGGGGACCCCAGGCCATGGCGCCTGATGCAGAGGCTGTGTGCGGGCTGCAGGAGGCTCCCGGGCAGGCCTCACAGTGGGCTGGAGGGGCCAGGCCTGAACTGCCCGGGTCCCCGAGCAGTCGCGTCCCGGCAGAGGTGGAGCCCAGCTGGGCCCTGCTGGACGGCCTCCTGCGGCCGCTGGGGGCTCCTGGGTCCAGGGTTCTGAGACACGGAGGGCTCTAGGGGAGGGTCAGTTAGTTAAGGAGGAGAAAAAGGGCAGAGAAACCACGGGCTGCAAACATTTACTAGAATAGGCATGGCGACGGGGCCTGGGCCCAGGCTGTCAGCAGATGGGGCCCCAGCAAGGTCGGAAGACAGTCTCCTGCAGGGAGGTGGGTCCCCAAGGCCTGCGTGGGGCCCATCTTCCTCCTCCCTCCCCGACCACACAGGCCCCACAAGCCTGGAGGCCTCGAGCCAGTGCCTCGTTTCCAGGCTACGACGCACATCCTGACTCCCAGCGTCTCTTCCATCGATGGGGCAACAGTGCAGACTCCGAAGACCTTTCCCGGCCACAGAGGAGACATGGGCAGAAGGCGCCGGGGCCTGGAAACTCTCAAGATTCACGAGTGCGAGATTGAAGTGTCCTCATGACATTGTTATTACACTTTTCCAGGGGTTCACGCAGGTCTCTGTCTCTCAGCTGAAACGTAGACTCACCAGGCTGAGATTTTCCACCAGAGACAAGTGGGAAAAGTTTTATCTCCTTGCTCCTGAGTGCTTCTGAGAAGGCCCCTGTAAGGATTCTTGGGCTTCAAACAGCTTTTATAAAACACTGTAAGGAGCTGGGTGTAATGAATCATGAACATATGGATTAATTTTAAAAATGGAGAGAAAGAGTATTTGGCAGAATAGTTGGCGATAATTCAGTAGATTCAACTGAAAACCAACCAGGTCTGCCTCTTGCTGCCGTCGCTGGTGAGATGGAGAGAGGAGCGCCTTTTGTCTGCTTCCTAGAGACTTGTATTTGGAGCTTTCAGACGGAGCACGCACCTGGTCCTCCTTTTACTGGCGGGGAAACCTGGGCCTTGTCTGAGTGCAGGACCGAATCTCCCACCCCCGGGGAGTGGCCCAGCCATGAAGACCACGGAGCTGAAGGGTCTGCACGGCTCAGCATGGAGCAGGTGAGAAGATGGAGTCCCCAGACGGGAGGGACGCCTGGAAGGGCCAGCCCCAAAGGTCTGGATAGGGCCTCTCTGATTCTTCTGCATCCTCTTAATGTGGCCTCTTTCAGCCCAAAAGCTTCCGAGTCGGGTACACAGATACCATGTGACCAAGTACCCAGACTACCACTCGAGCCAGGGACACAGAGCTGCCACGTGAGCCGGGTACACAGAGCTGCCACATGACCTGGGTACACAGAGCTGCCATGTGAACCAGGGACACAGAGCTGCCACGCGAGCCAGGGACACAGAGGTGCCACATGACCTGGGTACACAGAGCTGCCACGCGAGCCAGGTACACAGAGCTACCACGCGACCCGGTACACAGAGCTGCCATGTGTACCGCACTCTGGGTGCACACCCCAGAGAACAGAGGCTCCCAGAGAACAAACCAGTGGCTACCAGAGGGGAGGAGGTGGGGGAGGGCAAAACAGAGAAGGGGGATGAAAGGGAGCAGACTGCTGGACATAAAATAAATAAACGATGAGGCTGGAACCTACAGTACAGGGAAAACAGCCAATATTTTATAATCAGTTTGTATGGAGTACGATTTACAAGAAACACTGAATTGCTGTGATGTACAGCCGAAACTAACGGCAGGTTGTAAACCAACAATCTGTCAGTGGGAAGAAGGTACCGTGAGGCTCACTGCTGCTCCCCAGCTCCTTCCGTTCTCGGTGGTGCGCTGGACGCCACCCAGAATGCGTCACCGCATGCGCAGGGCTGCTCCCAGAGGCGACGAGCTGTCCCGGGGCAGGTGCGGTTCTCAGAGTAAGAGGCAGTGCGACCCCAGACTCACTCCTGGCTCAAGTGATGCTGAAGCCCAGCCTCACGGCCACGCAGCAGACCCCTTGCCCCACCAGGAGGCTCAGGAGAGGGAACAGTGCGGTGGGAAGGGGATCAGGGAGGGGTCGGGGCATGAGGCATAGAGAACCCGGACCTGCAGCTGGAGCCCTGCCTCACTCCCTCCCTCACCCTCTGCGTCCGTGGGATGCGGCTCCCAGTCTGCAGTGTGACAGTGACACATGCCTCCTGGGCTGGTCTGCTAGTGTGGGACCCACAAATGCTGATGAGACCCCGACGGCCCCAGGCGGTCTGCCCCACCCCCCAACTCGTGCTGCTGATGGGGAGAGAAGGGGTGGGGAGGGAATAGGGCATGAACACCCCAGGGGCCTGGCTGGGAAGGCTGGTGAGGAGTGGGCTGGCAATCAGGGAGAGATAAGAATTACTGCTTGGAACTGGACATGATTTAAATGAGTGCTCCGCACACTAAGCAAACCACAGCCCCCTCCCCCTCTCCGACCTTCGCTATATTAAAAAAGCCAAAGGGGAGAGGAGAAATGAAATCCTGGTCACAAGACCTCGGGTCCAGGGACTGTGTGCCTGGCTCCTAATGAACTGCTCTGGGCTTTCTGGGGACAGAGGTTTCGTGGGTTTAATGCAAGAAAGCACCCGGGCCCCAGGCCTGGCCATGAGACCTCCCGGGGGCGGGCTGGACCGAGCGATGGCTGGCTCACCCCGGCTCTGCATCCCAGGCGACACTGTGGGAGTCCCGGGGGAACAAGCCGGCCGGGCTGAACCTCTGCTGAGCCCGCATGGGTGAAGGGAAAGGGGCGCCTACCTGAGGGCTTCAGGGAAGGGCAGAGCTGGGGTGCAGCCACTCTGGGGGCACTGGTGGTGGAAGCCAGGGGCAGTAGCTGGCGTCGCAGGGGCGGGTGAGGGCTGGGCAGGCCGCCGAGGGAGACGTCCTGCAGGAGGCGGGTCTTGGGTCGGAGCAGACCCCTGGGCCGTCCTGGGCCGTCCACCGTGTCGGCCACCCTCCCCATGTCACACGTTTGAGTGGCGTTCACGTCTCAGGCTCAGACGGTCTCGGGCCTGCCACTCCCAGGGGCCACTGTGAGTGCAGCCCCGTGTTCGCAGGTGGACACCACTGCCTCACGCAGCCTCTGCAGCGGCAATTTCTGCTCACAGGGATTTCTGTTCCTTGGAGTCATTCACCAGAAACCAGCCAGATGGTTCTTCTGACAGTCACTGCCTGGGGAACGAAACTCCACTCCAGGCCCCGACGGAGCGGGGAGGAGCTGGGAGAGAGGCTTGCTTCCACAGCGGTCCCCAACCCGGGCCCCAGCACCCCCGGCTCCCCGCATGCCGGCAGCTGAAGAGGTCCTCAGAGACGCAGGCTTTGCCGGCAAGGCGAGCTGCTTCACATCAGATACTTGTCAAGCCCTCAGGGAGGCGTCAGCTCCCCCCACTCCCCGCCTACTTTATTCTCAAGGATCCTGGAAATTTCCCTGCATCTTCTGGGGGCGGGGGGGAGAGGGTGTCTCATGCCACTAGGTCAGGAGGAGGAGACTCTGCCCTGGCCTTCTGGGGTGGGGGCCAGAGTTCTCAGTCTCCACTGCACATTCTGATGAAAGCAACTGCTCTGGGGAAGTTTCCTAAAAGCCTCTCTCATGGGGAGGCAGACAGAGGCAGCTCGGCCCAGCCCTACCGCTTCCCTGGTCTGGGTCTCGGGCCAGCTCCTCATCATTGACCCAGGCTCTCACTCTAAGATGCAGATCACAGGCTCATGCGGTTTCTGAAGGACCAAACGACGATAATACACGTCACGTGTTCCGTACAGTTCAGGCTATAGCCGACAACTGGTCTTATTATTCGTGTGCCCAAAGATTCTGCAGCCTCAGCTGGGGCCACAGAGAAAGGCCGCAAAGACCTTGGACAAGGTCACCTGAGCTGCAGTCCCCACACCTGCACAAACGGGTCCTAAGAAGACACGTGCTACAACCTGGGGGGAGCTGGGAGGCATTGTGGTCGGTGAAATGGGGCAGACGCAGAAGGTCAGAGGTTACACAGCTCTGCTCCCACGAGGTCCCAAGAGCAGCCAGACTCACAGAGACGGAGGAGACAGTGGTGGTCGCAGGGTCTGAGGGAGGGGACGGAGGCTCAGTGTTCAAGGCGGGCAGGGTTCCACTGAGGAAAGGAGGTGGATGGTGGTGACGGGGGAAAATGAGGACGTTCAGGAGGCGGGCGGTGGTGACGGCCGCACCGGAGCATGACGGTATCAGTGCCAGGGAAGATTGGCGGGGGGGATAAACTTCACGTTCTGCGGATTTCAGCACCACAAACATTTCCTTTTGGAGGAGAGTTGGCCCAAACCACCTAGTTGGCTATTGCTAGAAATGGAAATTGGGAATTCAAATTTATACTAAAAACAGAGAAATTGAAAACAATGATGAAAACCCCCACCAGGCCCCTGCTCAGCAGGGGCAGGACCGTCCTAAGAGAATGGTGTGCTTGGCTTCCGCCTGCCCAGACGGCTCAGCTTCTTGGCGTCACTAACTTAGCAACCAGGCTGCCCTGCCTTTCACACAAGTGGTTTCGAAGCTCACCATGCTGTCACAGGGTTTACCACATTTGAAAAATTCTTTGCGACATTTCCATTGTCTTCCAAGCCGCCCTCCTACATCTCTAACAAACTTGAAGTAACGTCTCATGTGGCACAGATTTCCAAAGCTCCGTGGTCGTCCTTTGTGGGGAAGATTTGGAAGAGGTTTTCTTTTCCTCCCTGGCTGCGTCTGCCCGGCCCAAGTCGACACAGCTAACTTTAACTCCAGGTTGGTACATGGTGGCTTCCTGAACGAGCTGGCATCCCAGTGGATGAGCTGGGTCACAAAACACAAGATTTTTGGTAGGTGACGTGCTACATTTTCAACTCAGTCAGTTGACCTGCAATGATGTATTCTGCGTTGAGGCAGAAACTGCAGGAGATACAGAATGGGGAATAGCTTTGCTTCATCAACACATCACGCGGTGGCTGTTGATACATCAACACTCACGCAGTGGCCGTTCTGTGCATGACACAGTGGCAGGCGAGGGGAAGAGGCACCCCAAAACAAGACATACAAGGTGGGAGATTACCACCTGTGTCGGGGCTGAGACGTGGGTGTGTGGCGTGGCCCCCCCAGGCACGGCTGTTACGCTGAGTGTTGGACGCAACCACAGGCTGTAGGTGACTTCGGGCTGAGAAAAGACTGGCGGGGAGATGCACTTACACCTCGATCTTCAGCATGAGTAGCGTCTGGCAGGTGAAGGGCAGGGACCCTGTTCTAGGTGGTGAAGGACACACGTGTTACTGGTGGGGGTGTTCATTATGTCTCCTCTTTTAACAAAGGATGCTGAGTGTATGCTCCAGGTATAAGAGGTCCAATGGGGAGCTGTCCGGAGGCTGCCTGATCTGCAGGGAGATGGCTTTAAAACTCTGGCTAAGAAGCTTCAGGGCTTCCCTTGTGGCTCAGATGGGAAAGGGTCTGCTTGCAATGCAGGAGACATGGGTTCGATCCCTGGGTTGGGAAGATCTCCTGGAGAAGGAAATGGCAACCCACTCCGGTATTCTTGCTTGGAGAATCCCGTGGACGGAGGAGCCTAGCGGGCCACAGTCCACGGGGTCGCAGAGAGGCGCACACGGCTGGGCAACTAAACAGCAGCAAAGAAGCCTGAGCTGGAAGCAGAGTTCAGGGCTGGGCGCCTAAGGAAGCACGTGGAAGGCAGGGGGGCCTGCTCCTGGCAGCTTCGCTGCAGCTAGAGGTTGTTAAACTAGCTTCTACAGCCCCCAACAATGGAGGGTTCCAGAGGTATAACGCTATACAAAAACCATGTCACTGTCTGAATTAAGAGCCACCCAACCAAGGAGTGTGTGGTGGAGCTGCCCGTGAGTGTGCATGTCGTACAGCTTTCATTCTTTAATGAGGCCTGGAGGAAATGGGCTGACTATGTTGAAAGACTCGGTGACTAGTTAGTTACAAAGGAAGCACATGTTAGTAAAGAGAAATGTATACATATGTCCATGACTTATGTTTATTTCGCAAATGCTTTTGAGAAGAGACCCTCTGGGTCTAATAGTCGCGTCATCCCTCGACAAACAGTGAGAGGCTGAGGGCGAGAGTAGCCAAACAGGGCCTCGGCTGGGAGGACAAGCTTCCTCTGGACATAGACTCTAGGCTGGAATATGGCAGGGAGAGCTGATTAAACACGCATCATCCGAACAACGTGTTTCATGGGATTACGGGCTCCAGCATCAGGGCCGTGGCGACTTTGTGGTCCAGGGTGGAGTGCTCGCTGCAGACCCTGGTGATGATCGCTTCGGGGGCAGCCCACCCAGGAACCCACTGCACAGGCTGAGCGGGACCTTGCCCCACGGCGAACTGGCGAGGGCTCCCTGGCTCTCCTCACTGGCCCTGTGCTCACCCCAGCCCTTCTCCCCAACGACAGCCCTGCTGACCCGACAGCTCACTGTCAGCAGCAAAGCAGTCTGGTGATCTTGGTGGGGACCCCAGGACCAGAGGTGGTCAGAGTGACAAAGGGGTTGCGGGGGAGTGCCTGTAACGTTCAGCACCTCTGCCTGGGAGGTCAGACATCTGTCTGTCTCTCCGCGCCACTCATTCATTCACTCTCTCATTCGGTCAACAAATGAAACGAACATCCACCACGTGGCGTGTGTTCTGTTGGACACTCAAAATGACCACCGCAGACGTCTACTCCCCTGAGAAGCTGGTAGGAGGAAACACGCTGACACAAGCTTGTCCCAGACGCTTGTATGACTTAGGTATGGAAACAAATTTTAAATTCCAAATATTGACAAGACTGACGAAAGCTCTGGGCCTTGGCATCACATACCTCTTAAAAAACTGAAGACACTTTGTCAATAGTAACAGTAGCAGCGATAAGGAAAGTTGGCAATTATAAAGCTATGCAGCTTCTAGAACCTCACACCCACATGACATCACTCAGTGGCTGTGACCACAGGGCAGTCCTGAGAGGTGGACACTGTCGCCTCTGCTTGCAGAGCAGGGCCAGGCCTGCAGAGACAGTGTGAGGGGGTGGGGCCAAGGCTGGAACCCCACTCCCTCCCCCTGCATTAAACTCGGCTCATCACCCCTCCCAGATGCACTCTGCCGGGCTGTTGATGTCCACAGTCACCGCCGGCTGCTTTTCAAAAGGGATATCCCACTAATAGATGAACCACAGGATGCCTTCTGAAACGTGACTAGGACTTTATCACAAAAAGGAAAAAATTGATTTGTTAGTAAATATTATACAGTGGAGAAAGCATAGAAGTACGAAGAAAAGAAAGGGCAAAAGAAAAGAAAAACACTGAAGGAAAGAAGGGCCTATTGAGCATAAAGTGCTGGCCCTTGAATATTTCATTCCATCTTTGCCCTGCATAACAAATATGGATTAAAAAAAAAAAAAGCCAGAATGAGGGAAAACATAAGGTTGATGAAGGCAAAGTCAGACCTGGAAACCATGGAACACAGATATGCAGGTGGTGAGCTGAATGAAGATGTAAATCTGGTTTAGAACTCACAGCCACAGTGGAAGAAGCCTGATCAGTCCCAAGGTCCTCACTGCCCGAGGGGAGAAGAGATTGTAGGGGTTCGGAGAAGGAAATCCACCCCAGAGAAAAGCCTAGGTGGGCTCCATACACGCAGCTTCAGCTGAGTAATCATTAGGATTTCTGGGTGACTTAGCCTGCCCTGCTGCAATCTCTCCTTTAATTCTTATCGCAGTCCCATCATAATGGGGATTTCTGCCCCCCGCCCCCCTATTTTGCAGATGAGAAAACTACAGCTCAGAGAGGTTCCACGTGTCCTCCCAGATCACGCAGGTCGCAGGCAACAGTGGCGGGATTCCAGCTGCCTCCAAAGCTGTGCTTTTAGTCCTGGTTTGTTGCCTGACTTAGTGGCCAGGGTCTCAACCATGTTGCTCTTTCAAGGCAGCCGTGGGTTTCACAAGCCTATTCCCTTGATGAAACTTCAGAGAATAGCTCTAAAATGTACTTCCAAGAAAAAGGAATTTTGTCTGGGGCCAGGGAGGTGGGTCCGCTGAAGTGCACAGCATTTTTTTGGTGGTCTGGCCATCTCTGTTTTGTACATAAATCTATTGACCTCTCCAGCTCTCAATAAAACCAAAGTAATGCTGTTTGCTCCCAACTAGTCCCTCAGTTAGGAAAAATGGAAGTCATGTGAACAAAGCATGGTCAGCAACTTGGAAGAAAGTACTAATAAAGTAAAAGTCAGAGTCAATAAACCATATCAAAATATAATTGAGTTGTGGCTGTCCATTTTCAAACTCAAGAGGGAAAAAATGTTCCTTTCTTGATATTTTCTTACTTCAAAAAAAGAGAAAAAAAAGACATTGAGCTTACATTTCTGGTGTACAGGAGAAAAACATACTCCATTTTCTAAGCTGAATTCTGCTCCTTATAAACGTTTAGGTGAGATTCAGTAAGACTGCTCAGGAGTCAATTTCAAAGGCAAAGTGTCAAAAGACACCTCCTTCGTGGGCTTGAGGTCCAATCTGACACTGCCATGCCTTGACGGAAGTACCGTGTGGGCCAGCAGCTTCCAGCTCCCTTACTTCATGCTGAGTTTCTTACTGGGCAAGGGACTGAGTGTTGGGCACTCAGCTGGGCTGTGCTTTGGACAGATTGCTAGAGCAGGTGATCAGAGAGTTAAGTCTGTCCCTTTCTCCCCCACAATCTGTTCCATGTACGACAATTAGCTCAGAATAAGATAGTACTGAGCCAAGAGGAGTCCAGGATGATGGTGAAACATGATCAACTGAAGATCCTACTGCAACATACTCCTAGATTTGCAAATAACACTTGAAAACATTGATAGCTGAGTAGATTATGAAAGCAAGGGGAATCTCCAAGTGAAAAAAAACAAAAACAAACAAACAAAAAAACCCGTAATAATATGTGTCTAGAACTTGTGCTGCCCAGAGGAGGGAGCAGAATCAGCTACTGTAACCCAGAGTTCAGATTTTAATGTCTACCTGAGAACAAGAGTTGGAGGCTTTGGTCCACATGAAGCAAGAAACTGGACTTGAAATTCCCACACAAAGCTGAAGGGCTGCATCCCTGACACGAGAGTAGGCTAGGAAATGCTGCAGATCTTCAAGCTGAGACGTCAGCGCAAAACTGGTCCTGGGATGATGCTGCCCGTAGAGTCCCTAGACTGCTTGGCAGAGGACAGTGCAGAACAGCTCTGGAGGAAACGGGGGCCTCGAGGGGTCACTTCAGGAAAGGCCCCAGTGAACATAATCTCAGTTGGAAAACACAGAGCACATGAGGAGACAGCCCAGAACATGCCAGTCACCAGGCAAAATGCAGAAGAATCAGTATCCTGAGAATTCCAAACACAAGAACAATCCAAAAAGTGTTTCTAGTGATTAAAAGTTAAACATTTAAAAATACTTAAAGGCATACAAGATATGAAAGAACATTATAAATGATAGCAGATCTGAAAAAAACCAATAGGTTAACAGAAAATGTATAGAAATAAAAATATAGTTATAACTTTAAAATGAGTGGAAGGGCTAAACAATAGACTAGATACAACTGAATACAGAATTAAAAAAACAGGAAGACAGACGTGTGGAACTATTTAGAACACAGTACGGAGAAGGCAATGGCACCCCACTCCAGTACTCTTGCCTGGAAAATCCCATGGACGGAGGAGCCTGGTGGGCTGCCGCCTATGGAGTCGCACAGAGTCGGACACGACTGAAGCGACTTAGCAACAGCAGCAACGGTAGGGAAGTACAGAGGCTTCCCTGGTGGCTTAGACGGTAAAGAATCTGCCTGCAATGTGGGAGACCTGGGTTCGATCCCTGGGTTGGGAAGATCCCCTGGAGAAGGGCATAGCAACCCACTCCAGGATTCGTGCCTGGAGAATCCCATGGACAGAGGATCCTGGTGGCTGGAGTGCATGGGGCCACAAACAGTTGGGCACGACTGAGCGACTAAGCACAGCACAACAGGGAGGTAAGTACAGAAATGAAAACCCTGGAGGATGTAAGAAAACTCAGATGAATACGAGTCCCAGAAGAAGAACAGAGGACACCTGAGAAGATCATGGCTGGGGGATTTCCAGAAATAATGAACTCCTCAGACTCAGGAAGCACAGTAAGTTCTGAACGGGATTTTAAAAAACTCTGCCCTAAGCACATGGTAATGCAACTGCAGAACAATTAAGACCAAGAGATGCCCTTCATAGCAACTAGAGGGGAAAAGGAGAAAACTTGCAAAGGAGCAGTTAAAGACACATGAGACTTCTCAGTGGCTCCAAAGAAGTCAGGAGGCGACGGAATAATATCGACAAAATGTGGACCTATACAGTTACACTCAGCTAAGCTGTTATTCTGGAATAATGGCAAAATAAAAACATTTTCAAAGTGAGACAAAATGACAAGAGTTACCACTCAACACCGGCAATGAAAGCCCTATGAATGGTATCGTTCAGGAGGAAAACCAGACTCAAAAAGAAGTGAGCAGCAATCATAGGATGGATGGCTTAGATCACAGAGGAGTGAAAAGCAGGCTCTCTCTCCAGCAGAACTGCTGACAGGGGCTGGTCTCAGAGGGCCCACTTTTCCAGGGGCGGCCTCCATCTGGGATGCTGTTCCAGATGCCCTCAGTTGGGGTAAATAACTCAGGAAAGCTGACTTTCTGTTTTGGTTGTTACCATCAGTTCCGGGCTTCCCACAGAAACTTACCACTCACGAAGCACGTGGTGAGTCAGGCCAGCAGAGGCACTGAGAGACCTGCTCTCATTCTGGCAAGTTCCTGACTCTCTGAGCCTAGCGTTCGACACCGTTAAATGGGGCTAATAAAACACGGGCTTCCCAGGTGGGTCAGTGGTTTAAAAAAAAAAAATCTGTCTGCCAGTGTAGGAGACGCCAGAGACCCAGGTTCCATCCCTGGGTTGGGAAGATCCCTTGGAGGAGGAAATGGCCACCCACTCCAGTATTCCTGCCTGGAGAATCCCACGCACAGAGGAGCCTGGGGGGCTGCAGTCCACAGAGGCGCAAAGAGTCGGACATGACTGGGCAACTGAGAACCTAACACAAATAGACTTATGAGATAAGATCACAACGTAATGCCTGGTACAAAATGCATACTCAATAAAAGATAGCATTGACTATAGTTAGTATTAGCATTATAAGCCTTGGTAATTAATTTGTTTAATGAGCAGGGCATACATCTATTTAGGTTAATAAAAAGTTATGTGTCCCCTGATTTATTTAAAAAGAAAAAAAAACAAGCAAGAGCATTGACATTAGTTGTAATGTACTGGGCGCCAGGCGCTCAGCTGCGTCCGTTCACCCTCGCGCCGTCTCGGCCCGTGAGCACCCCCGCCGGCCCACAGCTGAGCAGCCTCTCCATCAGCACCTCCGGGGCGTGGGTTCAGTCTGGACCACCCACTCATATCCAAACTGTAGGGAAGAGGCTGCTGGGTCTCTCTCTGAAACACTGTGGCGACTGTGCTCGACTTGGAAGACATATCCCGGTTGGTTCTGTTTTTTAAAAACCACTCTCTGCGGTTACTTCGGGGCACAGGAAAAATCAAAACACGGCAGAGACAAGTGCCAGGTGTGTGGCGCCCTTTTCGGCAGACGGGACGCAGCCATGAAATTCTCGTGCACATTAACACGGGGAGGCGGCGCCCAGGTTACAGATGGCCGAGCGCCGTGGCCGATCGCTTCACGGTTCACTAAAATAGGCTCATTCACTCGGCCTGCCGGTGTGGACCAGGTCTGTTCCAACAACAAAAACAGCAACTCACGAAACGCAGGCAAGTGTCCATCAGAAGAGCTGCAGAGAGATCTCGCGTCCGTGGACAGATGCGGGCAGCGCTCTGAGCTGGGACGGAGGCCCCAGTGTAATCCTGGGCCCCTGGCACAACACCAGAGGGAGCCCCCTTCTTCCCCCTCAAGAGAGGCCCCCCCAAAGCTGAGCCCCTCTGGCCACCTGCTTTTTCCAGTGTTTGTGGGAGTGGCCGATTCATAACGTTTTCACGCCTGCGTTTTCTGTCTCCTTCTCTCTGGCCCGCCTCCTGTCCCCGAATCAAAACAGAAGGGAATTTAGGGTGCTGAGGGTCTCACCAAGGAGACCCTGAGAGCTCAGGATCATGTACTGAGTCTGGGAGCCCAAGGGGCTGTATGGCTCCCCACCTCACTGCCATGCCAGCTGGGGAAGAGTCTGTAGGGACCTGGCGGGGGCTACAGGTGTAGGCCCGTAGAGGGGTGTCAGGAGACCCGGGACCCCAAAGCATAGCCCTTCCCTAAATCCCCAGGTAACCTCAAGCAGGCACCTTCTTGTCTCTGGGCCTCAGTTCCTGCCCAGAACCTCTGGCTGTTCTAATCATGAGTGTCCCAGGGCATTCCGTGTCAACCTCCGGCGAAGGACAGAGAAAAGCAGGGACCCCGGGCCAAGCTGGCTTCTAACCCACCAGGACCCCCAGTGCCCCGCGCTGGTGCACGCACTCTGGCCACAGTAATCGCTGGTGACGAGTGGGCAGACCCTGGGCTGGGCGATGCGGCTGGGGGAGGCGTCTGCAGCCAGACTCGACTACAGCCGCTCTGAGGAAGGAGCTGCAAAGCTGCTAATTGGATTCGGCAAGTTGCTGAATCACTGTCGGGCGAGATCAAGTCTCTCTGTGGAGACAGGAGGCCCGGCCTGTCAGCGGCTGAGAACGTCTCCTTTGTGATGAACAAAGGACAGGGGTGTGCAGAGTGGCGCCTGGGAGGAGCTCTCACGGTTTATGAGGAGCAATTAAAATCTAGCAGGCCACAGTTAGAAAGCACCCACCACAACCTCATTTTGCCATTTGTCTTTTAATTAAATACACCCTGGGACTTAGCTTTAGTGCAGAGATTTCGATGGGGATGTGGTAGAAACCACGGAGCTGGAGCCCGACGTGCTGGCTGCCATGTCTTCTTGGAGGAGGAGGGTGGGGAGAAGCAGAAGTGTTTCGTGTGAGTCGCAGCCCGCCCCCTCCCGGGACCTCTGCACAGCAGAGCAGAGGAATCAGGCGAGCCTGACCCTTCACGAAACCACCTCCTCCCAGATAGGAGTGTGTGTGCGCGCGTGTGTGTGTGCGCGCGTCCGTGCGCATGTGCATGCATGCGCACTCCGTCATGTCTGACTCTTTGCAACCCCATGGACTGTAGCCCACCAGGCTCCTCTGTCCATGGGATTCTCCAGGAAAGAATACTGGGGTGGGTTGCCATGCCCTCCTCCAGGGGATGTTCCCAACCCAGGGATGGAACCTGCGTGTCCAACATCTCTTGCATTGGCAGGTGGGTTCTTTACCACTAGCGCCACTTGGGAAGCCCATTTCTAGTAACGGTCATCTCTTAAATGATCTTGTCTTCCTTCCAGGCAGGAAGAAGATGTCACCAAGAAGCCCCTCCATCAGCAAGGTGCCCATCAGCAAGCCCACAGCCCACCAGGGCTCACAGAATCCCTGCCTTTCTCTTCCATCCTTCTTCCCGTCTAAGGCTAAGCCCAGCATGGCGATGGCTGTTCCCTTGCCTTCAAAGTCCAGGGACCTTCCCTCTATGTGCCCCATTCACAAATTCCTACTCATTCCTCAGGTTTCTGCTTGGAAGCTCCTCCCTTGAGAGGCTCTCCCTGGCATCCCTGTGCTGGTGGGTTGTGACACCCATCACTTGTTTGTGCACGCCCCCCCCAATGCCCCCAGAAAGCAGGATTCCTTGCCGAGTGCCCGGCCCCGGTATGATGCTTGGTCCACAGCAGCGGCTCAGCAGACACTCGCCGAATGGCAGACAGCAGACTCCCTTGGGGGGCGGACGCCTGCAGCCTCCTGACCACGCCCCAGCCTCACCAGCCAAGTCAGGCTGCTGCCTCGAGGCCAGACCCCTTCCCTGAAGACCCGGGCCTGAGTCAGTGCTGTCCTCAAAGAGCTTTGGTTTGAAAAAATTAAGAGCGCTGGGCCACCCTTCTTCCCTGGCTGGGGACTCTGAGTGGCCGGAGTTCACGACCAGGACCCAGAAAGCCGCCGTCTGGAACCGCACCAAGTGTGCATGGATGGCCGGCGGGCAGACAAGGACCCGCGCAGTCAAACAGAAACTGGATACCGTGGTGTGAAGACGAGTGCGTGTGTGCATGCGTGTGCATGCGTGTGCGTGTGTGTTTCCTCCGTGGTGCCATTGTCTCTGTTGCAAGCGTGGGCCTGACTTCTAGAAGAAAGCCTGCTCGGCTCTGGGCTGCCCTCCGCAGTGAAACAGACAACTGCCTGCTGGCTGCCTGGGAGTTTAAACAGCAAATATTACAGATTACATAGTAATGAAAATAATGAAAGCACTCATCAGAGCTGAAAGACATTTCTTTTTTTTTGTCTTTTTAAACTGAAAACTAAGTAAGGGTTAACGTCTGAACCGGAGACACACATCCTGACAGATCCGCTCCTAATTGCAGGGCAGGCCAGCTGGAGCCTGGGCCACATCACAGGCTTCAGGGCTCCTTTCAAGGGTGAGCTGCTCCCAGGGTTCCCCTCTGACTCCACCACACAGGGTCACAGAGGGCTCCCTTTGGTATAAAAGACCCCTTGATTTATTTCTTTTCTTACGGCGGCAATGGACATTCTGTGCTTTCTTCAAACAGGTCTTTTTATTCCACTGTCTTTGAGAAAAGCTAATAAAGAATCAATTACAAGAGATACACACAAATAGAAACTGGTATTTATCTAGGCGGGATGTCTGCTGAAAAGTAAAAGAGACCATTAAACCACAGGCACACACAGTGAAGCATGTCTACGTAAGATCTCCTGCCGCAGACGTGAGCACGTCCGCTCTCAAAGGAAAGGCTCGTCCCTTCCCGACGGAAGGGAAAAGGGCGCAGGGCGAGGCTGGCGGGGGAGCAGTCATCTCACGGCCCCGAGAGCCCTGGACCCGCTCCTAACTTAGGATTTCCAGGAAATCGCTGGGGAGGCCATTTTTTCCCCTAAGAATTTGGCATCACATGAGCTAGAATGTAGAACAGGGCTAATAATAACTTCATCATCACTGTTGCCTTGATTCAGAACTTTGTTTTATTATTTTTTTTAACGGCTCTGTTCTAAGATACCATCTTGTGGGTCTATTTGCGGGTGTTAATTGTGGCATAAATGTTACAGATCATGACATAAACACCACTGATTTTCCTGAAGAGTGCCAGACGCTGCAGATGGAGGTAACGGAGTGACTAGGCCGGGGAGAATGACCAAGATCACCATGACCAGTTCTTTGTCACCAGCGCTTGAAGGCAAAAGGAGAAGGCGGCGGCAGAGGATGAGACGGTTGGATGGCATCACGGACACAACGGACATGATCCTGAGCCAACTCTGGGAGAGAGTGAAGGACAGAGGAGCCTGGCATGCTGCAGTCCATGGGGTTGCAGAAAGTCAGACACGATTTAGTGACTGAACACCATCACCACCACCAATGTTTAATGACCAGATCCAGATAGGTCCCGACTGGGATGGTCTCCTTACGACTATTGATCATACTGTGCATCTGTGTGGTCCACACTTATCTGCACGTGTGTTGATTTAGCAATAAAAAGGTAAAGTGTTTTCACGTGCTGCCCACCGAGAGGGTTCTGTGCAGAAACCACAGCACCTGCCTGGAACTCCTGGGGCCACCTCTGGAGGAGTCACTGAGTGCCCACGCTGAGCACAGCATGGAAATGGAGAGGTTCCTCTCGCCCCTGGAAAAGGGAGCATCTTTCCAGCAGAAAGCCCATCGGGAGGTGGGAGCAGATGGGGACCCCTGGGAAGGAGAGGAGGCTTAGGACTCAGACAGAACCGGGTTTGCATCCGAGTTCTGCCACTTCGTGGCCATGTGCCCTGGTGAAGCTACTTAAGCCCCCAAAGCCTGTGCGTCTCACCTGTTGACAGAGACTCTAAGAGCGGCTCTCGCAGAGCATGGTTGTCATGTTGACTCAGTGCCATACGGGTCCAGCCTGCCAGCACAGGGCTGGCCGTGGGGACCACAGTCCCCAGGGCAAAGGGACTCAGAGCACACAGCAAGTGCGGGGGTCAGGCTGCCCTGGTAAGAGTGGGGCGGGCCAGAGGGCTGGCCTTAGCCAGTCTGGTTCCTCTGCCTCCTGCTCAGCACTGCTCTTCCCTCAGCCCCAGGCTGCGGTCCCCAGGCCAGGAAAGCATCGTCTGGGGTGTCCCTCAGGAGTGTCCCTTCAGATGCCTTCCACCCTCCCCTGCAGGTCACGGGCCCCAGGTGGGTCACTGCCCACGTGAAGCCACTCCCTGTCACTGTCGGTGCCGGGAGCTAACTGGTCAGAAGGAAGAGATGAAACGGCCGTCAGCAGCTGAGAGTGGCCGGCTGGGCTCAGCGCCCAGACGTAAGCGTGGCAGGATGGCGAGGAGAGATGCGCGCGTACACAGGACGCTCCCAGCAGGGATCAGCCCTCGAGGAACGGAATTCACTATTGCTGGCAGTGGCCTACATGACAGATATTTATTAAATGCTTCTTGATAAACACATTGGTTTTTCACTTCCTCAAAGGAGAGGGAGACAGCCGGCTTCAGGCTCAGCATGATTTCAGAAGCCGCTTTCCCAGCCTCTGCTCACCCCCTCTTCCAGCTCCTCCAGACCGCGGCACCTACCAACGATGACCCCGACCCAAACTCCCGAACTCGGAAGCAACCTCAGCGCAGCAAGGGTGAGCTTTCGGCCACGGCATCAGAAACACAGTTTTGTTCTGAGTGAGGTTTGTCACTGATCAAATGGTCCCATGAAACTTTGACAGGGTCATCAGACAGCATGGCTTTCACCTTCCAATATTCAAGCTGTTTGTACAGTGGCGAAGAGACAACAGAACCAGGGGCCGTCGCCTTTCAGCCACCGTAGGAAAGCTGATGCGTGAGCTCGGGCCCATCTGCTGCCCCCCAGGCCTGTGGTCAGCGTCCCCCACAGGGGCCGTCGCTGGGGGCTTGGGCGTCGGGGTTGGGATGGATGGAAGGAGGCCTCCACGGTTCCCTGTGTGGCAGAGCAGTTTGCAGGGTGATCGCCACTAATCAGACGGTCCCGTCAAGAGAGCTTCAGAGATGAGCGACAGGGAGGTTCGAGGGCACACAAGTGGCTATTGGGCAAGACGCTGGATCGCTGAGGAACTGCCCTCGGGTTCCCAAGAGGCTGCAGTGTAGCTGGGAGTGTCTGCAGGGCTCAGACGACTAGACCCGGCCGAGAGGGCGGCGAACTCGGGATTCCACTCGTATCTCGAGTCACATACCGTGTTCCCGCCCCGGAATCTAACACACACCCCCAGCCTGGGCACACACAGACACACGCACACCTGCAGGCACCTCACGGGACATCAGGCACAAGCGTGATTCCTCTTTATGGCTCTGGGACCCATCTCTCCGCGGGATCTGAGCTTCTCTCCCCATCTCCTTCACGGACCGTGATGCTTTTGTTTCAAGAAACCTTTGTAGGACAGGACACTTACCTGTTTACAATACTATTCCCAGATCCCTTTTCCTGGTTTTCAGTACCCTCAAACACATTTTCTTCTTTGCAGACACTTAAAAAGTGAGAGGCAAGCAGGGAAGAGGAAGTGGTGAAGGTTACAGAGGGTAAGAAGAGGCACTCAACCAGCTGAACAAGGCTGGACACAAAACAAAACAACCAAAGGAAAATTCTGCCAGATGAAAACCAAGAGGAAACTTTGTACTGACCAAAAAAAAAAAAAATTTTCCAACTCTTCCAAAGGCTTCCACCAGCAAAGTTCAGTGAACTTCACGCTTAGATGGTTAGGCATACAATGAGAACAAGTGAAATGTACTAAATAAAAATCAACCTGCCACAGTTTTTGAGAACTGCCATCTCTTTTCCCCACTCGGCCCTTAGAATAAGTGACTTGGTTCTTCATTAGAAGCTATGTTTAGAACCAAAGGGATGAGACATCTGGGGAGGCGTCAATGCAGGAAGAAGGGACAAAGTCAGAGATGGGTGATGATTAAAGACCATACTGCGGGGGGTGAACAGCTGTGCTACCAGGGTCCGTGGGAAAGGAGCCAGTCGCTCCATGAGCATCTTGTAACAGATCCCAGGAGGAGATTCAGGGTTTGGCAGACCTGGAGTTCCAGGCACACTTTGGGGAAAAGCTCACTCCGACGGACCCCTTCATCTTAGAACTGGAAGAGGCGGGGTTGTCTTTCCCAAGGCTGTATGGACACAGAAACTTCAGAGGAACAAGACGGCAACCAAGGCTGAGTTTAGAAACGGACAGAGAGGAGACGTTCCGGGCACCTGGGGACCCGGAGGTCCCTGCGACCAGAGAGAGGTCAGTCCTCAAGGTTGCTGTCCGGGAGGCGAAGGGCAAGGGAGGGAGGGAGTAGGGGCCCCAGGGATGCCGCTGGGCGGTGTCAAAGCCTCAAGGCTTCACCTGTACGATGAGGTGAGTACTCTGTACAGCTGTTGAGAGGATAAACACAGTTGGAAGTGGCTGAGCCAGAAGTTAGGATTCTTGGGTGTTTACTTTTTTGATTTGTGCACAGATCTCAAGGCCATCATGCTGAGTGAGAAGAGCCAATCGCGAAAGGTCATATGCTGCGTGATTCCATTCCTGTAATATTCTTAAAATGACAAAATTATAGAGATGAAAAGTGGCAGCAATATAGAGATGAGTGGTGGCAAGGGGCAGGGTGGTGGGTGGGGAGGGTGTGACTAGAAAGAGGACACAGGCGAGCGGGTTTTCACGACGGCATCACTCGGCAGGAGAGCGGGCAGTGCTCACACCGGTCTGCACACACATCACACGTGTGCACACACACCGTACCCTCTGCTCAGCTCCTCAGGGGGCCATCGTATAGTCGTCTTTCAACAGAATAAAGGCATGTGCAGCACCCTGGATGGGCCTAGAGGTTATCATTCTAAGAGCAGTGAGTCAGGCCAAGATAGACACCATACGATATCGCGTACAGGTAGACTCGAAACTACGACACAGATGAACTTACCCATGACACAGAAACAGCTCCACAGACATGAGAACAGACTTGTGGCTGCCAGTGGCGAGGGGGTGGGGATGGACAGACTGGGACATTGGGACGAGCAGATGCGAATTGTATACAGGCTGATAAGCAAGAAGGTCCTTCTGTGGAGCACAGGGAACTAAATTCCATATCCTACGATAAACCATGGTGGAAAACTATGAAAAAGTATATATTTATATATATATACATATATATATATATAGGTGGGTGTGTGTGTGTGTACAACTGAATCACTTTGTTATACAGCAGAAACAACATTGTAAGTCAATTATATTTCAATAAAAAATAAATTACAGTGATCTTTCCAACAACCACAGAGCCCTAACTTCCTCAACGTTGGAGATTCCTGAGCTAGAGGTGAGGGTTCTCGCCCGCGTCTTATCGCTCTCTTTTTCGGTGAGGCCATCTTTCACTGCATCTAAATCTGGGCACCAGAGTGCTTAAAACCACACTGAGCTAGTGCAGAGACAGAACCAGAAGCCGCACAGCCCGCCCTGCTTCCCAGTGTGTTAGACTCTGATGGCTCAAGGTTGCCTGGGTTGTCGATGGTCCCCCTGAGCAGGGCAGAAGAATGGAGATACATGTCGGCGTCACACACTGTCCCCGCAGGCCTCGGGGCTGATGCCCTGAGACTTCGCACCGAGGGCCAGCTCACCTGCGGCCATGGCTGACGGCTGCTCTCAGTGCCCACGCCACACTTGCTGCTCAATGTTAGAACGTGACCCCTAGGTCTCACAAGACTGTGTTGCATATTCTAGAGGATGAGAACAGAAAACAAAAGGCAAAACAACTGCACAACACTCTGATGAAAGTTTTATACTTTTAGGAGTCTTGAAACTTGAAGTTTTTTTTTTTTCTAAATGCAGGGACCTGTGATGAGTATTTTGAATTTAACTGTTGGAAAGGAATCTGTGACTAGCTTCGTGACTTGTAAGTAACTCTTCTTGCTGTTACCATATGGTGTTTCCTTTAATAAAAACATTTTGCAGAAATAATGATAAAAAAAATCACTTTAAGCTTTTAAAAAAGTTAGATGTTTCTGGCAATAAAAACATTCCTTGTGATTATGTAGATAACTTTGTATCTGATAAACAGGAAAGATTCTGTTCTCCTCTCACTTTACTTCTAAGTAAAAATGATGTGTTTCTCTGTGTCATTCATTCTGAGACAATTTCTGAACATCTTATTCATCGAGCTCTCTCTAGATTTCAGGAATGTACATTCGAGGATCCTGTTCTGCTCACGTAGGATCTCATTTCCTTTGACTTTTCGCAACAGAACAACATACTCTGTATCTGCAGAGCTAGCAGCCACAACTGTGTCAGTTCTGATGAGTTCAGCGTCATGCTGCACGAAAAGCTGACCTAGCTTCAAGGCATTCAACATTTCCAGAGGCCCAAGGCAAGGGGACAAACCTAGACAGTGTATTATAAAGCACAGACATCACTTTGCCAACAAACGTCTATATATGGTCAAAGCTATGGTCTTTCCAGTAGTCATGTGCAGGTGTGAGAGCTGGGCCATAGAGAAGGCTGAGTGCCAAAGGACTGATGCTTTTGAACTGTGGTGCTAGAGAAGACTCTTGAGAGTTCCTTGGACTGTAAGGAAATCAAACCAGCCCATCCTAAAGGAAGTCAATCCTGAATATTCATTGGAAGGACTGATGCTGAAGCTCCAATACTTTGGCCACCTGATGTGAAAAGCTGACACTGGAAAAGACCCTGATCCTGGGAAAGATTGAGGGCAGGAGGAGAAGGGGCGACAGAGGATGAGATGGTTGGATGGCATCACTGACTCAATGGATGCGCATTTGAGCAAACTCCGGGAGACGGTGAAGGACAGGGAGGCCTGGCGTGCTGCAGTCCGTGGGGTCACAAAGAGTCAGACACGACTGAGGGACTGAACAGCAACCAAGGCCAAAGGAGCAGTCAAGGAAGCCGAGGGGCAGGACCCCTTTTCCTTCTGCCCCACCAGCCTTAACAAGTTACAGTCACAAGGTGGCTGCTCCGCCCCAGGCCTCATTGCAGACAGAGGGAGGTAAAAGGCCGCAGGGACATACTGGGCAAAAAGCCTTCTGGAAACCGTATCCAGAACCTTCTGCTTATTGTTATTGGTCAGAACTGGGTTGCATGGTCACTGCTAGGCCAAGAATGAGAGAGCTGCGGATGGGGGTCAGGACAGCCAAGCAGTGTCACTCCCCACTTGCACTACCACAGAAAGGGTGGGGAGTTGTCTTCCTTCCTGTAGGATCTTATTTCTGAAGTGTGTTCTATTTCTTGCTTCCTCCATGGCCTTCTAGAATCCCTGGGAGAATGCTTCTCAGTGCATATATAAGAGGCTCTGGTTGCTCAAGTTTCCTTATAAGAAGCTAGTGAATATGTGATCTTCCTTCACAAGAGCTTGATTGTGTTGCTAATGAGTGGTAGCTAGGAGGTTTGATTTCATTTCCTTACATTAATTCACAAGGCAAAGTGAAAGTAGAGTGGGCTTAAATCAATGTCTTCACCCCGAGTCATGGGGCTTAGTGTGGAGTGAGGGAAGAAACAGCCCACGTACCAACGGGAATCCTACAGACAGGAACGAGAAGAGAGAGACAGAGCACACATTACTGTATTTATACATCACAGAAATCCAGCAGTGGATTGCTTTGCTGTGCATTTTACCATCACTATTTTTTTTGCCTCCTCTTACACTTTAATAAGGAATCAGACATAAATCCTAGGTCTTCCTAAGAATGCCTGGTGCCTGTTTTGACAAGGTTCATATACAAGAAACATAAGTTTTTCCCTACCATGGACTTCATTATTAATTTTACTCATTACGGTCCATGAAAAATCAAATGCCCAAGTGGCTGAGCATGAGGTGGGCAGATACGCTCTCCTTATACCAGAAAATCTGTAAGAAGCAAGAGAAATGGTTAGGTATGCCTACGTGCACTACCCGCTTTATTGAAACTTGAACCTGAGTTGTTGCCTCCTGACAGATCTGTACACTGTGTGGATGTAGCTGCAAACCTACCCTACCTGGAACCTGACCGAAGTTCCCTGACCAATCACAGGTGATACCGAAGTTCCCTGACCAATCACAGGTGATACCCAAGTTCCCTGACCAATCACAGGTGATACCCAAGTTCCCTGACCAATCACAGGTGATACCCAAGTTCCCTGACCAATCACAGGTGATACCCAAGTTCCCTGACCAATCACAGGTGATACCCAAGTTCCCTGACCAATCACAGGTGATACCCAAGTTCCCTGACCAATCACAGGTGATACCTGGGCGGCAACAGACTCACACACAGATCTCCATCTTTCTGCACTAACCATCATTCTCAGACAACACTCCCCTCTGGACTGAATGACGGAGATTCTAGCAGCTTTGACAGCTTGAAATGAATAAGAGCTGAATTCATGCTGCTTTATAATTAAGGATCTGTGCTCATCTCTGTCACAAATATCCAAGGGTTTGTTTGCTCTTGTTGTTTAGTTGCTAAGTCACGTCTGACTCTTTGCGACCCCATGGACGTGCAGCCTGCCAGGCTCCTCTGTCCATGGGATTTCCCAGGCAAGAATACTGGAGTGTGTTACCATTTTATACAGTAAACAAATAAACCTTGAGGCTAAATTGACAATATGTTTCTAGCTTTTGTTTCAACACAATTATTATCAGTTGGGCTTTCTGCATTTTAGTATAATCCATCAATTATAAAATCCACAGGTCCAGCTGATGAGTCTTGGAATAAATGTGGACTGAATGTTCTACGAGGATGCTTGGCCCACGGGGTTGGCCTTCGTAGAAAGAAAAGTCAGTAGCTGGGAAAAACCCCATGCTATTGGAACAACACTCCATCCCCACTTTTTAGGCCATGGTCATACAAAGGTTAAAGAAAACGTGCCATGAATCTCCCTGCTATAATCTGAAATGGGTCAGGACTCACTTCACTTAAGACTGGAAACTGGAACCCACGTGACCGACACAGCTTCAATTTCCTCTGCTGAAAACCAAATCCCATTTTCACTGGTGGGTATTCCATTCATCTCTGCTTTTTTGGTTTTTTAATTACATCACAGAAAGTGCTACTGTAATTTCCTCCCTCAGTAACGACAGCATTATTCATCAAGAAGCTTTTAATTCTATGCAGCAATCGCTGCACTTCAAAAATCTGATTTCAATCTCTGCAGAGGCAGAAGGGTAT
The DNA here is from genome assembly GCF_032452875.1 of Bos javanicus. Taxonomy (NCBI): domain Eukaryota; kingdom Metazoa; phylum Chordata; class Mammalia; order Artiodactyla; family Bovidae; genus Bos; species Bos javanicus. Next base: position 49,488,326 of record NC_083890.1, read on the forward strand.
GATTTTTTGACCCGAGGGTTAATTATCTGCAAATAAGTTAAAAATCGCACAAAACCTCATCCTGGGAAAAGGGAATCCAGGCCTGACCTTTCAGGCTCCCTGTCTTGCTGTTAGAGGGTGTGGTGTGCAGCTGGCTGGGCAACCATACCTGGAAGGTCCCTTGTCTGTCCTGCCAACCTCCGCCCCGCCAGTGAGGGTGGCAGGGCCTCCATCTGGGCTTATCTTCAGAGCCCAGGATCGGCACACAGGAGGAACTTGATAAACGTTTGCAGAAGTGACCTGAATTTAAGGGACAGTGAATGGAGGTATAGGCTTTGAAATATTTGTTTAAAAAAAAAAAGTGTCTAAAAAGGCCCTATTTCTGGACAAAGATAAGGAGAGAAACAGAGAGGAGACTCACTGGGGGCCGTCCAGGGACTGGTGACAGGGCTGAGGGGCCTCCCGTGGGAGGGAAGGGGGACCCATGGGGCCCTGTCTCTCCCCTCCCCCCCCAAGCCTCCAGGAACGCCCGCTCCTCCCCCCAGCCTCTCAAGCTCTCTCTCGGGCGGAGACTCACTTATTCATTTATTTTAATTTGGAAGCTTTTCTGAACACAAGTACACCTGATGCTGGAACCAGGGGAGGAGTGGGCTGGAGGGAGACGAGCCCTTGATACCTGACACCAGGGACCGCGTACCCCCTCTCGCACGGCCCAGCAGGAACCCATCCGACACCCAGTGCCCCTCGGGGCTGAACTCCGGGTGGTCCCTGCCCTCCGAGGCACCCGGTGCTGACTGGTGAGTTGCGCTGTTTACGTGGCTTCGGGTCCAGCACGTGACTGGAAGGATGCTCCTGGAGAAGCCATGCAGAGCGGGCAGAGGGCAGAGTGTGGGTGAGGCTGGAACCCCAGGTGCACGCGCTCCACGGGCGGACTCCGCCAGCCCATCTCGGGGATGGGGGCGCAGCACCCCGGGAGGAGGGCAGGAGCGGGGTCGCTGAGGGTCTGCAGGGCCGGCCCCGCTACCGCCCAGAGGACACAGGACCTGGGACGCAATCAGTCACGCTGGGGCCCGGAGAAGGGCCAGGTCCCCACCACACTAGTGAAGGCTGAGGCCCGAGAGGTACCCGGGAAACCCATTCTCATGATTTTCAGTTATTAATGAGAAAGGATGTCTGAGAAGACAGACACCAAACAGTGCGCCCCGGATCGAAAGCTCCCCGGCCTCGGATGGATTTCACTGCGAAGGGGCTGTGAGCGCCAAGTACACAGCACTTCCGGTTCTGCCCCCCACCCCACCCCGACACAACACGACCCACGAGGGACGTGCAGGAGATCCGGGCAGGACGGGGGAAGCTGGTCATTAAAATCAGGCTCTACGTGCGGGAGGACTGAGCTGAGGGCAGGGGTGACGGGGGAGCACATGGGATCCGTACACACAGCAGAGAGGGGGCTGCAGGCGGGGGCGGGGCCTGCAAAGCGGAGGAGGGAGGCGCAGATGGAGGAGGGGAACACAGGGAGCCCCCGGCCTCTGGGCGGTGCTCCGTCCCACAAGGGCGCCTGGCATTCTAGATTTGCTTAAATGCCCCAGGCGTGTCAGCTGACCTTCCGGCATGATCAGCCCGCGGGGGCAGGCGAGGGCGGTGTTCTCGGGCCACCCTGCAGGGACCCAGATCCACGGAGCAGCTGTGTGACGTGAGGCAAGTGAGTCAGCCTCGCTGGGCTTCCGTTTCCCCCTCTACCTCCGGGGGCTGCGAGATCTGAGTGAAGCTCGGGGACCATAAACACATGATGAAGAGACTAACTCCTCGGTGAGGGGGGTCAGTTACCGGGAACGAGGGGACCCTTCGCTGAGACTGGAGAAGCCAGGCTGGGCTCCTGACCGCCGAGGCCGCCCACCCTGGTCTGACGCGCCCTCTGCCCCATCCCCGCCCGCAGGGCCCGCCTGAGAAGGCACAGCCCACCCACCTTCTGCCCTGACACTGGCTCCTGTCTCTCAGCCTCCGGGATGCTGCGCTCTAGGAATCTCACGGCGTCTCTGACCTGCTGCTTCCTGGGCCCCTCACCTCCCCGTCCGCCAAGCCCTCACCTGCTCCCACGTCGCCCTGGGCAGGTGAACCAGTGAAAAAGCAACATGCAGATCTAAGAGCCAAGAATGACGCTCCTGTTGGAAAGGGGAGGGGGCTGCCCTGGCACGGTTCCGGGGGGGCAGTGGTTCCTACCGGGGGAATGCGTCTGCAGATGCTGCAGGCTGTCACAGCCTGGTGGGAGGCAGTGTGCAATGCCCCTGGCACCTAGTGGGTGGACGCCCTCCAGAGCACCAGCCGGCCCCATAGTAAAGAATGATCTGGTCCAAATGTCAGCACCTCTGAGGCTGAGAAGACTGGCTTTAGGCTGACCAAAATCAGTCCCTTGGGAAAGGGGCAGGTGTTTTGAGAGGAAGAGAAGGAATTCAGTGAGTCATTTCATCCTTGGACACTTATGCTTCAAAAACAAGCAGATGAAAACGGGGAAGCCTGGTGCTTAGAAAAGTGAGGACAGGAGCCCCGGCGAGGGACCCAGGCCCCCGCCCCTGGAGGGAGAGCAGGGCTCCGAACCCACATGAACCCAAGCACTGCGGGAGATCCCAAAACGTTCCAAGGAGAAAAAGAATGAGCACAGACATCAGCTTTGGAAACACCAAGCGTCGGATGTGTGTTGCCTTTTCCAAACAACCGTCTCTGCTGAGACCGCGCGCCTCCCCTGCCTGCCGCCTTGAGTCCTGAGACGCCCCCGCTCGCCTCCTCGTCCACCCCCGCTCTCTGCCACGTCCAGGCCCAGCCCCGGGGCCGGGCTCCGGGAGCCCTCCGGCTCAGGCTGGAGCTTGGTGGGCTCCACAGGGGCTCAGGCAGTCTGGCCCCCTGCCCTGCCCTCGGGAGGGCCTGGGACAGCGGGGCTCTGGGGGCCCCGTGCTCACAGGCCATTCACAAGAGGAAGCTGAGTCGGTACATGCCCCAGACCAAGTCCACCCCCGGCCGCACAGGCTCGCCCGTCCCCGCAGCAACTGATGCCGCCTGGGGCCCCAGGCCCGCTTTGTTTCAGTGCCCTTTGCAGCTGAGCTGTGAGACACAGGAGTCACTGCGTCCGCAGCGCTAGTGGGCACTGTGGACCTGAGAGCCGTCGTGCCCACTGCCAGCTCCCTGTGGGGCTCGGGCTGGGTGCTGGCAGAAGCGTGCCGCCTGGTGCTACAGACTAGCGGCCCTTGAACAGCCTTTGGAAGTCAGTGGGGAGAGAGGTGGTGAGCCCAGGTGGGCTCAGGGAGGTTCCGCATGGGACAACTTCAGCACAGCAGGCTCGGAACCCCTATGAAGCTGCGGCCCCGGATGGCAGCCAGGGGCAGCCGCAGGGAGTGGAAAATCCTACCAAGAAGCACAGCTCCCGGGAGGCAAGCACCTGGTATCTCCTGGGGAAACCCAACCACAGGGAGCTCGGAACCAGGACTTGACACCAAGCCTCCGTATCCTTCCCGTGGTTGGGCCTCCCCTCGGTCCAGGCCGTGCTTTCCGACTGCAGCCACCTCTCTGCCAGCTGCGGCTGTCCCTGGCGCACTCTGTTTTTCCTGTCACTTTACTGCAGGCATAGAATCATGTGAGCACAGTCTCAGCTTTGCCAACAGCAAAAAATCATTTTGAAGAAGGCATCCTTTCTAGATGAGCAAAATTATTCTTCCCTCCCCGGCATGAATAAACAGTCATTGCAGCTTTAGCAAACCTTGCCTCAAAAATAGGCATGGAAGAAAAAAAAAAGCAAGCAAACAATCCAATAAAGCTGTAGTGCTCTAAAATCCACATTCCCCTCCAAACGCCACGGTGTGAAGGCACTGGGTCCCTTTAAGCACATCAGCAGACAATACTAGGACATCTCCGCCTCTGAGACATTGAAACAAACCCGGATTCCTGGGCGGAACTGCAGGCCAGGCATGATTCCTCTGTTGACGTTCCTCATGAAGCCGTCCCTGTGGCTGGCAACTCCTCCTACCACTCAGGAGGCAGGCGCTGCTGATGAACCTCAATGACCAGTGTGCGAATGTCCGAGGGCCCTATCAGCTCATCACGGCCCATGAGCCCACCACTCATCCACCTCCCACTTCCAGTTACTCAGCATCCGTTAAGCGCCCAGGGTGAGCTAAGCTCTGAGCGGGCTTTCGCCCGCTGTGGGGCCCCTCGGGCACTCCACCCACCTGATGCCTTTCTCTCTGCTCGGGCAGACCGACCTTGGCCTTAGGGCGGGAAGCTCACTGAGAATCACCCTCTCTGGGCGCCCCCCTATACAACACGTCCCAGCGCTGAGGATGCAGGGCCTCGAGCATCACACAGAGCAGGGACGAAGCGGGCGGCTGAGCGCTTCAGCCTGTTCGGAGCCACGTTCTGATCGCACGGACCACTGGTTTGCCTTTACCCTCGTGGAGCCGGGGACCACAGAGGAAGGATGAGGTGAGAGACGCGGGGAGGCACCCCTTTTCCCAGATGACGCCCCGCACTGCCTGCTCCAGACTTGGCTGCAGCCCACACCACAGAGCCTGACTCCAGAAGGTCCCTGAGTGCACTTTCTTCGCCATTACCCAAAACCCCCAGGGTAGCATCTCTGGCCTTTAGACAGACAGTCCCTGACCTGGTCTTTATTTCATTCTGGCCGCTCAGTATTGCGCCATTACCTCTGTAAAGGGATAAAGAATACAATTGATACCACGACCGCGGTGAAACAGGTACAAATAAAACATTCTAGGGACCGGGGGGAGAGCGAGCCCCTGGCAGAGGAACGAGTCTAAGCCCTGGGGGTGGCGGCCGGGGAGCTGACCCCGGGATGCTGGCTCTGTCCAGAGAAACCCACGATGGAGAACACAGCCCCACTGCCCGCCACCGCAGCGGCAGCAGCCCCTGCGTTTACGAGCAACTTCCTGGATGCTGAGCGCCGGAATCGTGCTTTTCCTACTACAATAGTCGACCAACCAAGGTAATAGTAATCCCATTTTCCAGATGGTAAAAGTGAGGCTCAAGAATGCTGACAGTCTTACCCCAGGCCACGCCATCCGCACATGACGGTGGGAGACAGAGCTGGAACGGGCATCATGTTTGTTTAACTGAGCCCATCACTGAGACAGTCTGAGGATGCCCATGTTCATCCCGTGTCCAGTGACCCCGGAAGCCCACTCTGCCGGGGCCGGAGTCCCCGGGGAGTGCTGTCTGCTGCGACAGTCTGAGGATGCCCATGTTCATCCCGTGTCCAGTGACCCCGGAAGCCCACTCTGCCGGGGCCGGAGTCCCCGGGGAGTGCTGTCTGCTGCTGAGAGCTGGCGCGGGAAGTGCCAAGCGTAGAGCGGGCACTGTGTTCTGGGGCTGAAGAGAGGGCAGTGGGGACCCGGACGTTCTTTTGACTGTCGAGGTCCCCGCCCTACCCTGTCTGTGGCCTCTTATCTCTCCGGAAACAACAGCTCCCTCATTCTGTTTTAAAACTTTTTAAATGTTAGTTTAAAACTGCAGAAACATTACAGGAAAACAATGGGCTCAGACTCTCCATCTTAATACGCGTGCAGCCCTGCGTCTGCCCCTCTCTGCCGCCCTTGCTCATTTGCGCCTATAGTCTTACTGGGAATGACAGTTCTGCGTGTGCAACCTCAGCTTTCGTTTCATTTAACATGACTGTCTGAACATCCTCCTTTTTGCTGCTGTCTTCACAGTGATCATCTAGGTGGTGGGCTCCACCCCTCAACGAGGCATCCCAAGCACGGGGCCTGCTGGCTCGGGAGGGGACACCTGAAACTCCTTCCCCAAGTCCATGTGCACATACCCATTCTACACTTTGACTAAGGGGTTCCAGGGTAATTAACCCAAGTGGGGATTAAGAAAGATTTTAAAAAGAAACAAAAGCCGAGTTTCTATTCGTGTTTCAACTGCAGGGGAGGAGGAGGAGGAGGTGAGAACCTGGAACAGCAGCCACCGGGGGCGGAGGGGGTGGGGGCATGGGGGGGGGCAGACCCAGCCCTTGAGAGGCTGGTGGGCCTACCGCCCTGCTATGACAGTCACCTCACAGCTCAAACTCACCCACCTTCCTTCTGATCAGTGTTCCTAAAATAATGACCACGACCGCGATAAACACAGGAGAACACGATTACGGTGCTTTTTCACATGCCAGGTACTGTTCCAAGAGCTTCACCCCATCAACTCATCCCGTCTTCACAAGTTGGTAGTATTACTGTTCCTGTTTGACACATGCGGAAACTGAGGCCTTGAGACAGCCAGGATTGAACCTGGGCAGCAGGAGGAGACACCTTGCCTGGAGCCAAAAAGTGCTTCAAAACACAGACCTTATTTTCTTCCCCAGTCTCTTTTTTCATCTCTTGTTGATCATCAGGTTCAGTTCTGATCGTCAGCCTGGCACGTGCGGCCCCACACAGCCTCCTGCCAAGCTCTGTTCTCCCCATGTGTCCCCTTCAACCTGCCCGACTCCGGGCATAGGGCCCCGGGGTCACTGTTCCCAGCCTCTGTCCCCCGGGTGCCGGCCTGGGATGCCCCCGCCCCCAGTTCCAGCTTTCACCTGCTTTTCTGTTCCAGGAGCTTCCTTCCCAGACACTCAGCTCCCCCAACCCCCGACTCTGAACATTTCAAGTCCATTGGAAACTTGTAAGACAAACAGAAAACCTCCCTGCCTTGGCCGTGGCCCACCCAGTAAGACAGGCCTCCCTTTAGTCACCTAGGCCCCACCTTGGCAGCGTCATGGAAACCACCCACAGAAGTCCCTGACATTCCTCCGTCTCATTCATTCCATACACAGCCCATCTCCCCGCCTGCCTCTTGCTCTCAAATCACCTTCACTCAGCGCCCGCTAAACTCCACCCTCGCGCCCTTCCTACCCATGCTGCTGCAGGGGGAGCCTCCCGATGGGGCAAGGTGATGGTTACCCCATGAACTGCCACACTGGGAGGTGGGTCCAGGGTGCTCCAGGTGGGGGGTGCTGGAGCCAGCCTGGTCTCCGGTGGCTCTCAGCCCTGCACCAACCCCTTCCTTACAGGAGGGTCTTAGTTCTGCAAGCCGCCTGGTTGGGCAGCTTCAAAGCTCCTATGGAAGAACTGAGGTCGTGCAGTAGCAGAAGACCCCTGAAATTCAACAGGGCGGCCTGGCGCGGTCTCCCGGGCCTCCCACCCCGCCCGCCTCTGCCGGCTCCCAGCTGTGCCGGGGCCTGGGCCCCTCACCACTGAGACCGCCTGCTGCTGCAGCTGCTGCTAAAATTTGTTTCAAGCCACATCTTGGCCCAAAGCCGAAAGCCTCTTTTCAGGAAGAAAGCATGCAGCTTCCCAATTTCATATATATATATGTATATATACATATATATATATATATATTTTTTTTTTCTTACTGCTTGTTCAAAGAACAATAAGATAAAAATATCACCTCAGGCAAAGAGAATTTAATTCAAACATTCTTAAGAATAGATTCAACAACCTTTTTCTCAAAAAACAAAACAAAACAAAAAAACAAACCTGCTTCATTCTTGGTTCCCCCCAGCTACATAAAGAACAAAAGGAAAGGAACGGGGAGAATTGACAGGAAAGGGAATTTTCGCGCGCCCTTTGCAGATGACCAGGAGCCCAGGAACCAGCACTTCCGCTGCTGTTCTGTCCCACCTCCGTAGCGAGTCTAAGAGAGGGATTCTGCCCTCGGCCCGCATTGTGGATGATGAAGAGGGTTGGCGGTGTGTGCCCGGCTGGCACAAAGCAAGGGGTGGAATCCAGGTGGCCTCAGCCCAGAACTCGCGCTCTTAGCCAGATGCTGTGTTCATTTCTGCACATCTGTCGTCAGAGCTCAAAGTGCCGTCTTTGGTTTGTAAAGAAAGGAAAGAGGTGTCAGACGTGTTTCTTCTCCACATTCATCTTCCTTTTATGTCAAACCCCGGGTGTACACACCCAGGTCAGCCGTGATCCATGGCTCCACGGATCCATGACACACTCTTACGAAGGGTCCACCCATGGCTGCCTGCTTTCTCTTACTTATCTGCCCTTAACCTGGGAAGATTAAGATACTTAATTAAGACTAAGATACCAATCCTTTGGCCATCTGCTGTGAAGAACTGACTCATTGGAAAAGACGCTGACGTTGGGAAAGATTGAAGGCAGGAGAGAAGGGGATGACAGACGATGAGATGGTTAGATGGCATCACCGATACGATGGACATGAGCTTGAGCAAGTTCTGGGAGTTGGTGATGAACAGGGAAGCCTGGCATGCTGTAGTCCATGGGGTCATAAAGAGTCGGATATGACTGAGCAAATGAATTGAACTGAACCAAACCTGGGAAATCTCATAGACAGAGGAGCCTGGCGGGTTACATGGGGTGGCAAAGAGTCAGATGTGAGTGAGTGACTGAACCGCCACCATCACCAATGAGATAAGATCGTAAACACCCAGGACCCCGCCACTCAAGGTCAGAGCCGGGACCCTGACGAGCACCCACATCTCCAGGTGGACCCCCCAAAGTGGCCCTCCTGACCCCCGTGCTGAGGTCTCTTTTCCCGCAGCTTCCTTTTCAGGCAGCCTTATCACAAACTGTAATACTGTTAGAAGGATTTTTCCCTTTACAGAGAGGATCACACTGTGTGTAATCTGTGGGACTTTTTCCACTCACATTCAGAGTTTTTACAGCTACAGTTAGCCTTAGGACTTCAAATCCAGCTGTACTCACCCACGGGTGAAGACCCAACCTCCTGGGGGCAGTACGGGGGCCATCACCTTGCTTTTGGGCTCTGTGGGCTCTGAGTCCTCACTGACCTGAGGATACAGTCCTACTCCTCACCTTGGTTTCTAAGCCCCAATCCGGTGGGGCACCTTGACTGTCCTCCTAACCACCCTCTCCCCAGATGAACTCCTATGCTCAGCACCCGGGTCCTCTGCCTCTTGAACATTCTGGCCTGTCCCACTCTGCCTGCTGGAAGTTTCAGCCGAAAGTTACCTTCTCTGAGAAGCCTCTTGTAACCGTCCGACCTAAACTATCCCCTCTGTCACACAGCCCTGCCTTTTGCTGGTGACAGCATGACTCGCATTTGGGGTTTAATATCTGTCTTCCTCCTCCACGAAAACAAGGCCTTGCGGAGGTCGGCTGTGTATCTGGTGCAGACTCTGGGGGTCCCTGAGACTCTTTCAGGAGTTCATAAGGACAAAAATAAAAGTACTTTCACTATATAAGACTTTCCGTGTGCTTTACACCGTGTTGACATTTATTATTTATTTACTTTTGGCTGTGCTGGGTCTTCGTTGCTGTTCGGGCTACTCTCTAGTTTGGTGTACGAGGTTCTCATTTCGGGCGCTTCTCTTGTTGTGTAGCATGGTTCATAGGGTACATGATAATCACGATGGTGTGATCACTGACCTAGAGCCAGACATCCTGGAATGTGAAGTCAAGTGGGCCTTAGGAAGCATCACTATGAACAAAGCTAGTGGAGGTGATGGAGTTCCAGTTGAGCTATTTCAAATCCTGAAAGATGAGTGCTGCACTCAATATGCCAGCAAATTTGGAAAACTCAGCAGTGGCCACAGGACTGGAAAAGGTCAGTTTTCATGCCAATCCCAAAGAAAGGCAATGCCAAAGAATGCTCAAACCACCGCACAATTGCACTCATCTCACACGCTAGTAAAGTAATGCTCAAAATTCTTCAAGCCAGGCTTCAGCAGTATGTGAACCGTGAACTTCGTGATGTTCAAGCTGGTTTTAGAAAAAGCAGAGGAACCAGACATCAAATCGCCAACATCCACTGGATCATTGAAAAGCAAGAGTTTAAAAAAAAAAATCTACTTCTGCTTTATTGACTATGCCAAAGCCTTTGACTGTGTGGATCACAATAAACTGTGGAAAATTCTGAAAGAGATGGGAATACCAGACCACCTGACCTGCCTCTTGAGAAACCTGTATGCAGGTCAGGAAGCAACGGTTAGAACTGGATGTGGAACAACAGACCAGTTCCAAATAGGGAAAGGAGTACGTCAAGGCTGTTTATTGTCACCCTGCTTATTTAACTTATATGCAGAGTACATCATGAGAAACGCTGGGCTGGAGGAAGCACAAGCTGGAATCAAGATTGCCGGGAGAAATATCATTAACCTCAGATATGCAGATGATACCACCCTTATGGCAGACAGCAAAGAACTAAAGAGCCTTTTGATCAAAGTGAAAGAGGAAAGTGAAAAAGTTGGCTTAAAGCTCAACATTCAGAAAACTAAGATCATGGCATCTGGTCCCATCACTTTATGGCAAATAAGTAGGGAAACAGTGGAAATGGTGACAGACTTTATTTTTTTGGGCTCCAAAATCACTGCAGATGGTGATTGCAGCCATGAAATTAAAAGACACTTACTCCTTGGAAGAAAAGCTAAGACCAACCTAGACAGCATATTAAAAAGCAGAGACATGACTTTGCCAACAAAGGTCCGTCTAGTCAAGGCTATGGTTTTTCCAGTGGTCATGGATGGATGTGAGAGTTGGACTATAAAGAAAGCTGAGCGCCAAAGAATTGATGCTTTTGCTTTTGAACTGTGGTGTTGGAGAAGACTCTTGAGAGTCCCTTGGACTGCAAGGAGATCCAACCAGTCCATTTTAAAGGAAATCAGTCCTGAATATTCACTGGGAGGACTGATGCTAAAGCCGAAACTCCAATACTCTGGCCACCTGATGCGAAGAGCTGACTCATTGGAAAAGACCCTGATGCTGAGAAAGATTGAGGGCAGGAGGAGAAGGGGACAACAGAGGATGAGATGGTTGGATGGCATCACCGACTCAATGGACATGAGTTTGAGTGAACTCCGGGAGTTGGCAATGGACAGGGATGCCTGGCGTGCTGCAGTCCATGGAGTCGCAGAGAGTCGGACACGACTGAGCCACGGAACTGACCTGACCTGAGCTGAACGGGTACGTGAGCTCAGTGGTTGTGGCTCCCGGGCTCTAGAGCACAGGCTTAACTGCTGTGGTGCAAGGTCTTAATTGTGGGGGATCCTCCCAGATCAGGGATCGAACCTGTGTCTATTGCATCGGCAGATGGATTCTTTAGCTGTGGGCTATCAGGGAAGCCCGTGTGCAGACTTTTAAAACATCGGTGCAAAGGCACACGAGGAGAAGACTCCTTGTGCCTTAACACAGATCCCAGGAGCGGCATCAACTATGCTGGTGTTCACGGAAGGTTTCACCATCTCGCACTTGCAGGAAAAACCTCAATCTGGTTCCACTGAAGCTTCACCTCTACTGACTTTCTCCCCCAGGGCGCACCAGGCTTGTGTACTCTGTGTGACTGTTCGGGGACACGGAGCATTCCTGCTACATGCTGACGCACAAGGGTCGTGTCAAGGAAAAGCACTTCTGTGACTGAGCTGCAGGCACTTTTCTTCCTGGAAAAGCAATTTCAGGTGAGAGAACTGCAGACAGATGATGGTGGGATTTGCTCAGAAGAATGCAGCGAGCCTGCTGCTTCAAGAACTGACAGTGGTTTTTTTTTTTTTTTTTTTTTAAAGCCAAAGATAAACTGCAAGCTTTCAAGTGAAAATCTGAATTTTGGATAACTTATTTCTGCCAATGCCTCCCAACACTTAAGATGTTTCTGACGAGATTTGTGGTGATATTAGTGAACATGATGTTTTTTGATCTTGGATAATGAAAGGTGTCAACTTGGAAGCAGCTGCATAACTCAGTAAACTGATATTTTCCAAGTGCCTCTCCTAAGTGTCAAAAAAGCATGCGTGTGTGAAAGATCCATTAGACTGTGAGATGGACTGACAGGTTTTAAGGTAACTAACAAAGAAGTTCATCGACAGGGTTCAGATCCCTCCGTGCAGCTCACTTTTAAGGAACTACCAATGCTGACTTTTGGCGTAATATCAAAGAAGATAATCCAAAGGAGATTAAAACGCATCTCTCTTTTTCAATAGCATATCTGTGGCAAAGTCGAATCCTCCATATACTTCAGCCAAAACAAGTGAGAGCACCAGACTGAACACAGAAGCTGATACAAGAAGCCAACTCTCTCTACTAAAGCAGGGACACGAAAGAGATTTGAAAAAAGTGTAAACTGGGAACTTCCTGGCGGCCCAGTGATTAGGAATCGGAGCGCTCACTGCCGCGGGCCCAGGTTTGATCCCTGGTCAGGGAACTAAGATCCCGTAGGCCCCGTGGCTCAGCCCAAAAAACAAAAAAAGAAAGTATGTAAACCACTGAGATTCCTTTCATTAAATTTTCAGTTATTTTTCATACACATGTGTGATTTTTGTGAACATGTAATGGTTTCATGATTATGTCTAAATGAATTAAGACATAAATTTAAGCATGTCTTAATTACTTACAATATAACATTTAAAATTTTAACCTGCATGTGTGCATGTACAACCTTGGCAAGACATTTAACTTCTTTGAACTTCAGTTTCCCTAAATGTAAAATGGGGGTACTACAGGTTTATATGGATGAAATGAGGGCCACACATTTACAGCCCATGGTGCAGTGCAGGAACATATAAAATGCTCAAGAAACAGCGGACTTCCATTATTCTAAACTGCTGTTTGTTTTCCCTTCATATCAGCCCTTTCAGGAGCATCTATCTCTTCAGCATCTCCCTCAGAAACCACAGTGATAATGGACACTGAGTAGATGCTCCCAGAACCTTCCTGACTTTTCCAGATGCTTCCTCAGCTTTGTCCTTCTTACTCTGTCTGAGTATAGAAGAAGAGTGGAGAAGAGACTTGTATGATACTGTATGGTATCTCTTGCTACTCCTGCTGCTAAGTCACTTCAGTTGTGTCCAACTCTTTGCGACCCCATAGACGGCAGCCCACCAGGCTCCCCCGTCCCTGGGATTCTCCAGGCAAGAACACTGGAGTGGGTTGCCATTTCCTTCTCCAATGCATGAAAGTGGAAAGTGAGAGTGAAGTCGCTCAGTTGTGTCCGACCCTCAGCGACCCTATGGACTGCAGCCTGCCAAGCTTCTTCGTCCAAGGGATTTTCAGGCAAGAGTGCTGGAGTGGGGTGCCGTTGCCATCTCCGATGGTATCTCTTACATGCAATTTAAAAACAATACAAATGATTACACATGCAACACATAAACAAACTCAGGTTCAGGGGCTTCGCTCGTGGCTCACTGATAAAGAACCTGCCTGCCAAGGCAGGAGAGGTGGGTTCGATCCTGGGTCAGGATGATCCCCTGGAGGATGAAATGGCAACCCTCTCCAGTATTCTTGCCTGGAGAATCCCATGGACAGAGGAGCCTGGCAGGCTACAGTCCATGGGGGTCGCAAAGAGTCGGACATGACTTAGCAACTGCACAGATATTGTTCCAAGGGTTCTATTCTTGGTGAGTGAGGGAGTCAGTTTTCTACTTGGCTTCAAGTTACAGATGAGGATTTAGGAAGAGCAGCTAGAGATGTAAGGAAACCAATTTTAGCTACATCAGTCAACTCCATGCTGGAAGGCTGACCCCCCCACCTGATGGCCACAGACATGGGGAGAGCAAAGGAGAGAGGCCCCCAGGTGAGCCTCTGACCCCTTTCTTGGGAGGTGCCTCTGGTGTTCCGCTGTGCCCAGCCTAGAGGCGGCTGCGTCCCTCTGCTCCTCTTAACCCTGGACTCTTCACTAGCACGGCGTCTGCCCTGGATCCCGCTCCTACGGCCCCGCAAACCACCTCCTAAATCAGCAAAGGGCTCTGGCTCCTTTTCAGTCACAAAGAGCTCTGCATGAACCGAAATCAGTAAAGCTGCTATAAATATTTTATAAATGGCACTCTGGAAGCGCCGTTCAGACACACATGCACACAATGGGATTTATTCGCTCACATGTGCTCTCGGCACAGAACAGCATTTTCTTCCATTGGAGTTTGCTCCAAAACAGATTTAAAATTTTTGTGTGGTTGTACTGCTATCTATCAACTGCATGAGGCGGTCAGCCAAGGAGAGACTGAAACATATGGACTCAACGGCAGGGCTTTGAAAGACACGGCAGAACAAGACAGAGGTGAGCTCTTATGCTCTCTTCTCTGGGGCTGCCACTCGGCTGGGCAGGAGCCGTGCCCGAACTCTGCACCCTGGGGGCGCAGGGCCAAAGGGCTGCCCCGTCTCTGCAGTGCTGACACGCTTTTAAACTCTGATCACCCCATCCACTGCAGGAAGGAGGACCTGGCATTGTGTTTCTCTATGTGTATATATATAATTTTATTTACTTATTTGATTTTTGGCTGTGCTGAGTCTTCGTTGCTGTGAGAGCTTTTTTCTAGTAGCAGAGAGCGGGGACTACTCTCTAGCTGTGGTGCTCCTTTCTCACTGCGGTGTCTTCTCTTTCTGACCATCATGGGTTCTAGGCGTGCGGGCTTCAGCAGTAGCAGCACATGGGCTCAGTACTTGCGGGTCCCTGGCTCTGGAGCACAGGCTCAGGAGTTGTTGTGCACAGGTTTAGTTGTTTTGAGGCATGTGGGATCTTCCTGGAGCAGGGATGGAACCCGTGTCTCCTGTACTGGCAGGTGGACTCTTTACTACTGAGCCACCAAGGACGTCCCCTGGCGTTGTGTTTTTAAAGCTCCACCAGGAGAGGTGACACAGACATTCCCAGAGAGGCAGTGAGTGGAGGGCGAGAGGGCACCAGATTAGAGGTACAGGGTCTACACAAGGAAGGACCAAGGGTCCGGGGGACCCTGGAAGCAGCGGAGACCAGAAGCAGCGGAGGCCAGAAGCCTGTGCCTATGTAGCATCTTTTGGTGTGGAGGGAGCTCAGGGATGCAGGGTGGAATGAACATCCAGAGCGGAAACTTCTAGATCCCTGATGAAAGAGTATCACACCCAGCTTTGCACAGTAGACAGCACTCAACACACACCATGGGTGTCCCATTAAAGCACAAAACTCCTACTAATAAAAAGCTCTTGCTGGAACACACTGAGCATCGCAATCAGCCTTGTATTCACTCCTGTTATCTTCAAGTTGACATCAAGTTAATCGCTCTCTGCTTTTCATTTATCTCACTTAATGACATTTCTGCCTCATTTCTACTGCTCTTTTAGGGACGGTGCCAGAGGAAAAGAGACACCAAAGTCCTGCCAGGACCAGACGTGTCGGGTCTTGACGCCAGTGCTTAAATAACTGTCTGTACAGAAAGAACAGAGTTGCTGTCGCCAAGGGGGAGGGGGTTGGGAAGGGAAGGATTGGGAGTTTGGGATGAGCAGACGCAAATTATTATATATAGGCTGGATAAACAACAAGGCCCTATTGTAAAGCACAGGGAACTATAGTCAGTATCCTGGAATAAACCGTAGTGGAAAACAATATGAAAAGCAATGTATACGTCTGTATAAAAGAATCACTATGCCATACAGCAGAAATAAATACAACATTGTAACTCAACCACACATCAATAAAATAAATGTTTTTAAAAAATGCTGCAAAGAACCCATCTGGTTCCAAAAGGCTCGTAAGACGCCTCCAGTCTGCATCCCCCACCAGATGCTGCTGTGTGCATGCAGTGTCTGGTTCCCGGAGCCCAGCTAGAGGTGCATGCAGCTCCACGTCTACAGCCATGCTCCGTATTCACAGGAGGCGACTGACACTAACCCTGGCTTCCCAGGTCGCACTAGTGGTAAAGAATCTGCCTGCAGTGCAGGAGACATGGGAGATATGGGTTCAGTCCCTGGGTCGGGAAGACCCCCTGGGAACCCCCTCTAGTATTCTTGCCTGGAGAATCCCACGAACAGAGGAGCCTGGAGGGCTGCAGCCCATGGGGTCGCAGAGTCAGACATGACTGAGCACACAGCACACACACTAACCCCGGGCCTTCCTAGAGCTGGGAATAGGCAGGCCTGAGCAGGTCACCCTGATGGACGAGAGGACCTCAGGCTCTGGTGACAGGTCCATCCCCCACGATACCCCCGCAGATGGCCACAGGCTGGCGGCCCACCTGTCTGCCTTGGCCACCAAGTCCCAGGGAGCCTCCTGGCCTTCGCTGCAGGCTTCGCTGCAGGTTTCTCAGGCCCTGGATCTCATTTAATGCTCATGGAAAAAGAGCAATTGCCGCTTGTTGGGCCCATATACGTCCTGTTGAAAATGTACACCTTGCTCAAGCAGAGGCAGGAAGTAGTGTGTTCATGCTCTTCGGAAGCCATGTGAGAAGGAAAACACTCCACCCACGGGAGCCGGGACTCCACCCATGGGACTGAGGACTCCTCCCATGGGAGCAGGGATTCCGCCCACGGGAGCAGAGACCCTCCCCACGGGCGTAGAGACCCCGCCCATGGGAACGAGGACTCCGCCCACTGGAGCAGAGACTCCGCCCACAGAAATAGAGTCTCCGCCCACAGAAGCAGAGACCCCGCCCACATAGAATAGAGTCTCCGCCCACAGTAATAGAGTCTCCGCTCACAGGAGCAAGTCCCCACGGGAGCGGGGACTTCACTCACAGGAGCAAGGTCTCTGCCCGGCCCCCGACAGAAGCGGGCGTCAGTGGACCCTGCAGGCGCCTGTGTCTCTGACATCTCACTTCTTTGGGAAAGTTATCACAGACGTGGAGGGTCTTTATTTGATAATATGTGTCCCCCACCACAAGAGCAGTGAGCAGCGGGAATCCTGACAGCAGATTACCATGGCTACTGCAGCAAAAATTTTAAAAAGATCCCTCCCATTTAGTTAACGTTTGTAATCCCAAAAGTTAACTAAATGAAATCAACCACATTCTTTCCGTTATCTACTCTAGATCTGACATTCAGTAAAAAATAGAACAAAGAAGGAACCAGGGTAAAACAACCTTCTGTCTGGGGACATCAAGTCTGAAACTCCATCAGTCTGGGAAATACTTTAAATGTACAGTTTAGTAAATGGGCGGATTTGTATCCCTGTGACTTGCAGTCATGGCATCTTCAAAAGAGAAATTCAGGCGTGGTGCCCTGCACCCTTTCCAGTTGTCTACAGAGTCCTGGTGACTGCTGGGAACGGGTGAAACCTGCACTTTCTCAAAAGCACAGGGTGCATTGGCGCGTCAGAGTTCAGTCTGGCACAGTTGAGTAGAAACAGCCCTGGGAAGGTTTGGGGAGGCCCCAAAGGTGGCTGTGAAGGTTACCTGGGTTCCCGCACAGGTGCGGTTCTCAGAATCTGCCACATGGCATGGATACTTGGGAGCTCTAAGAGTCTTGGTGTGAGACCTGCCTCCCCACCTGGAAACCTAGCAATTCTTCTTTCAATCTCTCTGGGTAATTCAAATGTGTTACCGAGTGTGAGAAGGAGGGCCACAGTTAAGAGCTTTTCAAACTTCAACGTGCATACAAAGTTCCCAGGATTGTGTGAAGATGCGGATTCTGATTCAGTTCGTCTGGGGTCAGGCCTCAGAGATGCATTTTAACAAGACCCAGGGATGCTGCCCCGGCCAGAGGACCAGTTTACACGGCGGAACAAGATCAGATCAGATCAGATCAGATCAGTCGCTCAGTCATGTCCAACTCTTTGTGACCCCATGAATCGAAGCACGCCAGGCCTCCCTGTCCATCACCAACTCCCGGAGTTCACTGAGACTCACATCCATTGAGTCAGTGATGCCATCCAGCCATCTCATCCTCTGGCGTCCCCTTCTCCTCCTGCCCCCAATCCCTCCCAGCATCAGAGTCTTTTCCAATGAGTCAACTCTTCGCATGAGGTGGCCAAAGTACTGGAGTTTCAGCTTTAGCATCATTCCTTCCAAAGAAATCCCAGGGCTGATCTCCTTCAGAATGGACTGGTTGGATCTCCTTGCAGTCCAAGGGACTCTCAAGAGTCTTCTCCAACACCACACTTCAAAAGCATCAATTCTTTGGCGCTCAGCCAAGTTCTTCACAGTCCAACTCTCACATCCATACATGACCACAGGAAAAACCATAGCCTTGACTAGACGGACCTTTGTTGGTAAAGTAATGTCTCTGCTTTTGAATATGCTATCTAGGTTGGTCATAACTTTCCTTCCAAGAAGTAAGCGTCTTTTAATTTCATGGCTGCAGTCACCATCTGTAGTGATTTTGGAGCCCAGAAAAATAAAGTCTGACACTGTTTCCACTGTTTCCCCATCTATTTCCCATGAAGTGGTGGGACCGGATGCCATGATCTTCGTTTTCTGAATGTTGAGCTTTAAGCCAACTTTTTCACTCTCCACTTTCACTTTCATCAAGAGGCTTTTTAGTTCCTCTTCACTGTCTGCCATAAGGGTGGTGTCATCTGCATGTCTGAGGTTATTGATATTTCTCCCAGCAATCTTGATTCCAGCTTCTGTTTCTTCCAGTCCAGCGTTTCTCATGATATACTCTGCATATAACTTAAATAAACAGGGTGACAATATGCAGCCTTGATGAACTCCTTTTCCTATTTGGAACCAGTCTGTTGTTCCATGTCCAGTTCTAACTGTTGCTTCCTGACCTGCATACAGATTTCTCAAGAGGCAGGTCAGGTGGTCTGGTATTCCCATCTCTTTCAGAATTTTCCACAGTTGATTGTGATCCACACAGTCAAAGGCTTTGGCGTAGTCAATAAAGCAGAAATAGATGTTTTTCTGGAACTCTCTTGCTTTTTCCATGATCCAGCAGATGTTGGCAATTTGATCTCTGGTTCCTCTGCCTCTTCTAAAACCAGCTTGAATATCAGGAAGTTCACGGCTCACATATTGCTGAAGCCTGGCTTGGAGAATTTTAAGCATTACTTTACTAGTGTGTGAGATGAGTGCAATTGTGCGGTAGTTTGAGCATTCTTTGGCATTGCCTTTCTTTGGGATCGGAATGAAAACTGACCTTTTCCAGTACTGTGGCCACTGCTGAGTTTTCCAAATTTGCTGGCATATTGAGTGCAGCACTTTCACAGCATCATCTTTCAGGATTTGGAATAGCTCAACTGGAATTCCATCACCTCCACTAGCTTTGTTCATAGTGATGCTTTCTAAGGCCCACTTGACTTCACATTCCAGGATGTCTGGCTCTAGGTGAGTGATCACACCATCGTGATTATCTGGGTCGTCAAGCTCTTTTTTGTACAGTTCTTCTGTGTATTCTTGCCATCTCTTCTTAATATCTTCTGCTTCTGTTAGGTCCATACCATTTCTGTCCTTTATTGAGTTCATCTTTGCATGAAATGTTCCTTTGGTATCTCTGATTTTCTTGAAGAGATCCCTAGTCTTTCCCATTCTGTTGTTTTCCTCTATTTCTTTGCATTGATCACTGAAGAAGGCTTTCTTATCTCTTCTTGCTATTCTTTGGAACTCTGCATTCAGATGTTTATATCTTTCCTTTTCTCCTTTGCTTTTCGCTTCTCTTCTTTTCACAGCTATTTGTAAGGCCTCCCCAGACAGCCATTTTGCTTTTTTGCATTTCTTTTCCATGGGGATGGTCTTGATCCTGTCTCCTGTACAATGTCAGGAACCTCATTCCATAGCTCATCAGGCACTCTATCAGATCTAGGCCCTTAAATCTATTTCTCACTTCCACTGTATAATCATAAGGGATTTGATTTAGGTCATACCTGAATGGTCTAGTGGTTTTCCCTACTTTCTTCCACTTAAGTCTGAATTTGGCAATAAGGAGTTCATGGTCTGAGCCACAGTCAGCTCCTGGTCTTGTTTTTGCTGACTGTATAGAGCTTCTCCATCTTTCGCTGCAAAGAATATAATCAATCTGATTTCGGTGTTGACCATCTGGGGATGTCCATGTATAGAGTCTTCTCTTGTGTTGTTGGAAGAGGGTGTTTGTTATGACCAGTGCATTTTCTTGGCAAAACTCTATTAGCCTTTGCCCTGCTTCATTCCGTATTCCAAGGCCAAATTTGCCTGTTACTCCAGGTGTTTCTTGACTTCCTACTTTTGCATTCCAGTCCCCTATAATGAAAAGGACATCTTTTTGGGGTGTTAGTTCTAAAAGGTCTTGTAGGTCTTCATAGAACCATTCAACTTCAGCTTCTTCAGCATTACTGGTTGGGGCATAGACTTGGATTACTGTGATATTGAATGGTTTGCCTTGGAAACGAACAGAGATCATTCTGTCGTTTTTGAGATTGCATCCAAGTACTGCATTTCAGACTCTTTTGTTGACCATGATGGCCACTCCATTTCTTCTGAGGGATTCCTGCCCGCAGTAGTAGATATCATGGTCATCTGAGTTAAATTCACCCATTCCAGTCCATTTCAGTTTGCTGATTCCTAGAATGTTGACATTCAGTCTTCCCATCTCTTGTTTGACCACTTCCAATTTGCCTTGATTCATGGACCTGACATTCCAGGTTCCTATGCAATATTGCTCTTTACAGCATCGGACCTTGCTTCTATCACCGGTAACATCCACAGCTGGGTATTCTTTTTGCTTTGGCTCCATCCCTTCATTCTTTCTGGAGTTATTTCTCCACTGATCTCCAGTAGCATATTGGGCACCTACTGACCTGGGGAGTTTCTCTTTCAGTATCCTATCATTTTGCCTTTTCATACTGTTCATGGGGTTCTCAAGGCAAGAATACTGAAGTGGTTTGCCATTCCCTTCTCCAGTGGACCACATTCTGTCAAATCTCTCCACCATGACCTGCCTGTCTTGGGTTGCCCCAAGGCATGGCTTAGTTTCACTGAGTTAGACAAGGCTGTGGTCCTAGTGTGATTAGACTGACTAGTTTTCTTTGAGTATGGTTTCAGTGTGTTTGCCCTCTGATGCCCTCTTGCAACACCTACCGTCTTACTTGGGTTTCTCTTACCTTGGACGAGGGGTATCTCCTCACCACTGCCCTTCCTGACCTTCAACGTGGGATAGCTCCTCTAGGCCGTCCTGTGCCCGCACAGCCACGGCTCCTTGGACGTGGGGTTGGTCCTCCCGAACAACGACTGTCTCTTGTTCTCTTGGCGGAACAAGAGACAGTAGGAAACCAGCACAAATTTCTGTGTGCAGGGGTGACATCATCAAAGCTGAGCTTTGTAAAGATGAACCAAACAGCCCTGGGTATAAGCAGACTCAAAGTGGCAGCAAGGAGTAGGGGATCAGGCTGAGAGAGGGTCAGACAAGTCAGAATGGATCCTCCAGACAAGTCACTCCCTGTCTTACTCATTACCGCCCCGCAGGGGCTGCTGTTCCAGGGTGCACTTGTAAAAAGCTCTACTAGGCACTCAAAGACCACGAAAGTCGAGTCTACTTTACTATATTTAAAACAGATTGCCAACAAGGACCTACCGTATAGCACACGGAACATGGCTCAATAATCTATAATAACCTAAAGGGGAAAAGAATTTGAAAAGAGAATAGATGCTGTACGGGTACTGAATTATCACTGTGCCATACACCTGGAACTAACACATCATTGTAAACCTAACTATACACCAATATAAAATTAAACTTAAAAAAATCAATTGAATGCTATTAGTAATATCTCATACTTAGGGAAAAAAAACAAAGTGTCTACTTCAGTGCGTGGTCCCTCCCCGAAGTCTGAGGAACTGAAACACAGCATGGGAAGGAGTGCCAGAGTTCTGTAGGCAGACTGTGCTGCCCCACGCCCACCCCTTCCCCTCTCCTTCCAGGCACGTGGGGCACTGCTGTGCCTGCCCTCTTGCAGTGACCATGTGTCTGCAATGTGGACAGGCAGACAGGTGGAGTGAGAAATGCACTCCTGGTAACTGGTGTTTTTCGCATTATCTGCCAGTGTAGACTTGACCTGGCTAATCTTGACTGATGAGGGGCTTCACAGGTGGCTCAGTGGTAAAGAAGCCATCTGCCAATGCAGGAGATGTAGGAGGCTTGGGTTCAATCCTTGGGTTGGGACAACCTCCTCCTGCCTGAGAAATCCTACGGACAGAGGAGCCTGGCGGGCTACAGTCCATAGGGCCGCAAAGAGTCGAACAGGACTGAGTGACTCTGCATGCACGCAGTCTCGACTGATACACCGATCGATGGCCATCCTCCCCGGGGGCCAGTCCCAGGAGGCTGGTAGAGGTGACTGGAGGCTCCCAGTGGCTGGTGAGCCTGCTGATGAGCTGCCCGAGTTCCAGTGAGGCTGGGAGTGTGGTCCTGGTGACTCACGTGACCCACAGGGCTTCGGGGGACGCTTCACAAGGCCCACGGCTCAGAAGGGGCTCCTCAGCCCCGGAAGTGCTCCTTGTGAATAAGATGCTTCTGCAGGAAGTGCTCCTGGCCAGGGGCTGTCTCTCCTCCCTCAGCCCCGCATGGTGGCGGGGCAGGCCCAGACACTGTTACTTGGTTTCCACCTCTGCTCTTTGCTCCATCCAGACTCCTTCCAAGCCTCTTTTCCACACCCAGAGTTTTAACTAAAGAGGGTGACACAAATCTATTGTTAAGAAGGTTCAAATGATATCAGATGATTTTTTAATTAAAAAAATAAGTGTTGCTTTTAAGCTGAGATGTAGTTTGAGATTCTTCCCCGACCTCTCACTTCACATCCAGCCAAAGACAGTTCAGAGGCCGCCTATGTCACTCGGCCAAGCTTTGCCCGAAATTAGATATTTGAAGGCTGCAAATGAACGTAAATCAGGTCCTGTGTGAACACAGTATGAAAATAATGACCTGAAAGCACTTCAAAGGCCAATCATCAGCTTCCCGCGTATCTCATGGTTTCAAAGGCCAATCATCAGCTTCCCGTGTATCTCATGGTTTCTCTTTGTTTATTGAAAGTCAGACCGGCTTCTCAAGTGAATAATAAGCAGTGTCCTACGAAAATACTCAGGAGTAGAAAGAGTACCGCATCGGGTATTCGATAAATATTTTTAAATTCAATTAATGAATAAACAAACCCAGACTTCTCATTTGCAGGACAGACTTCGATGTCTTTTCATTTCTACAGTTTTTGCAACTTCCTTCAGGACTCCCTCTCGCGGGAAATGTGAACCTATTTTGGCTGGAAATTGGAATACTTTACAAAGAATGCTTTTAGTTCTTCCCTCAGACAGCCACCTTTTAACTTTCCACCCATCAGTCAGCTTCCTTCACCTCTCATGAAAGTTTCAAAAAAAAATCTCAAAATTCATTCTAATCAGTCCTCAGTCCAGCTTTTTGATTAGATATAATCTTGGAATTGTTCTCTGGGTCTAAATTTATAGGCCGAGGGTTTCCCTGATGGCTCAGCAGGTAAAGAATCTGTCTGCAATGCAGGACACACAGGTTCCATCCCTGAGCTGGGAAGAGCCCCTGAAGGAGGAAATGGCAGCCCACTCTGGTGTTCTTGCCTGGAGAATCTCATCGACAGAGGAGCCTGGCGGGCTACAGTCCATGGGGTCAGAAAAACTCAGACACGACTGAGCACTGCATGGTAACAGTAAAAAAGCCTGTGTGTGTGCATGCTAAGTCACTTTAGTCATGTCCAACTCTTTGCAACCCCATGGACTGTGGCTCACCAGGCTCCTCTGTCCTTGGGATTCCCCAGGCAAGAATACTGGAGTCGGTTGCCATGCCCTCCTCCGGGAGATCTTCCCTACCCAGGGATCGAACTCATGTCTCTTATTTCTCCTGCATGGCAGGCAGACTCTTACAGCTGAGCCACCTGGGAAGTCCCAAAATAAAGCCAATGTGAGATTACATTTTTTTCTTTGAGCTAATTGGCATTTTCCAAATTTTGACAATAAATGTGCCACTTTGGCTGACAGGAAAACATGGCATTGATGTACACAGAAGGCAGAGTCCCTTCCCTGTTCTCCAGAAACTATCATCACATTGTTAATTGGCTATACAAAATAAAAAGTTCAAAAGAAAAAAATAAAAATAAAATGCATGGCATTAGATGACAACTCAGAAAGTGTCTTTCCTCCCCAAATATTTTTTCCTATTTCTACTGGGCTGAAAAACTCATCTAGGCAGAGACTTATCCCCCAAGAGATTCTAGTCGGTTTTCCTGAAATTTTTATTACCTTCACTGTTTGTTAAGTCGTTGATACCTGTTCTCGATGGTGGGGTAAGTTCTGTCAACAGGGGCTGATCCATTTATATAGGCTGTTTCTGGCAAAGGGAGCCCTAATAAATGAATGTCTTCCACCCTGGGTTTTAAAATTACTGTTTTATTATAAAAATAATATATGCTTATAGTAAAAAAATTAAAATTATACAGAAGGGGGTTATGAACTGAAGAACAGAAGATATCCCCAATTCCAGTGCCCTGCTGCAGAGATAACACTGGGTTGCAACTACCTTTGTATCTTTTTAGATGTTTTCTAGGCATAGAGAAGTCTATGAAAGTGAAAGTGTGAAAATGTTAGATGCTCAGTCATGTTCAACTCCTTGTGACCCCATGGACTGTAGCCCGCCAGGCTCCTCTGTCCATGGATTTCCCAGGCAAGGATACTGGAGTGGGTTGCCATTTCCCTCTCCAAGAGAAGTATATATGTCTATTAAAAACAGAAAATGGGATAATCATCTACAGAATTATGCAAGACTTGGTTCTTTCAATATATCCTGGTCATCTTTTCTTATTGGTGGACGAAATGATGACTAGTTTCCTCTATAACTCATCAGTCATCCATGGAAGAACAGTTTTTGATGTTACATGAAACGGCAATAAACACACAGGCACACATCTTTGAATACCTATATTAAGATATTTATGGGACAGATAAAATCTGGATCAAAGGGAGTGTGTATTTTAAATTTTGATAGATATTGTGAAACTGCCTTCCAGAAGAACTGTACGATTTGCATTTCCACAAATAACACAGATGAAAGTGCCTATCACCCCCGGTACATTTGACACCATAGACTATTATAAACTTCAAACTAATCTTTGCCAGTTCAACAGATGACAAAGCATAACTTGCAGATATTAACTTGTCCTTCTCTAACCATGAGCGAGGCTGGAACACTTGTCCTTGGGGCCATCAGCCGCCTTATAAAGACTTTACAGAGCTGAGGCCACTGGCGAGGACTCTCCAGCCACACGGAGGGGATGTGTTCTCCTGCCCAAACCCGAGAGGTCCCGCTGGAGCCTGTGTCAGACCCCAGAGGTAAGATGCCTCACTCCACCCTCGGTGCCTTCTCCCCGACTGTGCCCTGATGCTGTGGACCCGGAACACGGCTGCACAAACAAGCATAACACGGTCAGCAGAGCGGGGCGGGGCACTTTGTACACGGCTGAAGATAGCTAGACTAGCCGGAGATACCCAGATGCTGATTCTAGGCACACTAAAAAACGGGCCTTCTTGCAACTTGCTCAGGATAAACGACTCCCCAGAGCACTACCGCTTGTCTGCAGGACCGATGCAAAGAGACAAGCCACGTTGCCCGGGAATGTCCTGCTAACAGCCTCACCTCGCCCCGGAAGCAGCGGTTTCCCTTTCCTCCCAGCCTAAAAGCTGAACGACAGGGCCTTGTAAATCATCGGGCTGCTCAGAGATTAGTGGTGAAGGGGCAGACCTGGTGAGGGCTTTCCAAAAGGAAAATAAAATATTTACATCATCTCGCCAGTCACTCTTCAAATGCTGCATTTTTCTCTTTCATCGGTTTTTACCTGACAGCACTTGACAATTGTCTCTGTGACTGTGAAAGCTTCAACCCATTTATCCTGAGAACACTGAAGATGAATGCAGACTGGACTGCTGTGTGGAAGGCTAACAGGCTGTGTGTGAGTGTGTCTAAAGAGTGCAATAGTGACTGACCATTATCGTTACAATTTATTTTGCAAAACAGATTAAATACTAATTCTTTGATAGAGGGTTCAACGTGGGGATGGGGTTCAGGAGACATAGTATTGATTAATCTGAGTTTATAAGGACCCTACTTTCTGGTGGCAAAAGAGTGGGGACCATAGGATAAGGCATTGGAATGACCCGACACCCGGGATGGTCAGCAACTAGCTGAGGGGTCTGAGGACAGTATCATCAGCGTGGTTTTGGAACAGCACGTTCTGAACACCTGGACCAGAACTCAAGGCAGGGATGCACAAAAACCACGCGCACACCTCACCCCACAGGTTCACCTGGCACAGATTCGGTATATTGGTACACACACATTTTCACGTCGGCATCTATTACAGTAAACTTGGGAGGCAGTGTATTATAAACATAAGTTAGCATTCCTCTCCTAAGGTTGGTTAGCAGTAAATAGAGTCTACTTTCTAACCTTCAAGCATGACATTTTCGAAGCCTGTTAACTTCTGCAGGTAGGTTTTACCTCCCTCCCAGGTTTTCAAAAAACTTGCTTTCAAAGTGAATTCTGAACATGACTACACAACGCCCAGCTCAGGGTGTGGTGGCAAGTGAGAGCTTAGCTCCCGTTTTTGATGGCTAGAAAAGGAAAGTGGCTAGTTGCTATTTTAAAAGCTGGAGTTGAGATCAGTTTTAAGTGGGATAAAAGGTTCATGGAACCCAAGACAGCTCTCACTAGCAAGAGCGAACCTGTGGGGCTTGTGTGGACGCGTCCTGAGGGTCCGCTGTGGTCCAGGCACCTCCTCTGGCTGCCCCGGGCCCTCTCAAGTCTTCCCTGGCATCATTTCACCATTTTACACGTGAGGGAGCAGAAAGTGGCCCGACTATCCGCTGAGTGACACGGTGGAGGCTGGATTCTAAGGGTCTTCGATCTAACTAACATCCTTTCTGAATTACAGTCTCCATTCTTCTGGCTCTGGTCTGAAGGTTTTCTCACCTAAAACCCAGGAAAATACTGCCAAGGTAACTAGACTTGAATAGTAAGAGACCCGATGCAACGCGAGCCTTTTCCGGGCATCCTTTGGACGTGGCCTCACTCTGGTGCTGGGGCCCCCACTGAGGCCGGTCTGGGAGAGGGTGCGGCCTCCTGCCCACAGTACAACCCTGCAACTGGAGCCTCAGACACTCTCTCACTTCAGTCCGAATTTAGAAGGAGCTCCCTGGTCCAGAGAGTCTAAACCTGGTCCTCAAACTTTGTTGATGTCGGTCAATTGCTAGGCCGAGTCCAAGTCTTTGTGACCCCATGTCCTCAAACTAAGTTCTTCCTTTTCTCTGTGGGGCAGAGTCCACCGAGCTTCTGGAAATGTCTTTCCTTCTGTGGTGCTCACAGATCAAGGTCAGCCACCCTGGGAGGAGAGCCTCCCCATCGCAACAGCGACTTGCAAGATGTGACCGTGAGGCCCGCAGACCCGCAGGGGTACAGTCTGGCTGGCTGTTGGGGGTGGTCAGACAGGGTCCGACAGGACAGTGTGAAGCTGGCCACTGGTTCTGCAGCCCAGATGGGGACCAGGGACGGAGGAGAGGGCAGGAAGCCGAGGTGGGGGCATCTCAGACCCCTTACCTGACTCCCAAGTAATGAATCTCTTATGCAAAAGCAATTATATCCAGGAGGAAACACATTCTTTCTCTGAACTGGCAGAAATGAAGCAACTATCGACTGGCTTTGTCCCTAAACAACAGGACCACGTTTCCTGCGCCCTCAGCCTCCTTTGGGGGGTGGGTTCTGCCTCGCTCCGCCGTGGCCCTGCCTCCACGTGGCTGGCTGCGGGCACACGCACGTCTTCTCGGGTCACAGACCTCCCTGAATCCCCCGGGTTCTGGGTGATGCATTCTGAGTTTCTCTACTTCGGGAAGAAAAATTATAAAAGGAGATTGATCTCTGGCTCCACTTAATCTTTTTCTAATTGCTGCAGGAAAGCACACACGAGTCCCCTCGCTGTCCGGAGGCCTGGCAGTCTGAAGGACTGGAAGCTGAATCGAGGACCAGGTGTCAAAGGAACTGCTCTTCGTAGAGTCTTTCCGCCGACCTAACAGACTCTCGCTGGTGAGATGGTACAGATTAGCACCCCCAATGTCCTTCAAATCCATCTACCTCTCCATTCCGTGCGTGTCTCCTTAGGTGATGGTCCTGGGCCTGTTTAATATGGCCTTTGAGAGGGAGAAGGGACTTCCCTCGTGGCTCAAATGGTAAAGAATCCACCTGCAATGCAGGAGTCCTGGATTTGATCCCCTGGAGAAGGAAATGGCAACCCACTCCAGTATTCTTGCCTGGAGAATCCCATGGACGGAGGAGCCTGGTGGGGTACAGTCCATGGGGTCGCAAAGAGTCGGACGTGACTGTGTGACTGACACTTTCGCTTCTTGAGAGGCAGCGAGGACGGACGCCTGCCGACCCGCAGGGGCCGGGAGGGGAGAGGCTGGTGTCCTGTGTCGGCTTCTCGTGTCCCTCAGTCCAGCCGAGTCTGGTGGAAGCATCTCTGGAAACAAGGCTGGCATCGCTGCCCCTGGAGGGCGGTGGTGATGAAGACAAACCAGCCCCTGAGCTGGCAGGAATCCTTGGAGAACAAAATGCAAACCTACAGGGACTCATGAGATCCACCTTGCTTTGCTCTCCGAGGGGACCCTGCACTGGTTCTGAGTGGCAGTGCCTAGCGAGGCTCCTGATGGGAGGACGGCAGGGCTGGCACGGGCCCAGCGGGGCTATGGGCTGTGTGGGCTCTGCAGCAGAGCTGGCCTCGGGGTGACTCTCTGACGCATTCCCACACACGCTCGGGGCCACGACTCCAGACGGGAGAGCTCGCTGCACAGGACGGCGGGTGGAGGGGTGGCACCGTCGCCTGTCTGCGCTGAACGGGAAGCTGCTCACCACGCTCTAAAAGGCGGGCGGGGCGGAGCGCAGGAAACGCCATCAGGGAGACGAACCGTGTGCCCGGGGTGGAACTGCTGCTTCAGAGGACCCGTGGACCAGGCTCAGTTCTCCAGCTGCAGGGCAAGGGCTCAGCTGCCCCGAGGCATGCGGGATCTTCCTCTACCAGGGGCTGAACCCACATCACCTGCATTGGAAGGCGGATTCTGAAAGTTCACTGGACGACCAGGGAAGTCCCTCTGGTGACAGATCTGAGGATGAATTCCACCACCCCTTCCTTATATTTCTTTAGGAGTTCACATATTATATAACCACATTTAAAAATGAACACGTGGGCCCAGCCCAGCGTCTGGCATACAGTGAGAGCTCAGTAAACATTCACTGCAGAATTAAAGGACTTCCCAGGTGGCGCTGGTGGTAAAGAACCCGGCCTGCCAATGCAGGAGACATAAACAATTTGGGTTTGATCCCTGGGTCGGGAAGATCCCCTGGAGAAGGGCATGGCAACCCACTCCAGTACTCTTGCCTGGAGAATCCCATGGCTGGAAGAGCCTGGCAGTCTACAGTCCACAGAGTCGCAAAGAGCTGGACGTGGCTGAAGCAACTTAGCATGCGCAGAGAATTTGGGGGGGAAAAAAACCTATCATCTGCCATCAAATTAATCATTTTCACTTCTCCACGCTCCCTCTGTTCCCTTTCAATATGAGTAATATGTTTCTAACACTTGTAACCATAAATAGGTATTAATTTGTTTTCTGCCTTTCACAGCATGTTTCGATGTTGCAACCTAGTCTGTGGTGTCTAATGACTGTGTAATATTCCATCAAGGTGTCTAGTCTTCTCTAAATCAAGGTAGGATTGGGCCTGTTCTTTGAGCAGAATCCAAACCTCGCCAAACACGGTGGTCTGTCTGCAAGCAGCCCAAGCTCTGAAGATCATCTGGGTCGACTACAGCACCCTGTACTGTCCTTGGAAAACTCCAAATCATTTCACAAATTGTCTAGGAAAGGATGACTTCAACCACTGACCAGACGCAAGCAGCCTCAGGAAAAAACCACCGACGGAGGGGAGAGGTGGGGGAATCAGAGGAGGGGGCAAAGGGACGGCTGGCATCCACCTGAAAAGACGTTAATACAGGCACCAGCCAGGGGCCAGGGCCTGCTTTCTTTCTCTGATCTCTCGAGAAAACAGTCAGCGGCTCTTAGCAGATGGATCAGGCAGAGTCAGGGGCCGGGCACGTGCCGTGTGTCCTGGGATTTTCCCATCTCGCATTGGTTAAAATGCTTATCAGACGCCGCAACCAGAGAGCGGTTTTCTTCTTTTTCCTCTTTAGATAACTTTTCCTCCCCTATATGCAAGGGAAACACCCACTCACTGAAAATAATCTGGGAAATGGGGAGATGTAGAGAAGAAAGTGAAAACCGCCTGCAGTTCTGAGAGCCTGGACGACACAGCTGCAGTGTCTCGCCACCCGCTTCCATCCACGTTCACACCCTGCCACCCTCTACACCTATAGTTAGACAGTGAACCTCTTCATCCGTGTCAGTAACGATTCTTTAAGATGTTCTAAATATGTGCAGAATAGTTGGGATTAGAGACGCGTGACTGGTTTGTCCCCTTGTGGGTAACAGGATGCTACCTCACTCAGGGTGCTCCTCAATTCTCTTAGAAGCGACAGTGCCGACGCCTTTGAGTGTTTCTCAGCTACACCCACCAGCACAGACCTGAGACCGCAGAACCACTGGGTCAGGGTGCGGACGCCTACAGGCTGAGCCACAGGGCAGAGTGCACTCACTCCTGCAGCTCTACACGCGCGCCCAGCCCTGCACCAGCCTCGCTACATCGTTATTGTTTTCATTTATTTTAACTGTGGATGAAAAATGAAATCATTATTTTAAATTGCATTTCGTTGATTGCTGGAGAGGCTGAACTTTTAAATTTTGTTTTCGGGCTATAAGTTTAGATAAACTGCTTAGTGAACTGTTTTCTATCGAATTGTCCATTTTTCTATTAAAGCTCGAGATTTTTTTCACTGATTGCGCCACTATAATCTTACTTTGTGAAAGCTAAAAAACATTTACATACATTTAAAATGCAACTCTGCAAAAGAAAAAAAAAAAAGCTTGGAAACAAGATTAGACGGAAACGCAATAAAACACTCATCGTGTTAGGCGTTAGGTGGAAGGAGCACTGGCTGAATCTTCTCAGCACCACGAAGAGAGGACAATAAGCCATGCCCCGGGGGCGCTGTCTGCGGTGACGAAGGCGGTGGACAGGACGAGCGTGCGGAGACCGGAGCTCAGGTGTGTGTGGCAGCACAGGGCAGGGGGCCTCTTTATTCTGCTTCACCACGATCCCCACGTCACACTCCCTGGTCCACCCCATCCCGGATACAGACGCCCACGAGGCATCCTCCTCTATTTGACCCCGGGGATAAGGAACACGGGCTGGGTGCCTGCATGACTCCGGGTCACTGTTTTATTTATTTCATCGAATAAAATACAACATCGTGTTAATTTCTGCTGTACAGCAAAGCGATTCCATTTACACACATACATATCCCCTTCCATCTGCTTCTCCTCTCCAGTTCATCACAGGACAGTGAACGCAGCTCCCTGTGCTGCACAGGAGGGCCTTGTTGATCCACCCTACGTGTAACAGTCTGCATCTGCTCAGCCTCAACCCCCACACAACCCCGCCTTTGGTAACCAGCAGTCTGTCCTCTCTCTGTGAGCCCGATTCTGTTCTGTAGATGAACTCACCTCTGCCTTATGTTGGATCCCACACACAAATGGTCGCACGTTGTGCTCGTCCTCCTGCATCCCGCTTCCTTCGCTTTATGATCATCTCTAGGTGCAGCTGTGCTGCTGCAGACAGTGTTATTTCACTCTCTTTACGGCTAACGGTCCATGTCTGTGCCGCACCCTCTTCATCCATTCGTCTGCTGATGGACGCTTACCTTGTTTCCACGTCTTGGTGGTTGTGGAGAGTGTTGCTATGAACGTTGGAGTGCTCGTATGTTTTTGAATTACAGCAGTTTTGCCCGCATATACACACCCAGGAGTGGGACTGCTGGGATCATGTGGCAATTCTCTATTCCATTTTCCGGTAGTGGTTTAGCCGCTAAGTCCTGTCTGACTCTTTGCGAGCCCATGGACTGTATGTAGACCACCAGATTTTGCTATCCACGGGATTCTCCAGCCAAGAATACTGGAGTGGGTTGCCATTTCCTTCTCCAGGGGCTTTTCCTGACCCAGGGATCAAATGCGGGTCTCCTGCACTGCAGGTGGATTCTTTACCAGCTGAGCCATGAGTGAAGCCTCCATATCACTCTTCACAGTGGTCTGGGCCTCTCTTGCCGTCAGGGCTGCAGTCCTGTTTTCCTGGTGAAGCGTCTCCTTGCCGGAAGGGCAGTGGGCTGCATCCAACATTGCTCTATCGGCGCAACACCCAAGGATAGCCTGGGGCTCTGGCCACACGGCGGGCTTGCAGACATCCCTGGGCCTCAGCAGCGAGCTGCGCTCTAATGGTGGCCACGGAGCAGAGCTTGCTGAAATCAGATTTCACTGTAGGGCAGAAAGAAACACGGGCTATCAACCTATACCTGGATGCAGCTGTTTCCACACTGGGTCAGCGGATTTAGCTTTACTTAGCTTTAGAGGCAGAACAAGTCTTTATTCTGCAAAAACAGGTGGATGAATTCTTTACGATGAACAGTGAAGCCCTGAGGACAGGGACGCTGAAGAAGACAAAGGGAGGCCAGCCACACGGTGAAGTAAAGGATCCCGCAGGGCTCGGGCAAAGGAAGTGACTCGTGGGACTTCCTGGGGTGAGGCCCGAGAGGTGGGTGTTTGGGGAAGAGAGGCCCTGAGGGGGAGCCAGGACACGAGGCGGGTTTCCTCCAAGGAGACCGGAGCTTCCTAGCATCGCCCAGGAGACAAGACGGGGGCAGCCAGGGACTGACTCTGATGGGGACTCGCCCTGATAACCCGCCACGACCGCGGGGCCCAGGCTCAGCGTTAGTCTCCTTTCCATTATGTCCAACCTTTTGCACACGTGTTCACGCCACTGAGGGCGTCCTGGGGAACGGACAGGCACCAACACGGGGAAGTGACGGCCTGCAGCATGGCGGACGAGGAGCAGGGGCGACGGACGGGGCCCAGGAACAGCTGTTTGGGGCTGGAGGAGACGGCAGGAAGTCACAGCTCTGCGAACCCTGCAGAGACCCTCAACGGGGAGGCCGGGAAAGCAGGGCTTACACTGTGCTCGGATGTTTTTAAAAAAGGGGAGAGAAGTCTCCTGACCTGAGGGCACATTTAGTTCCAGTGACCTTTCTGAGGCCCGGGATCACTCATTTCGAGGTCCTAGGTTTAACGTCTTGCAGGCACGGTCTCTCCAGATCAAGGGTGTCGTCCCTTGAAAAGCACAGCCTGAAGGAGGGAGCAGGAGGTACAAGGCCCGCCGGTCACCCATTTTCTGGCTTCAGTGGAAGGTCAGCGGCTGCCGGGCATCTCTTCACCAGCAGACGACCCCACGTGACGGTTTCCTGAGGACAGGCCTCTGGCAGGATGGCCCGGCGCCCAGCTCTCTCTTCTACCCCCGAAGGGCGCACTTCTGGGTTAAGGCGAGACCACAGCCCGAGTCGCTGGGAGCAGATGCAGTGGATGAACACTTGGGAGCACCCGGCATCATGCCGTCTGGCAGCTTTGGAGACGCCCTTGGGAGCTCCGTGCAAGGCGTGCAAGAGCAGGGCACTGGGACTGAAGACGACCCTTCTCGACACCCGCTGTACGGCTCCTGGACCCCAGCGAGCACACCCACCCCTGGCCCCCCACACCCCTGCTCACATCTTCTGTGTTTCTCAGGGATGTGGGGACAGACGTGGCTGATGCTCCAGGGGCCTGAGATGGTGCAGACGGTGTCCAGGCGATGCTTGGGTCACAAAGGGTGGCTGGGGCGACGTGACCCAGAGGACACCCACGCGGGGCTCAGGGTGCCAATTTCACCCTAAGCAAGGGTGCGCGGCAGCTGCAACGGCGCACGAGCGCAACCGAGAGGTTGCGCCTGAGGTCAGGGGCGGCGGCCGAGAGGAGCTACCCCGCGTCAGACGTAAGAAGCAGTGGCTGCGCTTTGCTGGAGCAGCCGTGAAGAGAGACCCCACATCAAAGGTAAGTGAAACCCAAGTAAGCCGGTAGGCACTGAGAGATGGGATCAGAGGGCAGATAGACTGAAACCATAATCACAGACAACTACCCAATCTGATCACATGGACCACAGCCTTGCCTAACTCAATGAAATTAAGCCATGCCATATGGGGCCACCCAAGACGGACAGGTCATGGTGCAGAGGTCTGACAAAATGTGGCCCACTGGAGAAGGGAATGGCAAACCCCTTCACTATGCTTGCCTTGAGAACCCCATGAACAGTATGAAAAGGCAAAAAGATATGATACTGAAAGATGAACTCCCCACGTTGGTAGGTGCCCAATATCCTACTGGAGATCAGTGGAGAAATAATTCCAGAAAGAATGAAGGGATGGAGCCAAAGCAAAAACAACACCCAGCTGTGGATGTGACTGGTGACAGAAGCAAGGTTTGATGCTGTAAAGAGCAGTATTGCATAGGAACCCGGAATGTCAGGTCCATGAATGAAGGCAAATTGGAAGTGGTCAAACACGAGATGGCAAGACTGAATGTCGACATTCTAGGAATCAGCGAACTGAAATGGACTGGAATGGGTGAATTTAACTCAGATGACCATTATATCTACTACTGTGGGCAGGAATCCCTTAGAAGAAATGGAGTGGCCATCATGGTCAACAAAAGAGTCCGAAATGCAGTACTTGCATGCAATCTCAAAAACAACAGAATGATCTCTGTTCGTTTCCAAGGGAAACCATTCAGTATCACAGTAATCCAAGTCTATGCCCCGACCAGAAACACTGAAGAAGCTGAACAGTTCTATGAAGACCTACAAGACCTTCTAGAACTAAGACCCAAAAAAGATGTCCTTTTCATTATAGGGGACTGGAATGCAAAAGTAGGAAGTCAAGAAACACCTGGAGTAACAGACAAATTTGGCCCTGGAGTACAGAATGAAGCAGGGCAAAGGCTAATAGAGTTTTGCCAAGAGAACGCACTGGTCATAGCAAACACCCTCTTCCAACAACACAAGAGAAGACTCTACACATGGACATCCCCAGATGGTCAACACCGAAATCAGACTGATTATATTCTTTGCAGCTCAAGATGGAGAAGGTCTATACAGTCAGCAAAAACAAGACTGGGAGCTGACTGTGGCTTGGACCATGAACTCCTTATTGCCAAATTCAGACTTAAATTGAAGAAAGTAGAGAAAACCACTAGGCCATTTAGCTAAGTCACTTCAGTCGTGTCCGACTCTGTGCAACCCCGTAGACAGCAGCTCACCAGGCTTCCCTGTCCCTGGGATTCTCCAGGCAAGAATACTGAAGTAGGTTGCCGTTTCCTTCTCCAATGCATGAAAGTGAAAAGGGAAAGTGAAGTCGCTCAGTCGTGTCCGACTCTTAGTGACCCCATGGACTGCAGCCTACCAGGCTCCTCCGTCCGTGGGATTTTCCAGGTAAGAGTACTGGAGTGGGGTGCCATCACCTTCTCTGAGGCCATTTAGGTATGACCTAAATCAAATCCCTTATGATTATACAGTGGAAGTGAGAAATAGATTTAAGGGACTAGATCTGATAGACAGAGTGCCTGATGAACTATGGATGGAGGTCTGTGACACTGTACAGGAGACAGGAATCAAGACCATCCCCAAGAAAAAGAAATGCAAAAAAGCAAAATGGCTGTCTGAGGAGGCCTTACAAATAGCTGTGAAAAGAAGAGAAGTGAAAAGCAAAGGAGAAAAGGAAAGATATACCCATTTGAATGAAGAGTTCCAAAGAACAGCAAGGAGAGATAAGAAAGCCTTCCTCAGCGATCAATGCAAAAGCCTTCCTCAGCGATCAATGCAAAGAAATACAGGAAAACAAAAGAATGGGAAAGACTAGAGATCTCTTCAAGAAAATTAGAGATACCAAGGGAACATTTCTTGCAAAAATGGGCTCAATAAAGGACAGAAATGGTAGGGACCCAACAGAAGCAGAAGATATTAAGAAGAGGTGGCAAGAATACACAGAAGAACTGTACAAAAAGAGCTTCACAACCAAGATAATCACAATGGTGTGATCACTGACCTAGAGCCAGACATCCTGGAATGTGAAGTCAAGTGGGCCTTAGAAAGCATCACTACGAACAAAGCTAGTGGAGGTGATGGAATTCCAGTTGAGCTATTTCAAATCCTGAAAGATGATGCTGTGAAAGTGCTGCACTCAACATGCCAGCACATTTGGAAAACTCAGCATTGGCCACAGGACTGGAAAAGGTCAGTTTTCATGCCAATCCCAAAGAAAGGCAATGCCAAAGAATGCTCAAACCACCGCACAATTGCACTCATCTCACACACTAGTAAAGTAATGCTTAAAATTCTCCAAGCCAGGCTTCTGTAATATGTGAACTGTGAACTTCCAGATGTTCAAGCTGGTTTTAGAAAAGGCAGAGGAACCAGAGATCAAATTGCCAACATCCACCAGATCATCAAAAAAGCAAGAGAGTTCCAGAAAAACATCTATTTCTGCTTTATTGACTATGCCAAAGTCTTTGACTATGTGGATCACCACAAACTGTGGAAAATTCTGAAAGAGATGGGAATACCAGACCACCTGACCTGCCTCTTGAGAAACCTGTATACAGGTCAGGAAGCAACAGTTAGAACTGGACATGGAACAACAGACTGGTTCCAAAGAGGAAAAGGAGTACGTCAAGGCTGTATATTGTCACCCTGCTTATTTAACTTATATGCAGAGTACATCATGAGAAACACTGGGCTGGAGGAAGCACAAGCTGGAATCAAGATTGCCGGGAGAAATATCAATAACCTCAGATATGCAGATGACACCACCTTTATGGCAGAAAGTGAAGAGGAACTAAAGAGCCTCTTGATGAAAGTGAAAGAGGAGAGTGAAAAAGTTGGCTTAAAGCTCAACATGCGAAAACGAAGATCATGGCATCCAGTCCCATCACTTCATGGCAAATAGATGGGAAAACAGTGGAAATAGGGGCTGACTTTATTTTTCTGGGCTCCAAAATCACTGCAGATGGTGACTGCAGCCATGAAATTAAAAGACGCTTACTCCTTGGAAGGAAAGTTATGACCAACTGAGATAGCGTATTAAAATGCAGAGACATTACTTTGCCAACAAAGGTCCGTCTAGTCAAGGCTATGGTTTTTCCAGTGGTCATGTATGGATGTGAGAGTTGGACTGTGAAGGAAGCTGAGTGCTGAAGAATTGATGCTTTTGAACTGTGGTGTTAGAGAAGACTCTTGAGAGTCCCTTGGACTGCAAGGAGATCCAACCAGTCCATTCTGAAGGAGATCAGTCCTGAGTGTTCATTGGAAGGACTGATGTTGAAGCTGAAACTCCAATACTTTGGCTACCTGATGCGAAGAGCTGACTCATTTGAAAAGACCCTGATGTTGGGAAAGAATGAGCGCAGGAGGAGAAGGGGTCGACAGACGATGAGATGGTTGGATGGCATCACTGACTCAATGAACATGGCTTTGGGTGAACTCTGGGAGTTGGTGAAGGACAGGGAGGCCTGGCATGCTGTGGTTCATGGGGTCGCAAAAGTCGGACAGGACTGAGCGACTGAACTGAACTGAACTGAACTGAAGGGGGTGCCGCCGAGGCTGAGGGCTGACCCTCAACCCCCCCTTACCAGCCTCCAGGTTCCCCATCCCTCCCCCTCCTCCTGAGTCTACAAGGACCGTGACCTTCAGGAACAGAGGGAGGCGCTCTTTAAAACAAGTGCATCCACTGGTTCTATCAAAGAGGGTTTTTGTGCTCAAAAGTCATTTATCTGAAGAGTGATCTTGGGAAACTGGGTGGGGCTCGGTGAGGGGAGGGGATGTCGCAGGCTGGGAGGGACACACGTTTAGAGAAGGTTTCTTTGAGAACAAGATTTTTGACACGGTTTCTCCACGTTCATTCACCTCATCGCCCCTCCCGACCCTGCTCTGGTGGAGTCCCCATCTCCAGCTCTGCCCACGAGCTCGCCCTCTGCTGACGCACGGCCCGACTCCCAGAACCTCGCGCACCTGCCTCTCAGTTGCCTCCCTGCACATCGCATCCGCCTGCTTCTGCCATCTTCACCGCTGTCATCTGAACCCAGACTCACGCTGCTGCCAGGCTTAGCTGCCCGTCTGACAGGTTCCTTTGCTCAGTCACTCCACACACATTTCCTGCACGCCTGCTCTGTGCCCGGAGTGACAAACAACCCTGCCCCCTGGGAACTGCACAATCAAGTGGGTAAAATAAGATGTGAAAACAACCATTTCAAACACGTGCAAGGCAAAACGAGAAACGCACACACACACTCTGTTACATGAGCACTTGGGTGAAGGGAAAAAGACTTGGCTTTGGCAAGAGTCCTGGTGGGTCTCTGTCGGGGGTGGGCACCCAGTCCCCACCGTCCTCCTCACTGAAGCCAGGTGTGTGTCCCAAAGCAGTGGGGCAAGGCCATTGCCAGCAGCAGAGACGCACCGGTACCTGTAGGACCTCCCCCGCCACGGGTGGGAGGAATTGGAGGCGGCTCCTGTGTCTTTGTGCAGCAGCTCTAGTGATGAGAAAGTGTTTGCAACAGAGCATCCTGATGGCCCCGCTGTCAGAGAAGCCTGGCCAACGGAATTTTACGACGACGATTCATTACCAAATTCTGAACAGACATTAAGGCGCACAGGGGCAATGTAGAGCAGGGCGGGAAGAAAGCTGGTTGAAAGGAGCTGGGAGGACAGGATGCAGGAAAACTGAATACAGACGTTGCTTTTTGATTCTCTTGTGGACTAGTCCTTTCTAATGACGTTTGTTTGATTCTCAGCACTTATACCAAATCTGTATTTAAAAAAGAAAAGAAAAGCAGGACGTGTCGCTTGATAAAGGATTTGTTTTGACTCACAAAATTGTGTAAAAGTTTTACTAAGACACTACATTTCTAATGTTTTTAATTGAAAGAAAAGCAGTTTATGAAACCATGAACAATCTTAGATATGTGGCTACTTTAAATATACAAAACGCCTCTGAATTTGAGCTGGATTTTTAAAACACTCATTTGGTCACTTTTATAGAAAAGCAGGGCAAAACAAACAGGTCTTTCTGACAGTAATAACCATCTCCCTGCTGTTCCAGGAAGGGCCATGCTCTGCGGTTTTCTCAAATGGAATTTTCTCTGTAGGTAAATATTGAGACAACACTTAAGTTGGCTCAGATCTGTCTATATTGACTTCAGGAAGCAGCAAATATCACGGGACAACACAAGAGTGAGGGAGGGAACCCTGGAGTCGTGATCCCCAAGGCAAAATGGGGCACACCAACACTTAAGATTGACTGTCAAGCCTTTCCCTTCCTAATATATAATACAAACACAGAAGCTTCCGGTTATTAAGTCTGGGAGCATTTAATACACGAGTAAACAGAATGAGACTTTCACATTCAAAAAATGGCTCCATACAAAAATTTTCAAACCACTTTGAACCCTTTCTATATCAAACACTATTTGCAATCATTTACTATATGATTCGGAGAAGGCGATGGCACCCCACTCCAGTACTCTTGCCTGGAAAATCCCGTGGATGGAGGAGCCCAGTAGGCTGCAGTCCATGGGGTCGTTCAGAGTCGCACAGGACTGAGCTACTTCACTTTCACTTTTCACCTTCATGCATTGGAGAAGGAAATGGCAACCCAGTCCAGTGTTCTTGCCTGGAGAATCCCAGGGACAGGGGAGGCTGGTGGGCTGCCGTCTGTGGGGTCGCAAAGAGTCGGGCACGACTGAAGCGACTTAGCAGCAGCAGCAGTAGCACTGTATGATTACAAAGCACGCAACTTACACTACCTCAGTGTGACATAAATGTCTTTGTGGTAAATGTTGCTCTCTGTGATACTTTTCTTAGGATGCTATTGAGAATTTAAGCAGGTCCCAAACTAGGGCACCAGAGGCATGTACAGTAAAACATGCTGTTAGCCTCATGATTTAAAAATGGAAGATTATATAAATGCATGCTTCGGAATAAGATTCCAGTCTGATATGTATGCTGTTGTTTATATCTAACAAATGCAAAATCCAACTGAATGCCTAAAAGGGCCCAATATGAGAATGGAGGAGAGAAAAAGAAGGAGTAAATAAAATAGATCATCAATAATAGAAATGACAGAGAGCCCTGGTTCATCTAATCCTCTGTTCAAGTGAGTAGCCTTGATAACCAAAGCTGACAGACATCTTTAAATACCATTAGGGGGACTTCCCTGGTCGTCCAGTGGTTAAGAATCAGCTTTCCAATGAAGGGGATGTGGGTTTGATCCCTGGTTGGAAAACTAAGATCCCACCTGCCACCAGGCAGCGAAGCCTACAGGCCCACAAGGCAGAGCCAGAGAAGCCAAAATAAGTAAAGAGTCTCCAGCAGGAACTTTTTCTTGCATACTTAGAGGCAGTGCATTGAACGTTTTTTTGTAGCAAACTTGAGTCAGGCTGTTTTGACTGTTATTATTTGTCTATATGAGCCTAACCAAACGTATTAATAGTAGTTATCTTTAATTTGTACTTTCAATGCCTCCTTCATTCGATAAAGCAGTGAAATTTCCCTAAGGAGAAACAAAAAGAATGATTTCACCATAGTTTCAATGTAGCATGTGCCACAGTTATGACCAAGATGTGGTTCAATACGGGCAAAAGGTGATTAAGAAGACATATTCTGTGACCGCGTAAAGCAAGTGAGAAATTTACCTTTCTGCTTGGTATGTGAAACCAACAGAAGACATGACGAAAACGAGGTCCCTTCTGAGGGTGTTCATGAACTAGTCCACGTTACTTCATTTACCTGCGCCTCTTCACTCTAATTTGTGGAAGGTGAGCTCTTCTTTCACGGTTTTCTACGTTACTATTTCAAAATACAATAGCAGCAACTTGAAAACACAAACCCAAAACAAAGACGCATGGTGTGATCACTGGGTACCGTTCCTCCTACACACGCTCCACGATGTATCCTCATTTAACATGTCTCTTTGGCACCATTTGGTGCCTGCGGAGTGTCAGCTGACATATTTTCTGACTAAACGGGTACTGAAGACAATACTACGCTGATACCAAAATACCTGCGTGCAACTGTGTATGGCTTTCCACCTAGCACGTTTGCAGTAAAAAGGAGTATACTTTCTCTGTCTCCTAAAATTCTCTGTCACTCCTCCCCAGAGCCTCTTCCTTTTTTAAAAAATTTTATTTTAGGCGGTGCTGGGTCTTGTCGTGGCAGAGCCTCTTCCTTTGAAGAGAGCGGGTGGATCGAGGACACGCAATAACTAAATCCTTGTGCAGACAGAGAGCAGGCACGCTGGTGCTACGTGCTACCTAGTACCCGTCATCCATTTGTCCATCCATCCATCTGTCCATCCCCCTACCTACCTACCTATGTGTGTATATCCAGATGTGCTACACTTTTTATCGACTCAATGGATCAATAAATATGCAAGTTTATTAAACAATGTCTTCATCAAATATTGATTGACCACCTACATTGTTAGAAAACACTGTTGTAGTTCCTCATAATAGCTGGAAATCTTAGGTAATAAGTACCACATATTCAAAGGAGTAAAAAGAGAGCGGGGCTTTGGCCCCAGCCCTGCCACCAGCTTCTTCTGGGGACTCTGGGCATTTCCCTTTGACGGCGTTGAGCTCAGCTTTTTCTTTTGAATAATGAAGAAAACTGAAGCACATGCTCTCTTTTGAAGAATTCCTCAGAGTACAAAACGCCACAAATATGGAAGTATTTTATAATGTTGGAAATGGGAAACGTAACACTTCTCCCAGAAGAACTTAGGGATACTGATCTCATTTAAGTTAAAATCATTCCAATTTGAGAAAAACGTATGGATTGTGCCTTCTAACTCCCAGTCAGAATCTGAGCCTATGTAAAAAGAAGTCAGGCATTCCCAGAGCTCCTGTGAAGAAAACACGCTTGGGTGGCCCACACGTTCCCAAGTGCTGCAGGCCATAAAGCGCACCTGTGAAGGCCTGCCTGCGCTGGTGGGGTGCGTGCAGGGCAGCAGCGTCTCCCAGTGGCCAGTCGGCTGTCTCAGTGCGTTTCCATGCCCCCCAGGGGCCAACCATCAGTGTCCTCCGTGGGCTCTGGAGGACAATGAGAACTAACATTTGGACAACGGTTGTTGTTGATCAGTCACCAAGTCGTGTCCAACTCTTTGCGACCCCATGGACTGCAGCACGCCAGGCCTCCCTGTCCACCACCAGCTCCCAGAGCTTGCTCAAACTCATGCCCATCGAGTCGGTGATGCCATCCAACCATCTCATCCTCTATCACCCCCTTCTTCTCCTGCCCTCAGTCTTTTCCACCATCAGTCTTCTATCAAGGGAACATTTCTGACCAGTAAGCTTTCCTCTTAACATTTCTATCAAACACAACCTTAAAAGGAGGTTAACTTGATGAGAACACCACAAATGGAGAATCTGGGCTGTTACCAGTGTTAGCTTTAGATGCAAAGAAAACACAATTATCAACGTGGAACACTTTCTGTTTTGTGAATTTATGACATCTACTTCCCTATTTTTTTCTTTTCTTCTTTTTTAGGAAAAGGATGCACTGCCTGAAAATAGTTATCTTTAAACTGACCCAAAAAAGGACACATCTTCAGGATAAATGGCTTCTGACTCAGTGCTGGAATATAACGCACAAGAGGTCTTCGGCTGGACCACCCACTCTTGGAAAGTCTAACTTCAACATTTTGCTTAGTATTTGGTTGATTGATTCATATAAATGATTTTAAATGAAAATAAATACATAAGGGAAAAACAACGTTAAAGGCTACCACAATCCTATGATCCAGAGACAAGCAGAGTTAACATCTTGCGGTACATCCTACTCTTCTGGAAGGTAGGTGTACATTATCTGTACGTATCTCCATCTATGCCCATAGACA
Source organism: Bos javanicus (assembly GCF_032452875.1). Lineage (NCBI taxonomy): Eukaryota > Metazoa > Chordata > Mammalia > Artiodactyla > Bovidae > Bos > Bos javanicus. The sequence goes on from NC_083890.1 coordinate 49,530,875, forward strand.
AAATCCATCCCGTGCTCCCACATATCCTGTGTCCAGAGAGCTCATGTTGGCACCCCTGCCTCTCTGTGCACATCTGTCTACAAGGCACCCTCTTCTGGAAGTCTCATCTCCCATAAATCTGAGTTTATTGGCAACAGGCATCGTGGGCGCTGGGGTGAAGCCCTTCTGCTTCCTGGAAAGCACCGGAGCTCCCGATCTCTGCCCTCACTTCCCAAGAGCTGGCGCAGGTCCGGCCGACAGCAGTGCAGCCGGATTCTGCACGCGTGCAGGAGTACAGGGTTCCTTCCTGCCCAAGTCCCACTTTGAGAATAAACCACAGCAACTGCACTCGGTTTCCCCAGACCCTCGCACCTTTCAGTGGTCTGGCCCACACCCACGCCCCCAGCAAGGCAGGAGGGAACCGTGTGGGGACCCACTCCTGATGGCAGAAGCGGGGAGCTGCAGGCAGCACAAGCTCTCCTCAGCTCCACAAACTCGCCGACCCCTCAGACACCTGCCCACCAAGCACAGGGCGTAAGGAAGCTGGCTGGGAACAGACACACGTGGTTAGAACCCACGTGGGAAGTGCAGGCTGCTGCCTTCATTGGCTCTGTCTCCCCAGGTTCCTCCAGGGGAGTGTGTGTACGGGCTAGGTCGCTCAGTCGTGTCCAGCTCTTTGAGACCCTATGGACTGTAGCCCACCAGGCTCCTCTGTCCAGGAGATCTCCAGGCAAGAATACTGAAGTGGGTTGCCATGCCCTTCTCCAGGGGATCTTCCCAATCCAAGAATCGAACCCGCATCTTTTATGTCTCCTGCACTGGCAGGCAGATTCTTTACCACAAGTGCCACCTGGGAAGCTCTCTCTAGGGTAGGGACCACATCTAGTCGATCTTTTGTCTCTCCTCAGTGGGACGCTCAGTTTGGGGCTCATGAAAGCTGCTCATGGAACTCTAATACTTTGACCACCTGATGTGAAGAACGGACTCATTTGAAAAGACCCTGATGCTGGGAAAGATTTAAGGCAGGAGGAGAAGGGAACGACAGAGGATGAGATGGTTGGATGGTATCACTAACTCAATGGACATGAGTTTGAGTAAACTCCAGGAGTTGGTGATGGACAGGGAGGCCTGGCGTGCTGCAGTCCATGGGGTCGCAGAGTCGGACACGACTGAGTGAGTGAACTGAACTGAAAGGTGCTGGGCACTCGGCTGGTGGCCTGGCTTGATATTAGGCTGCAGTGGTGGATGAAATACACGTCCTGTACAGCTGTGTTCTCCACAAGTCTTCAGTTATGCTAATTACACACTTTTCCCTAACAAATAGTGAGGAATCCTGTGGGTGGGGTTTTTCAGGTGGCTTGGTGGTAAAGAATCCACCTTTCAATGCAGGAGACCTGGGTGTGATCCGTGGAGCGAGAAGATCCCCTGGAGAAGGAGATGGCAACCCACTCCAGTACTCTTGCCTGGGAAATCCCATGGGTAGAGAAGCCTGGTGGGCTGCTGTCCATGAGGTCGCAAAGAGTCGGACATGACTGAGAGACTTCACTTTCACTTTTCACTTTCATGCATTGGAGAAGGAAATGGCAACACACTCCAGTACTCTTGCCTGTAAGAGAAGCCTGGTGGGCTACAGTCCATGGGGTCACAAAACAGACACAACTGGGCGACTAAAGAACAATTCTGTGGGTGATGGGGGAAGGTCCATCTCATCCCATTACTGTCATTATGCAAAAGGGTTTCTACTCCAAAGAGAAAATATGGTGTCGTCAAACTCCAGGGAAGAAACAGAGAGGAACACGTTGTCCTTGGTAACCAGGCTTAGCCTCCATCATGAATCACTGTGGCCTCATTCTGACAGGTCCGGTTACAGCCTAGCCCCGATCACACCAAGCAGTGACTCAGCTACGAGGAGACTTCAGATGCTATTTTTAAGGGGGAGGGGGAGGCAGGAGGCTTCATGATGCCTTCCTGAATTTTAACAGCCTAAACTAAATCTCCACTTTGACACTTGGAATCATTAACCTGCCCCTGAAGTTGTGTAACCTCTACAGTTTACTTTTATATCGCAGCTTGCTCATTCAATCCACAAATGACTGCCATGGTGAAAATCTGGTTGAAACGGAAAAGGGGAGTTTTCCAAAGAGTCGGGGCCTAAGGGAAGCAACTTGTGGTGCAGAGGATGGAGCGCTAGCTGGACAGTCAGACGCTTGGCCTCTGGAAGCTGAGTCTGGGGGTCTGAAGGGCCGTGCCCAGGGTGGGCAGTGGGGCAGCTGTGCCGGGGGGTGGGGGGGTGGGGGGGTGGTCCCAGGGTGAGCATCAGGGCATGGTGGGCATGTCTGCCCTGCTGACTGTGCACCTGGATTTGGTAAAGAAAGCTGGCCCGACTTTGGGGATCCTGTGTCCAACCCCATGGCCCTCAGTGCTGTCTGCTTACTTCCTCTCCAGGCCCCGCTCCCCGTGTTGGCTTTGCCGCTCTGCAACCACCTTGTAGCCGCCAGGACCCCTGCTATCAGCTGCTATCAGCTCACCAACGCCTCCCTGACTTCTTCCAGCTGCGCCTGCCCCTTGAGCTGTTAGAACAGTGCACGTGTGTTCAGAGTAGATGCGTGACATTTCTGTGAAAACGCAAGACGGTGCTCTCCTCATGGTCAGAATTTTGTCCCCTCGCCTGCCGGAGTCCCTGGTCACCTAGAGCAATTCTTAACTTTTGTTCTGGACACAGTTCGATGGTCCCTGAGGCCCCCAGCTGACCCCGGAGCAGTTTCTGCCGAGAGGATCCCTCGCTGTCTCTGGGGAGGAGCCGGCGGGCAGCGGGGGGACCTCTCCCGAGGTCAACTCTGCTCCAGACAGCGATCACCCGGGGACCGTCCCGCAGTGGCCAAACCGACCAAACCGACCTCTGAAGACCCGCGTGCGGCTCTTTAAAGAACGCTCGTTTCCAGAGCAAACCCTCTCCCGGGCTGCGAGGCCGGAGAAGACACCAAGGACACGTGCAAGGAGGGCTAACCCCACTACCGGGACGGCAGACGGCGGCCCTGGACGTGGCTTCTTCCTGCAGCTGCGGGGTTCTGGACCCAAATCAGCACGGAGGGCACCCGCGGCCGAGTGGACGTCCCCCTCTGCCCCTGGCAAGCCCACTCCGGACCGTTCGCCCGCCCAGTGCCTGCGGCTCCGGGGGCGGGAGGGCCGGGACTGTGGGGGCAGCTCTCCACCGGTCCCGGAAGCGCCGTCCCGAAAGTGCCGGCCCGGAGCCTCGACTGCCTTTCCCAGGAGCTCGTGGACGCGGACACTTCCTCCTCCTCCTCCTCCTCAGCTGCTGGCCGGCAGCGGGCCCCAAGCTAGTTAAAAGTAACCGTAATAGACATGAGGCAAACGAATTATATTTAACTCTCACCGCCACCTCAGGGATTGTCTAGAGACGGGAATAATTTTAGCTTCTGCTCCATAAGTCCCCAGCTGAGGCAGAAAGTAATTACCTGAGGATTCACCATGAGGCACTCACTGACATGAGGTGTGTATTCCAGTGGGAGAACGTTCAGATTTCTTACACAGTCAGGCACGGAGAATACGGTCCTGGGTGGGCACAACAAGGCCAGGAAAATGAAGATGTTCCAGGAACATACAAATCCAGTGACGTCACCTGACTCTGGGGCTTCGTTAAGAACTAGTAACAGTCATGGAGGGTCCTGGTGGAACGTCGCACTGTCAGGACAGGGCCTGCTGTGCAACGTAAATCCTGAACGTCATATATCAGACAGTCGGCTTTCCCAGAGAAGAAGATGCATGGCAACACTTGAAAAGTGTGCTTTAAAAAAAATGTAATTGGGCTTTATTAAAAAGCAGAGACATCACTTTGTTGACAAAGGTCCGTATATAAGTTATGGCTTTTCCAATAGTCATGTTTGAATATGAGAGTTGGACCATAGAGAAGGCTGAGCACTGAAGAATTGATGCTTTCTAATTGTGGTGCTGGAGAAGACTCTTGAGAGTCCCTTGGACTGCAAGGCGATCAAATCAGTCAATTCTAAAGGAATTAACCCTGAATATTCATTGGAAGGGCTGATGCTGAAACTCCAATATTTCGGCCACCTCATGTGAAGTGCTGACTCATTGGAAAAGACCCTGATGCTGAGAAAGATTGAAGGCAAGAGAAGAGGGGGTGGCAGAGGATGAGATGGTTAGATAACATCAGCAACTCAATGAAGCTGAATTTAAGCAAACTCCACAAGAGAGTGAAGGACGGGGAAGCTGGGAGTGCTGTAGTCCATGGTGTTGCCAAGAGTCAGACACGACTTAGCAACTAAACAACGACAACAAACTGGGCTTCAGTGCCCGGCACGCTGATCAGAAACCAAGCGTATCCATCTATTAAAGCAGGGGCTTACTCACTCAGCAGCATTTGTGAGCAGACAGTGTGTGTTTCTGGAAGTACCTATGAGTAGTAACAACTTGTCTGAAATGCCGTTCCTCACAGGCACTCTGAAATTCTGCACTTCATTTATTCTGAATACTCTCCCCATGTGCAACACGCTCACTTGGCCACTCGTGTCCCGTGTGCTTATGATGCGTCAGCTGAGGCTCCAGCATGGCAGGGATGAAGAACCTACGACAGGGCCTCTGTGCTTCAGAGGCGGGTGAGGAGACACAGCCCTGACGACTTCCTGCGTCTGGTCTCTGCCCCGAAGAGCAAGGGGTGACCTTCCAGCACAATGGCAGCTGTTGGCCCTGGTCTATGTCCTTCAAGGGGAGACGCCTGAATGGGACCTGACGGGTGACTGCACCACCCACCGCTGCCGAACCCCACAGGCCCTTGGCACACACGTGCTCAGGGCATCACGTCCCGAAGGTGGGGGCCCGCATCCTCTGCACACCACAGTTAACTTGGACACAGATCTCTGCTGCTTCGTGGTTTTACATCTCGCCTAGCTCCACGGAGGATTTAGAGAGGCTTACGAAAGAAACTACACCATAAAATAATGCTGGAATATGAATAAAAATAAAGAATCCACGTGGGGGGTGGGATGCGACCAATACATTCCTCAAGCCAGACTCACTTCTGCCCACTCCTTCCCCGCCTCCTTCACAGGAAACTCGCAGGCAGACAGGAGGGCGTGGGCTTGGGGTTGCTGGGTGCTCTGCCCAGCTGGGTGCCACCCTGGCGGCCCGTCCTTTCCTGTGTGGACCAGGAGCCATGACGAGCAGGAGTGACCCACAAGGCAGGATTCGAGTTGCAGCTGAAATACCATGAGAGCCAGAACAACACGATCTGCTAGGCGCTCTGAGCTGACTACCATCCATCCATCCATCCATCCAAGATCACTCTCTTAGGAGGAAGGGAATTAACATTTGTTTTTTTTTCAGTGACTGTACTAAGTACCTTACATTTATTATTAAGACACAGTTCTCCTGAAAACACTATGCAGTAAGTATCACCATCCCCATTTTTACAAGTAAAAACACTGAGGCTCAGAGAAGTTATTAACTTGCTCAAAGTACACAGCAACTGAGAGGTAAAGCTAGAATTCCAACTTGGATTTGTCTTCAAAGCTGTAGATTTTTGCTTCAGCTATTGCTACATTAAAAAAAAAAAAAAAACAGATTAAACATTTTGCCTGAATCAAGCAGCAAAAACCAACTAAAAAAGTCAACCATTCATTTAAATAAGCTTTAGCGATTCTTTTCCCACTGGTTTCTTTGATCATCGGGCTGAAATGCCTCATTGATCAGCTATTGCAACGTCATGGAGAACCCTAACAGTGTGCCGGGCGTCTCCCTAGCTTTCTCAAAGGTAGACCCGAGCTTGAGTCTGTACAGTATTATGGACGTTAGCAGCCGCTGTCCAACAGTACAAGAGTGAAAATAAATGTGTGCCTATGTGGCTGCACACACAATGCATATAAAACAAAACTAAATTCATATATAAGTCATCAGCATTCATAAGTAAAATTCAACATAAGTGAAGCTGCTAATAAACTCCACCTCATTTGCTAGGGTGGGGAGGAGGCCAAATTTAAAAACCTCTCATCTTTTCAGGCTTACTGCTTATTCTGAGTGTACAGAGACTTCTGAAAGAGTGGAGCTGAGCAGGAAGAATGATGGGCATTAAAGGCACGTTGCCATGAATGGTAAAGCGAATGTTGGGAGGGGACTGTGAGAAAGCTTAGCACTCCCAGAAGCTTGGACAGCGCCAGTGTAATCGCCCATTGAGGTCAGAAGTGCTTCTCTGACTCTAAGCATCGGTCACCAGCAGCCAAAGTATTTGAAGATGAGAAAGCATGAGCCTCCACCAACCCAGTCAAGTCTGGTTGCGGCCAGAAAGAAAGGTAGACCAGAAGGCCAGCATCTCCCCCTCTGCTTTCCCTTCAAGAGAGACAGTTCTACAAGCTCATTTGGTGCCGAGATTTTCCATAAATCTGTGGATTCAGCTGCTGGCTCCACAATTGGTATTTGTAGTTTCCTTTTAAGGGGCTCTCTGTAATGTCAAATGATACCTCTTTTTCTCTCCCCTGAATTTGGTCTTGCTGGACACGATCTTAATCACATCTTAATAATTTTCTTTCCTGGTGTATATTTGTATCTCTAGTATCTAGCATTGCATATGCCTGGTACATGGCAAATCTGAACTGCACGCTAAACATTGATTAAAATTTCCTCTCTCTCTTTAGCTGGCAAGGGTACTGCAGAGCCTGGTACCATACAGGATAGAACTCCACACTGTTCTTGGGGGTCAGCCTGGTTGCTCTCCTGTGATGAAGGCTCTCACAAAGCACATCCAGACGCCGCCTCTACTAACTCAACACACATCCCTGCAGTGGCCACGACCAGCCAGTGCCAACTGAACACACTGATGTGCCTTGCTCTGTATAACAAGCACAGATACTTGCAAACCGTATATCTCTGATAATGGGTCAATATCCAAAAAATACAAAGAAGCCATGCAATTCAATAGCAAAAAGCCCAAATAACCCAATTGAAAAGTGGGCAAAGAATTGGAACAAATATTTCTCTAAAGAAGACGTATGAAAAGTCAAGAGGCACGTGAAAGACGCTCAACATCGCTGGTCGTTAGGTGAATGCAAATTCACATCACCGTGAGCTGTCACCTCCCAGCTACGAGAACGGCCACCACCAGAAAGGCCATGGAGAGCAAGTGCCGGCATGCGTGTGGGGAACAGGGGCCCTCAGGCACTGTGGATGGGAATATAAATCAGTATGGCCACTGTGGAGAACAGTATGGAGGACCCTCAAAAAAATTAAAATTAGAACTACCATATGATCCAGCAATTCCGTTTCTGGGAATATATCCAAAGGCAATGACAACACTAACTCAAAAAGATATCTGCACCCCCATGGTCACTCAAGTGTTATTTATAACAGGCAAGACGTGGGAACGACCTAGATGTCCAGGATGAATGAGTGGGTGAATAAGTAGTTGTCGTGTGTGTGTGTGTGTGTGTGTATGTGTGTGTGTATACATAAAATGATACACTGTGCTCAGTCAGTCATGTCTAACTCTGCAACCTCAGGGACTGTAGCCCATTAGACTCCACCATCCATGGAATTTTCCAGGCAAGAATACTGGACTGGGTTGCCATTTCCTATTCTAGGCGATCCTCCTGACCCAGGATTGAACCTATGTCTCCTGCAATGGTGGGCGGATTTTTTAATACTAAACTACTTGGGAAGCCCATAATGATACATTATTCAGCCATAAAAAAATGAGAAAATGCTACCATTTGCAACAACATGGATGAACTTTGGAGGCATTACATTAAGTGAAGTAAGTGACACAGTGAAAGACAAATGCTCTATGATCTAATTCACATATGGAATTAAAAACAACTCCCCCCACCCCCAAACAAACAAACTCATGGAAAAAGAGATCAGAATTGCAGTTATTACAGGTGAGGGATGCGGGAGAGGGCATTGGAGGAAGGTGGTCAAAAGGAACAAACTTCCGGTTATAGGATACATAAGTACCTGGGATGTAATGGATAATGTGACTATAGCTAAGGAAATGGCAACCCACTCCAGTGTTCTTGCCTGGAGAATCCCAGGGATGGCGGAGCCTGGTGGGCTGCCGTCTATGGGGTCGCACAGAGTCGGACACGACTGAAGCGACTTAGCCGCAGCAGCAGCAGCAGCAGTATAGCTAACACGGCTTTATGATACATAAGAAAGTCGTCAAGAGATTAGATCCCAGAAGTTCTCATCACAAAAAGAACATTTTCCCCCGTTTCTCCTTTATTTTCTTTTTATTGAATCCATACGAGGAGATGGATGTTAACTGAACCTACTGGTCATCATTTCACAGTATGTGTAAATCAAACCCCGTGCTTGTACATCTGAAACTTGGACAGCAATGGATGATAATTATTAAAAACAACAACAACAAAGAGCCACCAGTTTTTCCCCCCCAGTTATGTTGCTTTTCAGTAAGAAACACATATCCCAAGTTGGCCAGGGAATGGCTGGGTCGTTTGTGTAGCACACCGTTGCCGTCACAGGGTGATCTGGGTGTCACAGGAAGCACCCAGTACTGAGAGCTCAGTTCAGCTCAGGGAGTCAGTGAACTCCAGAGCCTTTTCCAGGACAGCTCCCCAGGCCTTCTGTGGCAACGAACGCCCCCTCCTCCCACGGGCCCCGACATGCCTCTCCACTCTGGGCCTCTTCGGCGCCAACGCTGCCCCAGCTCCAGCCGTCTCCTCTCCGGGTCCCCCTGACTGCCACATCACCAGCTCCCTCCGCTGAGAAGAGTGGAACGCCACGGAAAGAAGGCGGAGGCCAAGACGTCACCTAGCAGTGGGTCTGCAACGAGCCTGTCATTTACACATTTGAGTTCTGCCAGGGTCTGTTTCGTGAAAGCATTAGACAGCCATCCGAGACACGTCAACCTCAAAGGAGATCGTTAAAAGGAAGAGACACAATCTCCACCAGCTTTCCAAATGGCGAAATGCATTTCATGCTCCAGAAAGTGTGTGGAATGTACTTCTCTCTCTCCCAGGTCACTGAGATGCCTGCCCTGCGCTGTTTCCGGCTCAGACACCCTAACGCGAGGGGAAAATGGATACAATGGAAATGGAACTTGCAGTCTTACCATCGAGTAGATAGAAGTCACCTCATAAATACATGCCCACTCCCCTGTATCTCCTTGACTTCCCCATCTCACATCTCTCAGGAGTGTGTGAGGACTAAGTCTCCAGGAAATCCTTTCTGCTTTGAAGACAAGCTGTGTTATGTCCTGTCCACCAAAGTCTGCCCAGTCAGCGCCCTCTGGGCCTTCTCCTCGCTGGGTCCCGGGGGCCTCACGCATCGCGGGGTGCCTCCAGCCCCCATCCCACCCCTAGAGAGGGCTGAAGGGACCACCGCCCCGTATTCACCCACTACATCTCTCCCACCACCCTGCGATGGTGTCCAAGATGGGCCACCGGTCAGCATCATGGCCAGGGGAGCCTTGGGCAAGCATCTGCAGGGCCACGGTCTCTGACCACCCGGAGCCTGCTTTTTTCTATTGGGAAAGGATGACAAGAAATCCTGTCTTAACCAACAGTCAAGATGTCTTTGAAATGACGTGAGGGAAGCCGGAGACCAACGTGGCGTGGCGTTGGACCAGGTCCTGCCCTGCAGCTCTCGAGGAAAGATGTGTCCAGCCCCGTGGTTCACCCTCAGGCCACTTGCTCCATCACAAACAGCCCCCATCGCTGGAGGCTCTCTGAATGCAGCTGAAATCAACCTTTTATAACTCTCGCAACAGCCTCAGTCCTGTCTGTGAACAGGCGTACTCCCTTTTCATCATGAACCGTCTCTTTAAAACAACATACAGAAAACTAAAAGCCAGCAGCATCCCGTGTGGAAGGACGCAGGAAGCTGCAGGGACACAGGCACAATCAAGCCGATGCAGCAGCACCTCTGCGAGACCAGCTAAAGCGCCGTGAGGACGAGACCCTGCCAACCTCTTCCCTGTCCACTTGCCCTTGAACTACCAGGGGACAGACCGATAGGAACCTCCAGATCAGTTATAAAATTCAAGTGTGTATGCAGTAAGTGGCTGCTCGGAGGAAGGTCCCACGTTAGTGCTAACGGTACAGACTGAGGTTCCCACCCTCGGCATCTCTTATTCCAGTGAGAGAAGCAGATGCGTCTAGAACGAAACATAACACAACATCCGTTTCAAAGAGCCCTCTGCTTGGACTCGTGGGTTACTTTGTGCTTTTGGCTCTAGTGGTAAAGAACCTGCCTGCCAGTGCAGGAGACGTAAGAGATGTGGGTTCGATCTCTGGGTCGCGAAGATCCCCCTGGAGAAGGAAATGGCAACCCTGCTCCAGTATTCTTGCCTGGAGAATCCCATGGACTCAGGAGCCTGGTGGGCTGCAGTCTGTGGGGTCTCAAAGAGTCAGACACGACCGAAGTGACTCTGCACTTGTGCTTTTGAGATGGTGTTTTTTATGTCTTAATTATTCATTGAAAACAGAAGTGGAGGAAATGCAGGGAAGTCAGCTTTGGGATGTGGACAAACCAGGAGAGTCATTGGAGCGAGAGCTTGGAGGAACGTGCAGACTGGTGAAGGCACGAGTCAATGCCCCAGGCCCGGGGGTCAGCTCCGGTGGGAGCTGGAAGAGGGTGGGAGAGGAAGCCCTTGGATCCCTCAGCACAAGGCTGGCGGGCTCGAGGGCCAGGCCAGCACAGAGGACACCTTCTCAGCGGCACTGAATTGACGGACTGGCGGGGATTGGTCTACTGGGCTCCCAGCCACTCAGAGAGTCTTTGATTTCCAGCCCTTTCTCTCCTCTTGCTAAGCAGGAGAGTTCCTATTTGCAGCATAAAATTAGCATAGAGATGAAATCGTTTCAGGGGACACAGACTGAACTGACACAGGAGACATTACATTTTTCATTTCTCAAATGAAAAAGTTTTCCTTTTTCTTTAAAGCCCAAGACTGCCGCTTAATTTGTGTTCAGACGACGCTTGCACTGCTGAGCGAGGCTGAAGGAGGCGGGGGAAGCCGGCAGCAGGGGTCTGCCCTGGGCCCCACAAGGCCCCGTCCGGGCGGCAAGGATGGTCCATGCTCCGCGCCTCCGGCAGACACGCCAGTGGCCTGAGGGTGAACCGCAGTGCTGGACGCATCTTTCCTCGAGAGCTGCAGGGCAGGACCTGGTCCAACGCCACGCCACGTCGGTCTCTGGCTTCCCTCACATCATTTCAAAGGCATCTTCGCTGTTGGTTAAGACAGCATTTCGTGTCATCCTTTCCCACTCGGAAAAAAGATTCTGAATAGCTAGGCTGGGATGGAAGCCAGCCCCGCCCCTTCTTCCATACCAGCTCTGGTCTTTTTTTAGGATTTCTCACATCCCTCCTCTCTGCTCTCCTAAGCGCTCGCATTCTCTCCATTTTTTCTTTAGTGGATTGCTTCTGATCTCATCGGAAAACATTCTCTGGTCATTAACAATACAAGACAGTAAAGAAAGCTGTCCGCCGGTGGCCCCAAAGGCAATCCCTCTTCAGTGTCGGTGTCAAGGCCCTTCAATTAAGAGAGCAGACAGCGGCCCAGAATAATACCAGGTCTCTGCAGCAAACAAGTCCATCCAAACAGACTTGGAAGGAATGTTTTCTTAAAAGTTCAATCATCTGATTCCTCTGTTGAAAAGGGCTGAAAAAGAACGCTTTTATCTGTACCAAGCTTAAAGAAGACACGCCCTTGTATTCAAGAGTCCCACCCTCCAGGGGAGAGGAGGTTGTTTTTTATTTTTGAAGTGAACCATTTTTTTTAATTGAATTTATTACAATATCACTTCTGCTTTATGTTTTTGGGTTTTGGGCCATGAGGCATGTGGGATCTTATCTCCCTGACCAGGAATCGAACCTGAGCCCTCTACGCTGTGGGGGGTGAAGTCTTAACCACTGGGCCACCAGGGAAGTCCCAAGGGGGAGCAAGTATTGCTTATTACTAATATGGGAGAAGAGAAATCAGCATTCATACCATATACAATCTGACTACTGTGGATTAATATGTAGACATTGTGAAAAACTCTACAATCGCCTACTTTGTGAGGTGCGTGTGATGAGCACCGAGTGTCTGCTGAACGAACTGACAGTGGAGGCAGCAGACAGTCCCGGCCTTCTGAGTGCCCGGTGCCGGAGGGCACACCATCTAATCACAGCTAGACTCTGCTAAGTGCTGACCCTGTGCCAGGCATTGTTCTAAGAGCTCTGTGTGAATGAATTCTTTTAATCCTTACAATAATCATGTAAGATGGGTAGGATTAGGTCTGTTTTATAGAGAAGTAAACTGGGGTGCAGGGAAGTTATAATCTGCCCAAGGTCACACGTGGCAGCAAAGGGCAGGTCCTTCTCATTCCAAGCCGGGTGGCCTGACCCAAGAATCTCCCTCTTGACCACAACACATGCCAATTATATGTTGCTAGCTTTTCACGAAAGGACCTGAAAAATGACTAGTTGGCATTGCTTACTCAGACGATTATAATTTTGCTTAATAACTTGAAGGAGAATTGTGTCTCAACCACTGGACCACCGGGGAAGTCCCTGTCTTTTACACACTTGAATTAATCCAGAGATACTTCTCCCAGAGTTAGTTCAAATGGTAAATGCCATAAACGGGTGGGCGGACGCCAGGTCCCTCTCTGCTCCATCCTGGGGGAGCCCGGGAGGCTCCTTCTAGACACGAGAGGCCACGTGCAGCTGCAGGAGCTGGCGGTCTGGGCAAGAACCCCGAAACTGCCGTCAGGTGAGCTTAACACACAGCACAGAGGTGCTATGGGGATGATTGTCATCTTTCATAAATTACATTCTGCTGTTCACAGGGAAGGCCCTGCAAAACTCAAGTAATAATATGCATAGAGAACAGCGGTAATAATAGTGTAAGCAACGCATCGTAAGGACGAGGACAGCACAGCACATGAAAAATACAAGCGGTAATAAAAGAGCCGACAGAGAGAGAAGATTGGAAAAAAAAAGTCATGAATTTAAAAACCCGTGGAGGCCCAGAGTAACGCAAAAAAAGTCAACAAAAATTACAGTGGCCTGGATTCACGGCAGAGAGAAACCCACGCAGGAAAATAGGAGCAAAACAAACAAAAAACCACTTCTCCTTTCCTTTTTCTTTCAACGTAAAATATCTTTTCATGCAGTTGAACATACTAACGCCTCAAGGGCTTGGCAGCGGGCTTCCCGGGGAAGGAAGCAGGCTGGGACGTGCCAGCACCGGGATCCCACGAAGGACCTGTGCCCGAGCCCAGCTCCCAGGCGCCCCCCTCGCAGGACCGCCTGTGCAGCTGCCCGCTCCCACCTCCACGGTTTCAGATGCTCCCCCGTGTCCTCAGCCCACCCTGACCCGACCTCCCCATCACTCATCTCGGGAGGGTCCTCCCACCGGCGTCACAGAGCAGCTGCTCACTCATGTATACACACACACGCATGTGCACATACACACGCACACAGGCATGCACGCACACACAACGCGCATGCGTGCGTGTGCACACACATGCACGCGCGCACATACACGCGTATACACACATGCACACACATGCATGCGTGCACCCACGTGCGCATGCATGCGCACGCAGACACACGCACACACATGCATGCGTGCACCCACGTGCACATGCATGCGCACGCAGACACACGCACACACAAGTTGACACTCCAGTCCCCACGTCTGCTGTGAGACTTAGCCTTTTCCAGCTCCCTCCAGCCTGTGCAGCACGCTGACCTCAGCATCGCAGGTGAATCTCAAGGTCAGTCCGCCCAAACCTCAGCTTCGGCCAGTCCTGTCCTTTCACCCACACCTGCCAGCCCTGCACATTGTGGTACACAGGGTACCATCCCCCATAACCTCAGACTCAGTCAAGGGGCAGGTTCTGGAGACTTTGGTTCCTATTAATCTTGGGATGTCCACGTCCCTCATTCCCTCGGCCACAAGCTTGGTTCCCAGCTACGCAGCCACCTCCTCCCACCCCAGGGTGCCTCCTGCTCCTCCTGCTCCTGGCCCCGGGGCCCCTCCTCCTTCTCCTGGCCCCAGGTCCCTCCTCCTCCTGGCCCTGGGTCCCTCCTCCTCCCAGTCCTCCCTCTGCAGGGCAGCCTGGGTACCTCCTTCTGAACACCATAACCAGTCACCTAGCAGGTTTTGCTTACTTAATACACTTTGGGCTTTCTCGGATGTGGCGAGGCCTGGTGCAGTCTGGGCTCCCTACTTCCCCAGCCTCGTTGCCACATCCCCTCCAGTCCAGCCACACGGCCTCCCTGGGACCCCCGTGTCCCTGCCAGAGCCTCGATGGTGCTGCCTCGCTGGTGCTCTGCACGGCCTCCTCCTCCTCCTGCCCCTCGACTCCAGCGCTCAGCTGTGCTTCAAGCACCGTATTGTAACACTTCTCCCAGCTGTCATGTCACATTCATACATGTGATTATTTGATTAAAGTCAGCTTCTCCAGCTGGTCTAGACCATAAGCTCTTGGAGCATATCAGCCAGGTCTGTCTGCTTCCTACGGTCTCTACAGCATGTGCGCACAGTAGGCATTCAACTGAACCAGCAAACAAATGAACTAGAGGTGCAGAGGGTGACCGACCGAGCAGCATCCAGGGCCGGGCTGGGGAGGGCGCACTCTCTCTAGACGGGTCCTCTCGGTTCTGAGCACAGGGCAGGTCCACCAGCCGGCCCTCCTCCAGAACCACTCATTCCAGACATGCCTCAACTGTGGAGGAAGAAAGGGAAGGAGGAGGCAATAAGTCCGACAGGACTTCTAGCCGAGTGTAAGGTGTAACTGCCCACGAGAGGGAACATTTGAAAGTTCGTTCGATGAACTAGTGCACGGCATGCCTGTGAACACCTTGGGAGGATCCGGCAGGACTGGAGTGCTGTCTTCGATGCACTGTGTCATTCTTAGTCACATCACAGGCCCTTAGACACATCTCTGTTCTCGGTTCTTCACATGCCTGTCTCCTTCAACTAGACGATAAGTCACTTGAAGGCAAGGACCTGATTCTCTCCCTTGGGCACGTGGCACCGAAGAAAGGCTGGTGCCCAGCACAGCTCAGGCACCGGAGTGTTCTTTGACGAATGACTCACAGAAGAAGAAATGATTGGATAAGCGGAAAGACAGGCATCAAGAACAAAGATGCCTACTTGACAACTGCATCGAGGGACTGAAACAGCATCTACTGGCTAACTGCATGACCCCGACCCGGGACACGTTAGTGGAGAGGAGGCGGACAGCTCACTTCTGTAATTACCTGTTTACCTGACCGTCACCTCTCTAAGCTGTGTGCTCCCCGAGGATGGCAGGGCTTTTGGCCTTCGTGCTGAGTGGACGTGATTTTATCTGTCTTTGTGCTGAGTGGCTGTGAGTGATCACAACCCCTTTAATTTAGTTACTAAATGGATCCAAGTCCAATCCCAGCTCTTGGACTAACTATCAGGGTTGGTACTGGCTGGAAAAGCCTTGTCTTTAGGGCTCTAAGGCCTCAGGGGTGAAATGCTACAGTACGATGACATGATTGCTCTACCTTGAGCATCTAATGAACCTGCTATCAACTGTCCGAACAAGTGAAGGGCCGGGGACAGCCTGGGCCTAAGTGAGTGTACTGATCACAGTGAATCACAAGCTACGTCAGCAATCCTGCCCACTACTAATCCTAGCAGGCACTGCTCCCAAGGATCAGGGTAAAGGTCAAGGAACTGTAGCCTAATACGGGCAATCTGCATGGAAGTCTCCCAGTATATTGCAAACCATTATCAGGAACAATTACAAAACACGGGTGAGCATCAGAGCCAAGTAACTTGGCAGCTCAGGGGGCAGTAATTCAAATAAAAAATAACCCCGATCTGAAGCTGGATGTGAACATATATAAAATATTGATATAATCAGCATCTCTGAGAAGGATGAGTAAACAATGTGACATGAATTTAAAATTATCTAATAACCCGGTTTTATCTTAGGGGAGGAAATGTTTGATTTTTCCTGAAATGCATCTCTTGAAAATTTGTGGCAGAAATTCCAGTCATGTATTTGGCTAACAATGTATCTATCTCAATCTGGAAAAACTGAGCTCTTTAATGCAAAATTCTCGGCAACTTCCCTCCAGTTTATACCATGTAAACGCCACCTTGGCTCTAACAACAAAGCCCGTACTAAGCACTTGTCAAGGAAGCAAGCGTGCAGTAGAGAAGCACTGAAGTGAAACGCAGTTCAGTGCCTCACCCCCTTCAAGTCTCCACCTTTTATGCTTTTTTGGTTTTTAATTACTGGGGACAAAAATCTTTCAAAAAATGCATTAATACTTCCAGTCCCTGCAGAGTAAGAACTTAGCAACAGTGATAATCACCCGTGTTTGTGTGCATGGTAAGTCGCTTCAGTCATGCCTGACTCTTTGCCACCCCATGGACTGTAGCCCGCCAGGCTCCTCTGTCCATGGGATTCTCCAGGCAAGGATACTGGAGCGGGTTGCCATTTCCTTCTCCAGGGGACCTTCCCCACCCAGGGATGGAATGCGCGTCTCTTATGTCTCCTGCACCAGCAGGCGGGCTCTTTTCCACTGGCGCCACTGGGGAAGCCCAACCACCCGCGTTGACTGAGCGCTTGTTTTGTGCCAGGCACCCTCCTAAGTGCTTCCGTGTGTTAATCTACGTGGTCATCACAACAGCGCTGGGGCAGACACTGCTGGCGTTCATTCCTCATCTCTCAGGTACAGACACTGAGAGATGGGCACCACGGCTCATAAGTGGTGACACGCAGATCTGAACTCAGGCAGCCCGCCTCCAAACCCACCCTCTTAACCACAACTTGACACTAAGCCTGTTAAGCTACTGATCATAATGTAAACTTTTACTAAAGACCGACAGCTATATACAATTGTGAACATCAAACTTTGAAAATGGCCATGCTCGCTTTCAGTATTCTCCGGTTTAAAAAAAACCTTAATGCGGTTCAGGCTTCATGCAGCTGAAAGCGTGTGAATCCTGACAGGGCACAAATACACCCAAGCCCCTCTGTAGCCAGAACCTCATTTCCAGGGGCCAAGGACTCCCAAACAGCACAACTCCAGGGCCAGCTCTACAGAAGCCACTTATCCGATCCTCATGGTGAAAAGCTCCGGGCCCCAGGGAGCTTCTGTCAGGAGGGCGGATATTTAAGGATTCCCACATCCAGTCTCCCATGCCATTGCCTCTTCTGAGCTTGACTGGGAGACCCCATCAGTGCAGCCAAGGGGAAACAGCCTTTCACAGCCCCAGGCGACCCTGCACTCATGTGTGGCCGGGGGACCTAAGCTCTGGGCCCTCCTTTAGACAAAGGCTCTCATCTCAGAAGATGCAGGCAGCAGTTCTTCAACCGATTCATCAATATATACGCTTTGACATTAGGCTTCCCTGGTGGCTCAGCTGGTAAAGAATCCACCTGCAATTCAGAAGACTCAGGTTTGATCCCTGGGTTGGGAAGGTCTCTTGGAGAAGGACATGGCAACCCACTATAGTATTCTTGGAGAATCCCATGGACAGAGGAGCCTGGCGGACTACAGTTCATGGGGTCGCAAAGACTTGGACACAACTGAGGCAACTGAGATGTATGTGAATAGACACAGATGCATGCCTAGACTGACTGATTAGCCGGCCTTCCCTATCTCTGAAGCAAGCAGAGACAAAAATACAAGGCATGTTCAGTAAGTGGCATATGGCCTGCTTTATAAATATACACGTTTGGTCTCTCTCCTGCACACACACACAAACCCAAACTCTACCTCTCAGGGTGGGCGCCTCTTGCCCCAGATTGAGGGGCCCCAAAAGAACCTGTTAGGACCTCTGGGGCCACCATCTCCTTACCGACTGGGGGAGGCTGGTCTGTTCCCACCAATCAGGAAGCACCCTGGATGCTAGATCCTCACATGCAGCGAGGTGCTTCTAACGCCCTTCCCACCAAGGCTGGAGGTTCCTCTAAGCGTGCCAGCTACGCCCTGGGTCCGGCCACCACTGCCTCAGTCCAGGTGCCCCACGAGGCCCAAAGGCGTCAACAAGCACAGATCAGAAGCCTCTGTCCACAGCGTCCCCCACTGTCCTCTTCTTTGCTGGACGTCAGTGACAGACAACGAAAGGGCCGATGGGTGGCTGGATGACGCTGAGGAAAGCAGTCAGTCAACACGGCCACGCAGTGACCTTTGTACATGAGGGGAGCCTTGAAGGAGAAAGGAAAACTAACACAGATGGCATATTCAAAAGCAGAGGTGTTACTCTGCCAACAAAGGTCCATCTAGTCAAAGCTATGGTTTTTCCAGTGGTCATGTATGGATGTGAGAGTTGGACTGTGAAGAAAGCTGAGTGCCGA
Source organism: Bos javanicus (assembly GCF_032452875.1). Classification (NCBI taxonomy): domain Eukaryota; kingdom Metazoa; phylum Chordata; class Mammalia; order Artiodactyla; family Bovidae; genus Bos; species Bos javanicus. The sequence continues at coordinate 49,549,180 of NC_083890.1, forward strand.
AGAATTGATGCTTTTGAAGTGTGGTGTTGGAGAAGACTCTTGAGAGTCCCTTGGACTGCAAGGAGATCCAACCAGTCCATTCTGAAGGAGATCAGTCCTGGGTGTTCATTGGAAGGACTGATGCTGAAGATGAAACTCCAATACTTTGGCCACGTCATGCAAAGAGTTGACTCATTGGAAAAGACTCTGATGCTGGGAGGGATTGGGGGCAAGAGGACAAGGGGACGACAGAGGATGAGATGGCTGGATGGCATCACTGACTCGGTGGACGTGAGTTTGAATGAACTCTGGGAGTTGGTGATGGACAGGGAGGCCTGGCGTGCTGCGATTCATGGGGTCGCAAAGAGTCGGACACGACTGAGCGACTGAACTGAACTGAACTGAACACTTACTGAATTCCTAGGAAGAGGGAACTATTTTATAACAGTCTTGCAGATCTTCCTTTCTGAAATTTGGTTGTTATTTTTATCTGCATATATTTGAAGAGTCAAATATTTCTGCAGGCTTGTTGTGAAAGGCAGCGGCCCCCAGCACAGTCCTCCGGTGGGCTCCTGGAGTCTCCAGCTCGCATGCTTGATCAGCTCCCAAATTTACATTTGCTGATGTGTCCCCCACCCCTGCCCCATTCACCTGGTCCTTGATTAATTTATGCCTCAAAAAAAAAAAACCCCAAAAACCCCAAACTCTTTACTGTTACTGTCAGAACATCCTGAGAGGTAACCGAGGCTAATGCTTGTGTTCAATCTGCCACCTTTAATCAAAAGCCTATTAACTTTATTCCTTACGAAAGGTGACTGGTGCACCAGGAGAGGGTGAGTCATGTGTCGAAGGTCACAGACCCAGAACGAAAAGGATGAGAACCCAATATCAGGTCTGCCTGACCCTGAGGCCCCAGCCTCTGCAGGAGAGCTTGCCACACCCCCGGGGGCACGGGGCCCCTTTGCTGGACTACCGCCCCCCGAAATTGGCAGCAGCATGCAAACCCCAGCCCGGGGAGATCCAGCTGGCTCTCCGTGTCTCCTGTCACCACTTCCCATTCCACGCCTGGTCCTGAAAGCCCCTCACTGTCGCCCCTGAATCCCACCCACAGACCAGGCTCTGCCCTCTGCCCTCAGTTTGCAGGGGCTGCTAACAGGGAAGGGAATGGTTCCAGTGGTGGGGGCCGGGGGACTTGCCTAATAGTCAGGATGCTGACTGTATCCCCTTCCAGCGATCAAGGCTTCTGGGAATTCAAAAAAAACGCCTTCTCAGAAAATGTCTGAGAAGGCATTTTTATTTTTTTTTTAACCAAACCAGAACGGCAGGAGAGGGACACTTTCAGGTCTCATCGCCGACGGTCATCACTGATCAACCCCAGACACCGTGTGATGACCTTGTTCTGCGGGTCGCAAGCAGGTCAAGCCCTTCTCTACAGCGAGCGGCTACGAGCACGGGCTCTAGAGTCACGCAGCCTGGTGTTCAGACCTCAGCTCTTCGTGTGGACTTGGGCAAGTTATGAAAGCTCTCCAGCCTGGCTTTCTCATCCATAACATGGTGTTAGTAACAGTCATGCACACGCTTTATGGAGATGCTGTTGGTTTAAATGAGATAATGTATGTGACATATTAATTACAATACGCATACATAGGCACAGTGCATACCTCATATTTTATTTTTCCTGCTATTACCACGTTCAAGAAATGTTTATGCACAAGAGAAAAATGTAACTACATATGACGACGGATGTGAACTGGTTTTACTGCAGTGATTGTTCTGCAATATACACCAACATGGAATCACTGTCGGGTTACACCTGAGACTAACATAATGCTGTATGTCAATTATACCTCAATTAGAAAAAACCTTTATGCCACAAATTTACTGACGACTTATCAAAGCATCCGCAGAAGGCAGTGGCCTTCTCAAAGCATCAACTAGCATCAACAACTATGGCCTTATCAAAGCATCAACTACGTTCAGAGAGTAGAGCTACACTTAAAAAAAAAGGTATCTGGCCGCACTGGGTCTCAGTTGCAGCCCTTGGGCTCTTCAGTTGCGGCAGGTAAGACTGAACCCGGGCCCTCTGCATCGGGAACATGGGGTCTTAGTCGCTGGACAGCCACGCAAGTCCCGAGGGGTGTGTGTTAGACTTTGCGGAGGATCCAAGAATGAGCAAAACTCAGCTCTATCTTTAAATGGTCTGAGGCCAGGTGCCAGGTGGGGTGAACGGCACAGGTATCCCGTACGGCGTTATCAGGAAGGGAGCCGGGGAGCCGGCAGGCACAGCGCAGGCCCCGCAGGGAGCCTCAGGTCCCTGGAGGCTGGCCTTCGTGTTCCTAGGCCGTTTCCAACCACTCAAATCTCCCAAATGATGTGTCCCGGGGACAGAAACTTCAGTTATGTAAGAGCATGAGATGATGCAAGCCACTTGAAGGATACCGGAGATAAATGATCTATTTATATTTTTATGCTGAAGACATAAATAGAAAAAAAAAAAAAAAACACAGCACCCAAAGAAACATTCCTTAAAATAGATGGAGAGCATGGTTGAGAGATGCATGCACAGAACAAATAGATGCTAACCACATACCTTTCCACATCAGCCAGAACTCCACAGGACTGGTTAATTCAAGGAGGCTTGCCGAGCACCGCCGCAGCAACAGCAGCTGACCCTCTGACAAACTGGGACGCGGTGCGCTCTGGCGGTTTTGTAAGACATTTTGTAATAAGACTGTTGAAACGGAATAATGAGGTGCTCCGAAATCCCAGCCCTGACTACAAACCCACAGGCATCATGAATCTACAGCACAGTGTTATTTTATGCAGCACATACCCCCTCAGCAGAGATGGGCTGGTACCCGCTGAGTGCCAGGGGCCGTGTGGGCCCAGGGATGGGGCAGGGAAGGACCAAGATCTTATCCCCAAAGTAATGCCTCAGTGTTAGTTTGGACACTAAACATGCTCATGAAGACTACTTCCATATAACAACCAAAACAATGCCATAAAGAAAATTACTCAACGGTAGCAGACCTGAATGATATACCTCAAATAGAGTCGGGTAAAGAAAACCCCCAAATCTAACCTAAAAGGATTTGAATTCTTTGAGGGGCAGAGAGACAGAAAAAAGAAAGACGGGAGTGGGGTGGGGGGGAAGTCAAAGATTAAGAAAGAAATGATCAGAAGTAGGTGAGGGAGGTCTGGCCCTCACGAAGCAGGGACCCTTGTTGGCAACCCCAAGCCCTGCTCTCGCACTGCAGCCTGTGGACAACCCCCTGCCTGGGAGGGAAGGCGGGGCCCTGCCTCAGGAACCCTGCACCACCCCCCTGCCCCCGCCCCGCCAAGAGGAGCCTCCCCAGACGGCTGTGATCTGAACCCAGGCTGTCTGGCTCCCCACTTCAAGCTCTTAACCATCAGCTCACGAGCTAACTGCAGGAGTGGCCAAAAGGTGGGGACAGGGGGACCCTGGCGGTCTGTTTGGGTCACACGTGATGCGCAGGCACCATCCCTGGTGGTTCCATGGAGGCTGGAGCGCACGCTTCTGTTCTCCCCACCACCTCCCCACCCGCTCCTCACACAGGGATACGTCAGACTTCACCCTGAACCCACTGCTGTTCTGCTGGACTCACGTGTCCTGCCTCAGGTACAGGGACCAGCTTCCTAACGTTCTGAACGAAGGAGGCGTGATCTGGGTAAGTGGGACAGAACAGCACACGTTTCTCATGGTGATGCAGAAATCAGAGGTGATTGATCAAGTGCTAAAAGGTCTAACCCTAGTCAGCACGCGTGCAGGCCAGGCTGGCAAACGGACGCACGGTCTGTCTTTCCTACCTGTGACAATTCCATTTTATTTTGAGGACTGTGTTAAATTTCAAATATTCCTTCTCATCTTCTTGGCTTACTTTGAACCAAGGCAGTCAACCAATACACTCTGATGACATGCTAGGTGCTGAACACTCTGCTAAGGGTACAAAGATTAACACTGTTAGTCGCTCAGCTGTGTCCGACTCTTTATAACCCCATGGACTGTACCCCGCCAGGCTCCTCTGTCCAGGGGATTCTCCAGGCAAGAATACTGCAGTGGGTTTCCATTCCCTTCTCTCCAGGGGATCTTCCCAACCCAACCCACGGATCACACCCAGGACTCCTGCATTGCAGGCAGATTCTTTACTGTCTGAGCCACCATGGGTGAAGAAGAAGCCCTTGGTCCCGACCAGCAAGGAGGAAAGAAGAGGCGGGAATAGAGTCCTGCTTGGAATGGGATGAGGGTGAAGACCCTCCTGGGTAAAAGAGTAGCTGCCTGTACCCTTCCTACTGTGGGTGAGGAACACAGCAAACCAAACCAAACCAAACCAAAGTACATCGGGGTCCATATCTTCACTGCATGGTACCTACCTATCAGATTTGCCAGCGCTGACCACAAGCAGAGGACACGTGGAGGCTCCCTCGCCTCTCCAGAGGCATCTCTGCTGAATGTGTTTACAGGGGGCCAGGAACACCGTACCGAGTTTAGTAAACAGATTCATAATCCAACCCCTCCTAGGTAAAGACTTCCTCTTCCCTAGAGCAGAGGCACCCTGGAAAGGCTGGAGTGGACAGGGAGACAGAAGACCCCACCTCCACTTCAGAGCCAGGAAGCGGATTCTCAGGGTTCGGGGACGTGTCCAGGGCCACACGGCTGGTGATGGCTGTGCCCCTGCAGCCAGACGTATCCGTCCCTAACCTAAGTCTCCTCGTGACGCTGTAGCCCCCATTTGTAGGGCAGCAGGGAACACGTTCGGAGAGGCAATAGCACCCCACTCCAGTACTCTTGCCTGGAGAGTCCCACGGATGGAGGAGCCTGGTGGGCTGCAGTCCATGGGGTCGCTAGGAGTCGGACACAACTGAGCGACTTCGCTTTTACTTTTCACTTTCATGCATTGGAGAAGGAAATGGCAACCCACTCCAGTGTTCTTGCCTGGAGAATCCCAGGGACGGGGGAGCCTGGTGGCTGCCGTCTGTGGGGTCACACAGAGTTGGACACGACTGAAGTGACTTAGCAGAGCGTAGCATAGGGAACATGTTCCGAGGACAGCGAGAGGCCGTGGATGTAAGCGTGACATTAAAAGTCAGAATTAAGGGCATCAGGCAACTCCGAGAAAACCTTCCCGCTCTTACCCGTGTCTCCCCACTGCTACTCTGCATGAGAACTCCCCCTCATATCAATCCACCAAACCACGAGGCTTTGGACCAGGTGGACCTGAGAACAGGACAGCCTCCTTGCAGCGACCTATTCCCGACCCTCCTTCAGCTGGTGCGTAAAAAACATGCTGAAGACTCCTCACGCTTTGAATGAAGTGTGAAAAGATCAAAGGCCACGGGGCGCTAAAAATGAGAGCCCAGAAAAGGCTCTTTGTGGCACTGCGTGGTTTGTTAATCCTACAGCCAATGGTAACGTGTGAGGCCAGGCAGTTAGTTCCAATACTTCACACGCGCTGATTTTTTAAAGCATCAGATCAATTCTATGCAGCCCTCTGTGCCAGACGCACATGTGCCGAGACAAAGGGCCGATCTGACAGGACCAAATCCCCCGGGGTCTCAGGGCCCCTCTGACTTGAAAGCCTCCACAGCCGCCAGCTTCCTTTCTGCTGCAGGTTCACACCCGTGGAGGAGACGTCAGAGGATGGTGAAGCAGGAAAATGATGCCCTGGCCCTGAACAAAAGGCACGTCTGCCGTCCAGCTGGGACCCTGGTCCCCTGGGATGGACAGGCAAAGCGGGCTGGAGCACGGGGGCTGTGTGGGGACCCTGGAGGAGCCTGGTCCGCCCTCCTCCTCCCCTGGGGCTTCCTAATGGCTTTACACACTCCTCCTCTGAGGCATTATTCAAATCAACCCCACAACTCAGGTTCCTTTGCTTGTGGCTCTAATTGAATAAATCTAACATATCAACAGACGCACTGGCCCAGAGCCTTGGCCAGATTCCCCCTTGGACGTAACAGCCCATTCTGGCTGTTTCATCTGAGCCTGCGAGCGGGGAGGGGCACCCCAGGCAGCCCCCCATCTACACATGTGCAGTATGTATGTACATATATATACATATGTGGTATAGAGGGCAGCCCCCATCTACACATGCATAGTATGTGTATATATATGTGTGTGTATAGAGGGCAGTGGTCTCCTGCATTGCGGTCAGACGCTTTACCATCTGAGCCACCAGGGAAGCCTCTACATATGCATAGTTGGTATATGTATGTGGTATACACGGCAGCCCCCGTCTACATATGCATAGTATGTATATATACGTGTGTACAGAGGGCAGCCCCCCGTCCTACAGCAGAGGCAGGATGACTGCCCTCCACTCTCTCAGTTAATATTTACTCATGGGTGAAAGGTCTGCAGGAGAATCTGAGAACTGAAGCGTCTCCGAAGGTGGGGAGGGTACCTTAGCCAAGTCGGTTTTTAATGCAAAGATGTTCAGAAAGGGGCTGTTCTGTGCCTAACACGCACTGCTTCAGAGCCCTAAGAGCTGAGTCAGCGGAGAGTCTGTTGAGTCTGTTTTCATTAAGAGGACCTGAGTTTGCAGCTATTCCCATTGGTAAACATATTCAGGGAACCAGTCACTAAAATAAACCTGCCATTCATATCAGCTTCTTTCAGTCCTTTTGCAGAGGGTAAAAATTTTTAAAACTGTATCATTACCTACTGGGAGTGGGAATGCAGGTCATCACGTGAGCAAGCCATTGACGCTGGGTTTAAAACTGGAAGATCAGACGCTGGCACCTCCAAGCTCCTCTCTGGGGAGGGTGCCGCCTGGAGAGGGTGCTTTCAAGGGAATCACGTGGCTGAACAGCCAAGCTCACAGAGGCCACCCTGCTGACATCCTGCCAGCCACCTGAGAGCAGGGCTAAAGCGCACAGCTGGCCCCTCTCAGGGGAGAGAAGGGGCAGCCACGGGGGGCTCTCCTGTGACACAGGGCTGAGGGCTCCGGTCTCGTCGGCCAACGGGACAGCCTTCTCTTCCCGGGCACTACCCCACGGTCAGACTCTCGCCATAAAGAAGGCTTCTGCTCTTCCCTGTGCGTGTGTTTTTATTATATTTTCCTCACATATTCTTTTTTAAATTATTTTTTTTGAACCATTTTTTTAAGTCTTTTACTGAATTTGTTACAATACTGCTTCTGTTCTATGGGTTTTTTGTTTTTTGGCCATGAGGCATGTGGGATCTTAGCTTCCCAACCAGGGCTCAAAACCGCACCCCCTGCACCGGAAGGGCGAAGTCTTCAACATCGGACCCCAGGGAAAAAGTCTAGGAACTCGTTCCCATCCAGCAAGCGCTGGGGGTCACAGACCTCCTCTTGCCTGCACAGACCCTACGTAGTCCTCGCCACCCCAGTGACCCCGCCACCTGCTGGCCCTCACCACCTCTTGCTGTGCCTTTCTTTCACAGGCAGAATCGTTCCCAGTCTTTGACCTCCCTTCCCGGGCCCCTGGGTCCCTTCTTGGACTAACGAAGCCCAGGTTCAACTACCGTGTGGGCTAGAGAGTCTGCACCTAGCAGTCCGTGCTGAAAACTGAGACCTGACCACCAGGACACAGGGCGAGAAGAGGGTTTAGCAGCCCACACGTCTGTGTGCTGCCAGAACAAACGCTTTCACTGGACCCAGCTGGTCGCCCTGCCTCAGTGGCCATCGTTACATCGTCAACACTGCCCCAAAGAGTGGGCATGTGTTCACTGGCAGCGGGACGAGGGTGAATGGAGGTTGACATCCCTACCCGGGGCACGAGCTTATGAAACAGCCCTCAACCTGGGCATTTCAGCACCTGGGTGAGATTTTCCCTTCTTACCTTCCTCTTCTGCCCCTCTGATCTCACATCTTGCTTCTACTCAGAGCTCAGAGGAAACACATGTAAGGTAATTACTCCTGAGCACGCTGTGGAAGTGCTGATTAGAAATCATTTTCAGAGGGAACGCTGTAACACAAGAGTTTTGATCAAAGCTGGGTTATTACTTCGGTTCTTTGTCTCACCCATGGACACTTGCTCCCCATTCCTGGAAGAAAATTTGTGTGTGCATGAAGGTAGATCATAAGGGAGCTGAGAGTTCTTCTTAGAGTGGAGCTATTTGTTTCGTTCATTAGTCTAAAATATTTCTCTAAAAAGCCACTCATCAAGCCTTTTCCCCTAAAGCCTATGCTCTGAGCTCATAACGGCATTGCCTTCATTACCATCTCCCTGGGAGGAAGTCAAGCTCAGGTTGAGATGCTCTGCAGGGTGAGACCCAAGCAAGGTCAGAGTGAACGCGCCTGTCCAGGCTGCTGAGAGCGACTGTCGCGAGGATGCAGAGAGCCCTCTGAAGACGTGACTGGGCCGCGGGGGGCTCGGGGTACCCGATGCGTTTACCCGTGGGCCCATCTTCCTGTGCTGGCCTCTTGAGTGACGAGCACCAGCACGGTCCAGGCCTTCAGGAACTGGCTGCTTTTAAGTTGTTCACAACTGTGCAAATTTACTCTCGTATCTCGCCCTGGAGGGCAGGCATCCATGGTCGGTGACAGAAGCTGGAGGAAGATGCAAAGGAGGAAGATGCAAAAGAGGAAGTTCTATTTTTTTTCTTTTTTTTTGACATTTAAAAAAATCTTCTTCCGTTCTTCCTGAGGTGCTAGGTTAGATTCTACACGCAGGGGCAAAGGCAGGATATATTATAAACCAACTCTCAGTGACTGCTTTAGATGGGGAAGGAATGACTTCAGACATTCCAAAACGCTTTTCAAGTGAAAATAATTTGTTCAGAGTAAGAGTTCTATCTTGGAGTAAACCATCCTTAGCCCTTAACTCCAATTAATCAGAAAGCTTAAACAACGGACAAGTGATTTTTTAAAAAGTCATATGAGGGATTCATGTGATTCAGAAGCATATTATACATGGATCATCCTGGATCAATTATAGCTCAAGCTTTAGCCTATACTGTTCTTCATTTACAGTTTCCTATACAGGTGTCTAAAGTATGTATTTTATATGTATGTGTGTTATAATCTGGGCTTCCCTGGTGGCTCAGACGGTAAAGAATCTGGCTGCAATGCAAGAGACCTGGGTTCGATCCCTAGGTCAGGAAGATCCCCTGGAGGAGGGCATGGCAACCCATTCCAGTATTCTTGCCTGGAGAATCCCATGGACAGAGCCTGGCGGGCTACAGCCATGGGGTCGCAAACAGTCGGACATGACTGAATTGACTTAGCATGCACACTTCATGGCGGGGAGGGGGAGAAACAGCCAACACCCAGATTTGATTTGGTTTTTCTGCAAGATATGAAGCAATGCAAAAGCTGCTGTGTCTCCTTTAAGTCCTGCCATGACCACCCAACAGCTGTGTGACCTCAGGCCAGTGACTTAAACTCTCCAAGCCTGAACCCTCCCCCTGTACCAGCATATAAAACGGTAGCTCACACAGAACAGGTACTCAATAGCCCCTGCATCTGCATGCGCGTGCGCGCGCACCCACCCACCCACACACACATACACTTCACCCTAATTAAATTGCCCACGTAGGATTATAAGAACACACTTGAAAGACACACAGTCATGAAAAAGCTCAACGTTATCTTGGGGATATAACCTTTAAAAACTCAGTCCAAGAGTGAAGCGGATAGCAGTAAAATGGAGAATGACTTAAAAAAAAAAAAAGGATTATTCAGAAACCCACCAGATGATTTGAGAGTTGATTAGAGACGAGTTATCTGAGGAAAGTACGCGACCCTTGGGCAGTCTGCTCGGAACAAGGGGAAGAAACCAAGTGAGGCTTCAGAGAGCCCTGTTGCAGCCCGACGCCCGGCCTGCAGAGCAGACAGCGGTGCAGGTGCCGCCCACGGCAGTCACGGTGAGGGACAGGCTGGCCCTCAGAGACCCTGCCTGACAGTCGGTGAAATCCACAAGTCCACACCTCCTCATGGCCCTACACCTCACGGGCACTGCTCTCACTGACCCATCTGCAAATAAAGAACCAGACGTCCAGTAAAGAAGAGAGGGAAGGTAGATCTGATACCCAATTTACAACATAACGTGGCCTTTCCCAGGCACCCCAGAGCTTCCTACAGGCATGTCTGCAAATGGTTGGATGAACTCTGAGCCAGTTCATTCTACCTAAGCAAGAAGAACCAACCTACTTTGCATTCCTGAAAATCCCCAAAGATACTCCGAATACACCTGACGGGATTCCCAGGTGAGAACAAACCTTCATGAGTGCTCTAAATGCGGAGTACAAACATTGTAATATTTCATATGCAAATTCCAGTAATGACTGAGAACAATACAAGCGTGCGTGCGATAGGATAACATACCCACGACAGGACAGGAGACACACAGACGGAGCGCCAGCCCCTGGGAACACGTCCACAGCCACACGAGGCTGAAGGACATGTGTTAAAATTAAAAATGCAATCATTCTGCTTTTGTAAAAAAAAGCTGGATGTGCTTCTATGAACCTCCTTTCAATTTTAGACTTTTATGTCGCTGCTATCAAGGCAGATTTATGACACCAGGTTTTTAGATGACGAACCAGTGGCTTGTCCAGATGAGAGAGAAGGCAGGCGAGGATGCAGGTGAGAACAATGGTGAGCGCTCCCTAGAGAGATGTCATGAGGAAGCGGGGTTTCATCCTGAGGTGCATGGCTCCGCAGGCAGCCTCACCGCTGCACGTTCTGCCCAGGGAGGCCCCAGCGTGCCCAGTGCCCTCGGGCCCCTGCATGAGTCGCCCGTTCACGCTGCAGGGAATTTTATAAATTGGTGTAACAATAGACATCTAAAATAGACATCTAATAGTTGATGTGCTCTGGAGACTACTTTATCATGAAATAGATTTTAAAACACCAATAGAGGATGGCAGAATTGTGCCACCTCCTAAAAATGACCAGTCTCCCTTGTTTCATGAACACTGACAGCAACGATCTTCCAGTCATCGACTTCACCAGATCGGCTGCATGCTGAATTCCAAATCAGAAAACAAAGTGTTGGAATGAAGACTCTACAGGATGCACTTCTGGCCTGAATCTCATCTGAGTAACACAGACGCTGGGCCTGCCCCAGAATGGAAATCTCATCAGATACTGCCTTACAAACAGATGTGCTGGCTGCAAGGTCCGGCATTCCTTCCCATTTTCTCTATCAATAACGTCACACAGCCTACATCCTAGAGAATTTATTGTGCTCAGAAAAAAAAGTATACTGCAACTTCTTCTTACGGTGTTAAAAAAATTCCTTCTCAGATCTCAAAGCCCTTCACACGTTTTTTTCTTTCCTGATATCCTCAACTTTCTTTCCTGGTCTTCCAATCCAAAACAATTAGACCTTATGAAAGCAGCTTTGTCGTTCATGTTCATCAAACAACTCAGGTGTCTCTTCTGAGCATGAGCCTAACTACACACGTAGCGTAACACACAACCTTCCAATGGGAGCTCTGCCGTTCCTGGCGTGTAGTCAGTGCTCACTTCCAGCTACGATGAGTTTCTCCCAGAAGAAAAGCCAGCGCTAGGATTTCGCCACCACCGCCAGCAGCAGTTAAAACTATACCCGTACACGCCAGCTCCTGAAAAGGAACGTGTAAGGTAGGTTCTGACATTAATTCTGTTTTAAAGACAAACTCAGAGAGAGAGAGCAACTTAAAGTCCCACTGGTGACAAAGCCAAAACCTGAACTCGGGGCAGCTGAGAGGGCCCACGTGCTGCTCCGCGAGGCCTGCTGGCCCCTGTGACACACGGTCCACTCCTCCCGGGACACGTCAAGAAATGAGACAGAATACGACACAACCACATCATGCGTCCGCTGCAGGAAGACCGAGCTCCAGGGACCATGAGCAGTCTCAGGAGGGCGACGACACCCGAGAGGGCCCCTCTGCTCACATCCAGCGGGGGCTGTTTAAACCTGCTTCTCCACCAAACACTCCCGTGTGATATTTAACAGAAACGGTTGCCTTCTCTTAACTGGGGGACGGGTGGAGAGGCTGATTTTAAAAACATAATGCAAAGGCCCAACTGACAAACAAATCTAAAAATTTAAAATTATTAATATCGCTTCTTTCAAACTTGAGTGTTCAAGTTTACTGATGATAAAGAAGCAAAACCTCCTTCTAACTACAATTATTAGCCGCTCAAGGCAGCATATCAACAGATCATAATAGCTGTTTTTCACAGTTGCTTATGAGAGTGTCAGCATGACTGAATGTAATTTTAATTAAACAAATCTGCCATTATGAGTACAATAACTGCCTTGCCATTTTTGCATTATGGCATGAGCTAAAAGAAAAAAAAATCTCCCTTGTATTGCAACAAGCAGAAAACCTATTTAGTAAGTAAAAGTATTGTTAAAAATAGTGTAACAGTATGATTACAATATATCAACGTGTAAAGTGGGTCCTACGTTACAGAGTCGGACTTTACCCTGCACCTGGTCCAGCCACTGGGCAAGCAGAGAGGCCTGCAGGGGGACGTCCAGCCAGGAAGGGGGGCTCCATGCTAGGAGTGGGGCATGAAGGACGCATTACCACCCCCCTGGGGGAACCCCACTGAAACCTCTAAGACATGTCTGTTTCCTGAGGAACACTTGCTCTGCTTCGAAGGTTGGAGGGACCTTGAATTTTGGTTTCCTACTATTAGGATTTTTCCATCTTGCATATCTGTATTGATCTCCTTTACTTAAACAAGGCCAAGAATAGCTTCTGTTCAAACTAGGCTTCTCGAGGGCTTGGTCTGTTTAATACTGCCAGCTATATTCCTGCGGCAGATGTGAGATGACATGATTTGGGATTCATATTTAAACAGGTTTTCTTGCCGGAGGAATCGTGAAAGGGAGAGGTTCAATATATAGGTATCCATTGATTGAATCTAGGTCAAATAACAATCACATCCTAAATATAACCGAGTCTTTCCCGCTTTTCCTGCCATATGTCCCTCCCACTTGTCCTCCCGTTCGCTTACCGTGGGACGGCTGTTTCGGGTTTGGGAGGTGAGTGGAGGTGTGCGGTTGACTGCTAGAACCCTGTCCCTCAGGTGGACCCGCGGCCATCCGGAGGAGGCCACCCCCACAGGGGCGCGCAGACCCTGCTGCACAGACGCACCCAGAAGGACATGAGACTGGACCTTCCGGTGCCATTTCAAGAGATGCTGATCAAAGCATCATTTAAATTCTAAATCCTGCTCATATGCTTAGTGCCTAGTTTTCAGGCCATCCCCTTTCCTGAACTGAATACACTGACTGCACCCCTTTAAATGAATCTGAGGAGGCTTGTGTTGGGAGGACCCCCTCGCGCTGGGTTGCGGGTTGCTAACCACCACAGGTCCTCCAGCGGCTTCACTGGATCCTTAAAGTGATCCAAGCAGGGAAGGAAGACAAACACGGGGTAACAGGAAAGGGGAACTTGCTGCAGCACTGCTTCAGAGGGAACGGCCGGACGCACGCTCCGAAGAGCGGGTCGGGGGCGGAGCACAGCCCCCGGTTCTCTCTGCGGTCCGTCCCCCTCAGCCCCTGGTTCTCTCTGTGGTCCGTCCCCCTCAGCCCATGGTTCTCTGTGTAGCGCGTCCACCCTCAGTGTGTCCATGACATCACGCATCCTCTCATCACGAACACTTGTGGAATAAATATAAGTGAAGGCACGGGGACGAAAGGTGAAGAAACCAGATGATCCGCAAGGTTTTCTGAACCGCAGCCCCTCGGGAGACCCTGGCGCCGCCTCCCGGACTCCATGGCGGCTCCTCGCGGCGGCTCCTCCTGTGGTTCCTGTGGTTCGGCCACCACTGCTGCTCCGGCCGTCCCTCCAAACCCCGCCCTCCCTCTCCCCACCCCGAGGGCTTCCCTGGGGCTCTCGCCTCGTCCCCCTCTCCTGTTCTAGAACTTACTGGGGTCCTAGTCCCGCCCGATTGTGGATGCTAAACCTGGCCTGCCTCCGGGGGCTCTCCGGTCAGCTGGGCTGTGTGTCCCCCCTCAGCCCAAGAGGCGCAAAGTAATCAAATCGCCTCCTCCAAAGGCCGCTGCCTCCTCCCCTCCCTCTGGCCTGGTCGGCTTCGGTGCTCCGGGTCCCACGTGCCCAGGGCTGTGTTCCTCCCCTACCCCCCTGCTCTCTCCCTGGAACGGGCTCACCTTCCCCACAGATTTGGACCCTGAATATCTCCCCCACCAGCCAGCTTATTCCCACGAGGCTCTCGCCGCTCCCACCCCCCAGTGTCTCAGCGAGGACTTATCTCCTCTCACTCAGACTATATGCACACACGCTTCTACTGGGTTGGCCAAAAAGTTTATTTGATTTTTCCCACAAGATGGTACAGGAACGTCCAAACGGACTTTCTGGCCAACACAATACATCTTTTTCCTATGACCAACCTCATCCCTGGCCAACACGGTCGCCGCAGGCAAGATGGAAAATCCTTCATAAACTGCAAACGGGTGAACCAGCTCAGTGACTCCCCACGTGCTCGACGAGAAAGTCCACAATTTTATAAGGGAGTTCAGGGCCTTTGTGATGGGGCCCACCCCCAGCAGTCCCTCCCCCAGCCCCGTGCACCCTGCATGCTGGTAGGTCTGGACTCCTCTCCCACCTCCGTCTTCCAGTCTTTGGGCAAGCCACCCACTCTGCCCTGGCCCCGTCCATGTCTAAGTCCTGTTTGCCTTCAAGACTCCACTGAACCACGATCTGCCAAGTTGCGTGAGCATTTAAGGCAAAGGGAGATGCGGCCCATCTTTGAAACCACGGTGGTGCACCGCTCATCCAAGACCCTTGACGGCATGTGGACTGCAAACACCATCTGCACAGACCTGCTATCAGACGCTGAGCTGCTTGAGGACAGGCGCTCGCTTCTAAAAATCGCTCTGACGTTTCTGGACCACGAGACTTACACACAGCGCAGCGGCTCCCCTGCGCCAAGTGTTCAGTGCAGGTTCCCTGGAATGAATACGTTGCACCTAGACAGCGTTCATTTTTAGCCACTCCAGCTCAGGGGAGAAGAACCACTTCAAACTTGCACTGAACAGAAACACCGAGCGCCCAAGGCGGCCGCAGCTCCTCTCCATGCTGCTTCACGTCCTCTGACCACGAGGCTGCTGGCTTCAGCCTGCTTCCTTTGCCTTCTTGCCCGCTTCCAGGGCCCAAAGCTTCTGGAACTCGTCTGGTCTCCAGTAATGGAAACACACGTCCAAGGACCTTACATACCGGGAGTTACACTGGCTTGTGGGGTCTGAGGAAGGACCGGGGAAAGGTCGGTGCAGCCGGGGCCCTGCACACGGCGGACCAGGATCCGCCCCGAAGGCTCCGCCTTCCGCCTCCCTTCTCGGCCGCTTCCTCCGCTGGCTCTCTGCCCTCTCTGCCCTCTCCACTGCAGGAAACATGGCCAGCGACGGTTCCTGGCAAGACCACTCACAGCCCAAGCTCTCTCTAGTTTTCCACCCAAACCAGATGGAGAACAGGCCCATCGGCCCAGCCTTGTGAGGTGCTCCTCTCTGGACCAGTCGGCCGGTCCAAAGGCAGAGTCCCACTGGACCACTGCAGCAGCTGCGCCGTCGAGACAGTGTGCGGGGATGCAGGGGCTTCCGGGAAGGGGGGCGGGGCTTCCGGGAAAGGGAGGCAGGGGCTTCCGGGAAGGGGGGCCGGGGCTTCCGGGAAAGGGAGGCCGGGGCTTCCGGGAAAGGGGGGCAGGGGCTTCCGGGAAAGGGAGGCAGGGGCTTCCGGGAAGGGGGGCCGGGGCTTCCGGGAAAGGGGGGCCGGGGCTTCCGGGAAAGGGGGGCCGGGGCTTCCGGGAAAGGGGGGCCGGGGCTTCCGGGAAAGGGGGGCCGGGGCTTCCGGGAAAGGGAGGCCGGGGCCCGCTTCAACTGTCACCCTGGGCAGGACGGTGCAGGGCATCATGGTTTGGGAGCTCCAGTCTCAAGAGACGGGAAGCTCCACCTTCCCTGAGCAGAGAGCTTTTCTCTTCACCTCACCTTCCTTCATAGACGTTCCTCGTTCCTCGCATTAAGGCAAACAAACACATGAACCCGTCCTAATCTGACTCCTTGAATTTCTCTCCTGCCTTGTGATCTCTCCTCTTCCAATCAGAAGAGGGGTTTCCTAGGTAACCGTGGATAATCTGCATACTTCTAACCCCCCTCCCCGCCCCGCCCCCCCCAATCAGCTTCCTGATCCTGGGAGCTCAGAGTTTCAAAATATATTTTATACAGGATATGACCAACCTTCTTCACAAAACTCCCCCCACCCTCTTTCTTTCCTTCTTTCTCTATCTGAACATTTGGTCCAAACCACACTATTTTTAAACCAGTGGTTTACTCACATCCCAACTTATTGCAACCTAATTCTTGTTTCTATATAGCAATCCGCACCACACTTTCCTCTCCTGTAAGAAAACAAACTGTCGTTAACTGAGAGGTAAGGTTCTGGTCATTTAAGCAGAAAATGTTACCAACTGGGTGTGTTTTGGGTCTACATGGAAAGAGGTGTCAGTTATATCCTGAAAAAATATATAACATAGAGATTTTTTTTTCTTTATGGTGAATCAATTTCATCAAAATTTCTTTATTGAGTACTTTGTTCTAAAGGCCAAAGAGAGTAGAAAGTTCAAGGCCTACTGCTTGGTGCTGATTTACAGAGCAAGGGTGGGAAAATGTATAAACATAAGGCGACGGAGCAGTTGCTAAAACAGAAGAACGTGCTAGAAACGCTGCTTCTACTATAACCATAGAATTTCAAAACTTGCACACTGGTTGCATTACTAGACAGATGATCCAGGAGAAATTACCATATTTAATGAACACTAGGATAAGAAATGGACTTCCCTGGTGGCTCAATGGTAAAGAATCAGCCCGCAATGTGGGAGACCTGGGCTCGATCCCTGGGTTGGGAAGATCCCTTGGAGGAGGGCATGGCAACCCACTCCAGTATTCTTGCCTGGAGGATCCCATGGACAGAGGAGCCTGGTACAGTTCACGGGGTCACAGAGAGTCAGACATGACAGTGAATACGCATAGCACAAGGTTTATTCCAGTAAACCTTTGTGTACACATCTAGACCACAGCTGTCATCTCCGGTATAGATACTTCACCTGCCTAATTTCCAAGGTTAGGGTCCTTCCTCATCTTACTATTGCCACCTCCTTTCGGGAGCAGGTGAGGGCTAAGAACAGTGGCCACATCTCTCAAGCACAGACTCCAAGCACTTCTGTGAAGTGTTCTTTCTCCCCTGAGAAATATCACACACGAGACATCCTACAAAGCAGTTCTGGAGACGACGGGCATTCTGTGGGTTTTGTCCTTATCCCTGAATCGTGCATCATGGAAAAGACATCCGTGTAAACGCAACTTAGGACCGACCCGGAATCCCCAGCCCTTGTTTGCTGTGTAACCGGCAGGGAAAAGACCAGGGCAGGGCATGGGGGAGGGTCTCTGCGCGGCCGGTGGGGAGACTGGGCTCAGACAGAGGTGACAGCATGACGACACCCGTGGGGTGGACCAGCTGTGCGCAAACCCTAACACGCAGGGCCCCACGGGGCTCCACAGCTCGACGGTGTGCTGGCCGGCGCCGCAGGGACGCGATGGCAGCCACGCCACGTTCAGCGGAGTGAGCTGGTTTGTGCACACGCACAAGACACCCTCTGGGGCTTCCAGAACACCCCAAGGGGGCTCTGCTGGAGACAGACGTGTGTGAGCAGGTGGGTGGAGACCCTGGGGACGGTGGGACGGAAGCCCCTTCGCTTGCATCCCCAGCGTCTGAGTCACAAGAGGCTCTGTGATGGGGACGCCCTCGCCTTCACAGCGCTGCCCTGGGGAGTCCTTGTCTCCTTCACGGGACTCTCAGGACATTCTACCTTGCTCTCTCCTCACTAGACCCTGATCAAATTCTTTCGATGATAACACCGTTTCTGACTCCAAACTACACCTGAACGAATGATCACAGCGACGCTATGGACTACTAAAATGAAGCGAAACAGAGACAGAAACTCCCACAAAGACCGGCTGTTTCCACTGGGTTTTCTAACTCCCCCATTCCCCGTGTCCCCCTACGCCTTGCATCTCAGATTCTGCCCCATTCTGGACTCAGAACCAGACTCCACCTCTGAGAGGCAGACCCGCAGAAGCCCTGGGCCAGTAGTGCTCAGCAGAACACGCAGACTGTCCTGCAAGGATTCTGCCCCAATATCCGGGGCTCCCACCCCAGGAGCGGCCTCCATGCTCCCCCAGGCCAGCCTGAGCTGGGCTCCCCTCCACACTTGCCTGGATGGCTGTCCCAAAGCCCAGATCCTCTGTGACTGCTGGTCTGCCCTGCTGCACGCCTCCACCTGCTCCTGACTGCCAGGCCCGCTATCAACACCCCAAAGGCAGACACCCAAATGGTGGGACCACTGGGCCCACCTGTGCCCATCACCAGTCCTTCCCCATGGAGGGGCTCTTCCTCCCGGGGGTGGCTGCCCCCTGCCTTTTTTGGTGCATCCTCTTGACTGCTGCTGGAGCCTCAGATTGACCAAGTTGAGGAAAACAAGTCGCCAGGAGACGCTGGAGTCAGCTGCCTGGAACCGCCCAAGCCGGCAGGTCTCGGCCCAGCCCAGGGTGACACTGGAGGCCAGAGGCGCTGGGGGCACGAGAGGCTTGATGGTTTTTCAGGAGGCCAGCCAGGTGAGGCCCGAGTCTGCGGGGCGTCTCTTCTGCTCAGAAATGTGAAGTTGACTCAAAAAGGTCTCACCAGTGTATCGTGGAGACGTCCTTACAAATACAGACCCATCCTTAGAGACTCAGCTCCCAACTCTGTAGTGAGGGTAAGGGTGTGGTGATGCTCTGTACAGTTCTGAGGCAGCATTTGGATTCATGCACCTCCTGGTCGCCAGGACAACATCACTGACTCTGAGGACTGTGGCACACGGGCCCGAGTCTCTGTGGGGTTTGAAAAGTGAGTTGACAGACAAGGGGACTGGCGGTGGGGGGCAGGGGAGGGCCGACTCCCACCGCGGGTCCAGGGCGTTCATCTGGGTGGCAGCCAGTGGAAAGAAGTGACCTTGTGAACTGAGATAACAACTTTAAAGACCCAGTGATGGAAAGCCTTTCTCATAACTGCCCCCCAAGACAGGGGAGAGGGGAGTTCTGCTCCTCATTCCACACCTGCGAGCAAGACAGAGACCTCCTGTCCCCACACACGCTGCCTGGGGAGCATGTCTTAACTGGCGTCCCTCTGATCGCTACTGTGGGGGTGAGACAAGGCACCACAAAGGGGTGTGAGGCACCCTTACCTGCGTCTTGGAAAGAGGGCGCTCAGTCCCCACGCTTACAAAAAGGCGCACAAGGTGCCAAGCACAGACGCTGCTGGAGAACTCCCTGAAAAGTGCCAACGGCAAGTTCCAAAGGAGAGAGGGGCTTCCTGGTTAGTTTCCACAAGGGCGTGGGGTGGTGTGGCAGGCGGCTGGGGATGGGACGCCACGGGATGGGATGCCGCTGGCCCAGCGCCTGACCCCTGGCCCCACCTCCCCGGCGTCCAGGAGGCACTCGGGTCCTTCCCTGCTCTGTGCGTGGCTGCTCCTCTGGGGTCAGGTCAGCCTGCAGGGGACCCCCAAGAATCCTTCCGCAAACGGCGAGGTCCTGGGGGGCACGTCGGAAGAGGGGGGTTCGGGGACTGAACTAACTGTGTTCTATAGTGTCTCCCGCTGGGGGCCAACGGGACCGCTCTGTGATGGCGACAGAATACACCCCTCCCTGGCTGCTTTAAAAAGAAGGCTTGGGGACGGAGGGGAGATAAGGGATGGGGGAAAAGAAATACCAGGCTAAAAATAATTTTCTTTGAACTGCTTTCCGGGCTGTCTGAACCACAACAATAGACATTCTTATACTCATGCCACCAGCCTTGCGATAAAAACGAGGGAAGGGCGAGCAGCCAGCGGAGTTCCAAGGCCGTCTCATTGGCACTGCGCGCTATTTCAAGGGGACACATCTTCTGACGCACTCTCCAAGATTAGCTGGAGCGGGCTTCTCACTGCCGGCCCATCTTTAAGTTCCGGTAACTGAGCTTACTCGGCTCCGTCTCTAGAAAGACGACCAGAGAGGTCAGCCCTCCGCTGGCACTGCGCACAGCATCGCCTCGGCATACAGCCCGGAGACCAGCCTGTGGACAATGGAGCCCAGCCTGCCAGCATCCATGCCACTGGATGGAGTATTTGTGTGTTTTTTTTCTTTCTGATAGAAAATTTACTCCTCATGTTGCGGGAGGACCAGGCTCCATTTCAGAGCGACATGCTGTGTGAACTCCCATTGTCTTCTTTCTAGAATCGGCTTCACCATCTGGACCGACCGCCAAACCTGAGCGGACTAGCTCTACTGAGGTTGTCCTCTGTCTTAGGAAACAAGATGGGTTGACTGTGCAAGTTACTGGTTGATACTCGACCACCTAGCAATTATTTTAGAACGTGGCGGTTTTCAAAGCATGTCACACAGACGGACTAATCTTGTGTTTGTGGCAACCGCTGCAAGACGGTATCCGAGCTCTCAAGTGGGCAGAGGAGGAGCCTGCGGCCTGGCGGCCCAGGACCAGGGATTAGGATGCAGGGAGGCGGGAATCAGGGCGCCTGAGTCCCAGCTCTTTCCGCCAGACCACACGGCCTCGGCTTCCAACGCCATAAACCACCTCCGGTCATGGAGTAAAAGCCCCTCGAGGGAGGGAGGGAAGGTGGACAGGCACCCACCAGCCATAAGGCCGTGAGCCTCCCCCCACCCCTGAGAACACTGAGAGCGGGCGGAGGGAGGTACGGGCCCTGGGCCCCGCGGAGCCTGCGTCAGGGGGCCTGCAGGTGAAGACTAGGACGCGACTGAGCCAGCGGCCAGGGGCAAGCTGGGAGTCCCGCAGGTGGAGGCGGCCGGGGAGGGGGAGGGGAGGGAGGACCGGGAGGAGGACGGCAGTGTCCCCTTGCAGGTTCCGAAAGCGTGCAGTGAGCCCTTCTGCTGAGGATGCTCTTGCTTGGAAGGGGGAGCTGGTCGGTTTAGGGCGGCCCCCCGACTAAACCA
Source organism: Bos javanicus (assembly GCF_032452875.1). Classification (NCBI taxonomy): domain Eukaryota; kingdom Metazoa; phylum Chordata; class Mammalia; order Artiodactyla; family Bovidae; genus Bos; species Bos javanicus. Next base: position 49,570,138 of record NC_083890.1, read on the forward strand.
ACGACAGGTTCTTGAACCAACGGCGGCTGGTCCACAGCCTGCTCAGACCCCAGGAAGCAGCCTGGCGCGCAGGGCTCCGTCCAGCATGTGGGGTGACGGTTCGCTCAGTGAGCCTGCCTCCCCCCATAACTGGTGCTGGTATAAGAGAGAGGACAGGCTGGAAGAGCCTTGGGCTGAGGCAGCGGGGCAGAGAGCGACTGTGTGTTTAACTGTGGGAGGCGCTGAGATGCGGAGGGTCTCTGGCCTCAGACCTGCGTTGGTTTGAGTAGCCTTCAGCCCTGACTCAGGCGCACCCTAAATAAATCCGTTTGTCCTGAAGAGTCACCATGAGCGACTACTCTGTCCTGACGACAAAGCAGCCTAACAACCCAGAGGTGTTTTTACAGAAGCTGAAGGTCTCCACCAAAGGGTGCTGACTCGCATTAATCAGGACTGGGGGGCATGTCACTCACAAGATGTCAAAGGGAGCCCCCAGCTCAGCCCTCAACCTCGTGCAAAGAGCGGGTTCCAAAAACCCAATGCATTCGAATATGAGGGACAAGAAGCAATCACATGCACACCACCGATGCACCAACTAAAATACAGGGAAGGAAAAAAAAGGGAAATGGCAGAAAAACTTACTGATGGGAAGTCATAGAAAAATGCTGCCATTGGGTCACATGAAATTTCTGGCCAAGTATTTTGCAGTGAATTTTAAAAACCAAATGAAGCAATTTATTTAAGAAGGAAAAATCACAAAGCAGAAATGACTCCGGGAAGAGACAGAAAACAGGGAGAACTGAAATATGAGCTTGAAGAACTCAGAAAAGGTGGGTGTGGGACAGAATATCTGAATGTGGGCAAGAAGAGGCCACAGAAGACGGAGGTGGGGGAGGTCACAGTGGGGGAGCACCCAAGACCAAGTGGAGAGAGAGGTTTTTCAAACATCAGAGGGAAAAATAGCAGCCCGAGGCGTTGGACAAAGGAGGGCTGGAGGGCATGTGTGGATCCCCAAGGGCAGGATCAGGAGAGAGCCTTGTTGATACGATTCAAGAAAACTTTCCTGAGACCCAGGAGGCAGCAAACCTTGATTAGAGAGAGACAAGGGTTCACATAGTAGCAAGAGCAGGTTACAACCGAGAGGGATCCTGACACGGTTATTAAACTTTGAAGACAAAAAATTCTTTAGGAAGAAAAGAAAAAAAGATCAAGCCTGGCCTCAAATTCCTTAAATCAACTTCAACTTGAGAAGACAGCTGAGGAACATTTACGAGACCCTGCTCCCCCCAAAAACGGGCGAGCCGAGGACCTGACATCCACCCAAGCTGCCAGGTGAGTACCGACATAGATGGAGACACGGTGCTGAGCGTGCAGGCGCTCAGGGAACACCGCCTCCCGCAGTGCTTGAGCACACTTCCAGACGCACACGGAACTCCTAGGGCGCAGTACGGGTCTTGGCGTGCGGTATGTGCTTAATAAACGTTCACCGAGAGACCAACAAAACAGCTTTCCCGCCACAAACTGCTCTGTCGGCTCCATTTCCTCAGCACCCAGAATGTGAGAGGGTAAGAAATCGCTTCCCAAAACAACACCAGAAAACTCCAAGATCTTTAAAATCTTCTATTTCATATCCTTTGTTTACTAAGGCAGGAAAGATGAAAACCGCATCTTGAAAGATTTTCAGAAAGTACTGATATAAAAGAGTTTTCTGATATGCTTAAGGTTCGCTATAAATTCAGATCATATTTGTCTCTTACATACTACATTGCAGCAAAACTCTATTACATACTCCCACATGCCATTTGTCACAGAGAACAAAAAAGTGTAAGTCAGAGAGCGTTTTTTTTTACTTACTTTGGATGTTCAAACTTGTCTATAAGATCAACTTTTTCCACCAGGTCTCCTCCAATTGTTCGGACTAAGTCATAGAAATCGTTCTCTGTGTAATTCTCACGAGGTAGCCAGAAGGAGATGTCGTTGATCACAGCAGGGTATTTGCTGAGAGGCTAACGAAATGAGAGAAGAAAAGACAGACTGATTTGTTGGTTGGATGTCAATGTTTGAGTGTTTTCAGGGCAACTTTCACTTGGGCTAGTTAGAAAATGCTGGCAAGACATTGCTTCAGCACTTGAATGTTCAGGAACAAAACGAACTTAAAAGATAAGTCAGTATCCAAAATTAGCAAATGCGACTGTGAATATCCTTATCACATTCATGTGTAACGTTACCATATATTATATTTGTATTGCCATTAATGTTCAATTTATGAATGTATGAATACAAGTATGAATACATCATACTTCATTTTTTTTTCCATTTGAAAACTAGAGGAGAAAAGTTCACATCTAATTAACAAGCAATTCATTAACTTCCTGTGATACTTTCAGGAAGCCATTTTAATAGAGAAATAAGTAAGTGCCTGTCAGAATTGATATTTCAATTAGTAATGTCATTATTTGTTAGTATTTCTAATTATTAAGGGAATACTTCTAATTGTTAATTATGTGGGGAGTTATTTTTCAAATTATGCTTCTAAGGATGTGATAGACACAAATGTAGCCATTCCTCCATTTTATCCCCCTCTTTTCCCAGTTTATTAGGGGTCAATAACTAGTTCATAATATTGGATACAAATTTAAAATTAGGTATTTTTAGAAGTTATCACATTTGTTTACACAGGTTAAATACATACATCACAAATCCATATCTATATATTACTCATATGTATACACACATACACATAGATAGTCGTGATGGAAGTCTGTTAAGTTACTTCCACAATAAAAAATGTCTCCTTAAATGCTTCATTATATACCTATGAAATCTATACAACTAAGGAAATATCTACTAAAGCTATAAATTTGTTAGAAGAACAAGTTTATACATCAATTTACACTAAGCCTGATATCACTATAAACCCACTGATGAATCACTGCTTTGAAAAAGTATACAACTTTTTAAACAGAAAAACCTCTGAAGAACCAAGTACTCAAACATAAATGATCTCAACTTGCAATATCAACAAAGCTGTCAAACAAAAGCATTGGTTCGGAACACACATTTCAAACCAACATAATAAAGCTACCATCCAGGTGCTCCTGACAAAGTACCACTGCTCCTGAAAAACATCCTGTTTTTTTCAGAGCTGAGATGCTGTGATAAACAATCTGCAGGTTACGACAACAATGTGAGATGAAGGAGGTGGCTGGTTACACAGTGCTTTTCCTTTGAATGGTACCCTTCTGCCACTTCTAAGGAACATGGGAATTTAGGGGAATTAGTTAAGAGGCAGAGGTTGTCAGGAATAAGCGTGAAATCTCTTCCACGACAGACATGGGAGGAGGCACTGGCTTCAGGAGTCCAAGAACAACAGTCAACGTGACAACAGCCAGAATATAAGACACTACAAAATTTAGGGTTTATATTACCGTAAATACAGGTGTTAAACCACGGAGGAAAACCCAGACCCTTGTATTGCAAACCTAGCTCACGCTAACAAGAGGTAGCAAGTTTAAAGCAGCGACGGCAGGTGCCTTGCGAGCTTGGCAAGTGTAGAACCTGAGGCTTTCACAGCTCCTGACGGCTGACCCTCTCTCTTGCCTCTCTTCCTGCAGATGAACATCTTTCCTTTTCTCTCCAGTGAAAGTATGTGGGAGGCAGACTTCAGAACTGACCTGGCTGAGACACGCCCACGCAGACCATCTGATGAGGCTGAGACTGCAGGGTCACTGTGTCTCCGCCCAGCTGTGCCCTTTAGCAATGATGACACATCTGCCGTCGGGCAGAGCTGCTTCTACACCAGGAATCTGTCTCTTCTTCCCGGCCGCGTAGAGGCTTTCTTCTTGAGCTTGGAGGTTCTAATGAGGCTGGGCCTGCGCTCGTCTTGGTTTATTCTGCTCAGGACTCAGCGTGCGCCTTCACCCAGATGCTTCATGTCTTCATCCGTGTTGGAAAGTTCCAGCCACGACTCCTGTTTTTCTCTTTCGCAACCCCACTGCTCCGCGTTGCGGGGCTTCTCAATCTACCTTCCGTTTCTCTTACCTGACTGATTGCAGGTTTTTAATCTTTAGGTATTTGTGCTCTGTGCTGGGTGTAATTCTTTAGTCACAGCCTCTGAGTTACTCATTCTCCTTTCAACTGACTTCTGGTCTCATCTGTTTCTCTCTCTCTTTTTTTTAATTTCTATTTCAGTGAATTTATTATTCATTTCTAATATTTCGAATTTCTTTTCCCCATAAGTATTTACACTTCATTTTTTGCCTTTTATTCAGAATTTCCTCTTCTTTGTCATGGTCTTGAAGAACTAAAAAGCCTCTTGAGGAAAGTGAAAGAGGAGAGTGAAAAAGTTGGCTTAAAGCCCAACATTCAGAAAACTAAGATCATGGCATCTGGTCTCATCACTTCATGGGAAATAGATGGGAAAACAGTGGAAACAGTGGCTGACTTTATTTTTGGGGGCTCCATAATCACTGCAGATGGTGATTGCAGCCATGAAATTAAAAGACGCTTGCTCCTTGGAAGGAAAGCTATGACCAACTTGGACAGCATATTCAAAAGCAGAGACATTACTTTGTCAACAAAGGTCCATCTAGTCAAAGCTACGGTTTTTCCAGTGGTCATGTATGGATGTGAGAGCTGGACTACAAAGAAAGCTGAGCACTGAAGAATTGATGCTTTTGAACTGTGGTGTTGGAGAAGACTCTTGAGAGTCCCTTGGACTGCAAGGAGATAAAAGCAGTCCATCCTAAAGGAGATCAGTCCTGAGTGTTCATTGGAAGGACTGATGCTAAGGCTGAAACTCCAATATTTTGGCCACCTGATGCAAAGAGCTGAGTCATTTGAAAAGATCTGATGCTGGGACGGATTACGGGCAGGAGGAGAAGGGGACGACAGAGGATGAGATGGTTGGATGGCATCACCGACTCAATGGACATGAGTTTGGGTGGACTCCGGGAGTTGGTGATGGACAGGGAGGCCTGGCATGCTGCAGTTCATGGGGTCGCAAAGAGTCGTACACAACTGCGTGACTGAACTGAACTGATCTCTTTGAGGACCCTGGGCGTGGGGGAGGGACCCCGGGGGGCTGGCGCCTCCACCGTCTCTGGAGGAACAGCTGTGGAACCTCGAGGCGGCTTTGCTGAGCCTTGCAGCCGAGCGTCAGGCCTCAGTCTTGGCCCTGCTGGGTGTGTTCACGCGTCTGAGGAGACTGACCGCACAGCTTCTTCATCTCTCAGATGGAGATGGTGCCTACGTGAGCGAACTGCAGTGAAGACACAAAGTGACACTCGCGAGGCACAGTCTTCATCGCTTTACACAAAGTAACACTCGCGAGGCACAGCCTTCATCGCTTTACACAAAGTAACACTCGCGAGGCACAGCCTTCATCGCTTTCTTGCCCAGCTCAGCAGACGCACACCTGTGACAGCTGTCCAAGACCCCGTTGCTAAAGGGACTGGGGTAGGGGAGGTGGTGGTGGTTTAGTCGCTCAGTCGTGTCTGACTCTTGCGATCCCGTGGACTGTAGCCCATCAGGCTCCTCTGTGCATGGGATTCTCCAGGCAAGGATGCTGGAGTGGGTTGCCGGTAGGGGAGGGGCTTGTCTAAAGAGGGAGATTTTGGTTTAACGGGGCTCCCCGGCCCTAGCTGGCCCCTTGCTCCAGGCTCGCCCCTGCCAATATGCAAAATATAAACGTCTCCACGTACCTGCTAAGGTGAAAACCTCACAGGCGTCCTTCCCATCACCCACGGTGAAGCTGTAACTGTTCAGGAATGCTGTCTATTGAGGCCAGCTCACCCGTCCACGGTAATGCAGCCTGGTGCAGCGTGTTTTACTCAAGGAATTGGTTTCTGCACCAACACCTCCCTCGCGACTGGACCGCCCACCTGTCTCCTGGTGTTGCTCAAGGAGGGCACAGGTTACCTTCCCCCCAGGGGAGGCCTTCTGCTCTAGCCAGCGGTTATTCGCTCAACCTCTGGCTTCTTCCCTTTAGGCAAAGCTAGTATGATTTTTTTTTCCATTTAAAGATTATTGTGACAGTCGTTCTAACAGGGACGGGCCGCTTTCCCGTCAGCTTGCCACAGTTCTGGAATCGCCGCAGTGACATCCACTCAGCTTCTGGCCACGGCCATGTGTGGGCAAAGTTCACCCTGTGCGGTTCGCCCGGGCTCGGCATCTCCTCCGAGAACACAGCTCTGGCCCTCGGTCTTGATGGTGATCACGCTACCGATGTGCCGCCCGTGGGTGCCGTGCGCCAGGGAGGGCGCTGGCGCTTTCCTCACTGACGGACAGCGCGCTCCCGTGGCGCGGCCACCTTTCCTGTTCATGGTGTCCACGGGGACACTGTGGCTGACAGACGTTAGCTGCTGTGCTCCAGGCTGACGAGCCAGTGAGCAGCAGGGCCAAGGTCAAATGCAAGGCCAGGCTGCGCTCTTAACCGCCATGCTTTAAAGCCTCCATTTAAAACAAAGGTTTCACAGGAAGCAGCTCAGCTCCTTAGTACTGTTTCCAGAAGCAGTCTGTTCAGCCCAATTAATAACTGTGTAAATAAGACCAAAGCTAACATGTATCCCTATGGCGCCGTCCATGACCTTTCCTTTTCAAATGACTCATTTAGCTTTTCGATTCATTATCTCGACTTACAAGCACTTCCAGTCTGTTTACTGTCTATGCGACTGTGATCTTATCTAAATGAACTTAAAAACCGGTCTTTCCTATAAAACAGTACGCATCACCAGTGACTTTCCTGTACATTCAAATCACAGCCCTGACTACAATTCCATCTACTTCAAATGACAGCCCTGACTTCAATTCCATCTACTCGATTTGTAATAAAAAACAGCTTCCTGAATTTGGCTGCCGGGTTTGGTGCTTGACAAGTTCAGGTTGTTCTCACTCAAGGCTCCGTGCTGCCTTGATGTTTACAGATTTCGTCGCTTTGTTCCAACAGTTTGTTTTTGATTCTGACTTAATTTCGCCGAGCACCAGGAGTGCACTGTGCTGGTTGGAGGCAGGCCCGGCTCCCACTCGGGAACTCTTGTTCCGTGACTTCCCTGAGAAGCCACGTGAGATCCACCGAGTGCTAAGCATGCTTCCAACCATTAAGGAAGCCTCCCATGTTTGTTCTTATCTTTTGACAGAATTTCAGTTAAATACGAAGATTCGCAGGAAACAAAAACTTTCCACAAGGAAATCACACGGAACAATGCAGCCCTTCTGGCAAATGTGGATTGGATTAATCGAGCCTGTTTCTAAAGCATGGCCGCCAACTATCCACTGACGGCCTTAAGAGCAGAAACGGGGTCTGAGGTCTTTTTGAATCCTCTCTGATCTACTTTCAAGCTTAAGAATTCTTTATTTGGAACTTCCCTGGTGGTCCGGTGGTTAAGAATCCGCCTGCCAACGCAGGGGACGTGGGTTTGATCCCTGATCTGGGAAGATCCCACATGCCGTGGAGAACTAAGCTCGTGTGCCACAGCTATGAAGCCCCCAGGCCCTGCGAAGCCGCTGCAGTGAGAGGCAACTAGAGAGCAGTGTCCGCTTGCCACAGCGAGAGAGAGCCCTCATGCAGCAGCGAGGCCCAGTGCGGTCAAAACAAACAAACATGTAAAAATCTAAAAAATACATTCATTTAAAACAAATCAAACGCCGCCCAGCATTAGAAAACCAAGGACGGCTTCCGCCACTGCGGGTAGGCAGGCGGGAGCACGGCACTGCACGTGGCCCATGTTCTCTGTGGGACAGAGGGGACCCGGGGCGAGGTGTCAGGGCCCTGCCTGAACATGGTGGTTCTTAGCTTAAGAAACAAGGGGGCAAAGGAAGCCCCAGAAATCTCTGTTCAAGTGCAGTTTCGTCTGTGCTTCTGGTTAAAGCACTGCAGGGGGAGGGGCCTGCAGCCCAGACCACTCCCTCTGAGCATCGGCGGGGGTGGGGTGGCTGACAGAGACCAGTGCTGAAAATAAAGGGCATCTTTCAGGGGAGATGGAACATTTCTCAAACTGACTGTGCAGCTGGTCACACATCGTGAATGTACTAAAGCCCACCGAACTGCACAGGTTTAATGAGGAAATTGTATAGGATGCAGATTACATCTCCAGAAAATTGCTGTGAAGACAGTAAAAATCATTTTGAAGACAATAAATATATTGCTATGAATAAATAAATGCATCAAGGGAAGAAAGAAGGGTCTTTGGAACGGGAAACTTCTATCTCCCATTCAGTCTCTTTATTTCATCTTCAGAACTTGTCAAAGACATCATTTCTTATGTTCACTTTTTTCCCTCTGGTTTTGGGGAGCAGGGGCTGCTCTGTCTTGACGCGTGGACTTCTCGTTGCCGGGGCTTCTCGTTCTGTGGAGCGCGGGCTTCGCTGCTCCGAGCCCCGTGGGATCTCTCCGGATCAAGGATTGAACCTGTGTCTCCTGCACTGACAGGCAGATTCTTTACCCCTGAGCCACCAGGGAAGACCGTAAACCCACTATTTTCAGGTTAAAAGACTGAGCCTTTCCAATGCCAGCATTACTTCTGAATGCTAGCTGGCCCTCTCAGAGAAGGTTTGCACGGTCATTTAAATCTTCCACTAAATTTCTCGGCTTATCTTCACAGTCTTACATCATCACTGTGTTTTAAGTGAGGTCACATACAGTTTAACGATGACGACTGTTTCCAGGTAACCATGTTCACTGGGGGATGGGTATTTCCCTTCATACACCTCAGATAAGTGAGTGGGGGCTACAGATTAAAAAAAGAAAAAGACATAATGGGAAACCAGGTGTGTTAACCCTCGCCCCACACTTAACCTGGAAACAGCTCTAAGCACCGCCTGGCTGGCCTGCTCCCAGCGCCGGCTCCGTCTCCCGTCACCGCCCGTCCTGCAGGTCCCCGTTCTTACAAGGCTGGATGCTGGGAGGGCCGGGAGCTGGGACTCAACCTGGCTCACGCAGAGCTGGCCTTCAAGCTACTCTCCACTGTTCAGAGGAGAGTGGGCAAAACGGACACGAACCTCCACCACTTGAGATGTCTGACTCCCAGCGGCTGCTGCTGCTGCATCGTTTCAGTCATGTCGGACTCTGTGCAACCCCATAGACGGCATCCCACCAGGCTCCCCCGTCCCTGGGATTCTCCAGGCAAGAACACTGGAGTGGGTCTGACTCCCAGCGGCTGGTCCAAGCCTGGAGTGAAGATCGCACTTCAGGCCTTTTGCAGGGCGGACTCCCTTGGACCGCACCTCCTTCCGCCCCTCCTCTCCCGTCCTCTCCCCACACACGCAGGTGTTGGTATTTCTGCCTGATCCTGTAAGGCCAAAGAACCGGCCCGGGGCAGACCCCCCACCCTGTGTCTGTGAAGCTTTTTCTCCATTGTATTTGACCATAGAAACGTCCAAGGGAGGTTCATTTGGGCAAAACCTCTGAAAACATTTACGGATTTGGTTTTTCCAGAAAACAGCCTAATATTAACTCTTGACAGAAACAGATATGGAACAAAAAGCTAACTGTGAGGACCTAAATTTTTCAGAGAAAACCTGGCAGCTGCTCTGGGCCGGCGGGGGGGTGGGGGTGGGTTGGGGGGCTGGGAGAAGGGGATGGGATTGGGTGGGAAGACCCCAAGATACAAAAAAACTGGGGGGCTTCCTGGGGATCTATGGTGTTCTTATTCTTCCTACACAAACATTACTTTCCAAATATTAGATACAAAGAAAATGAAGGAAAAAATGGTCTCAATTTTTAGTCATTTACCCAGAGAAATTATGCTAAGAGGAAAACAAGGGCCACAGTTTGTGTGTCCACATTTTAAAAGGAAATGGTTTCTTCTCTATTTAAAATAAAATTCCACCTGTTAGTATTAAATTCTATTTCAGTAACAGAAACAATGAGTTCGACTTCTCCACATTAGGGAGAAATGGGAAGCGTTATTTTCTTCCGCAACAAATCCATGCGAGTCGAACACTGTTTACAGCACAGTGCCCAGGGCAGGTGTAACGGAGGCCTTAGTTCCGGGTACGTGGACGGTGAATGCGGGTCCTGATGGAGGCGCCCCGTGCCCGACTCAGGTGCAAGCTGGCAGAAGGTGCACTGGGCTGGAGCCAGGGGAGAAGATGGCCAGTGTTGAGCAGCCGCCCTCTCTGGCTACTCATGTTGTGCAGCCGCCCTCTCTGGCTACTCGGGCACAGACAGGAAACACACCGAGCTCGGTTAACAACGAATTTCCCTCCCGAAAAGTGAACAGAATACTCCATACACTGGGTCTCCATGAAGGCAACTTTCAGGATTTCTTCCCTTCTCCCCAAACCATCCCGTGCTCGTCACCACACAGGACACGAGGTTTTCCAGGCTCGTGCACCCGTCCTCACCGTGGGGCCAGCTGTGCGGTGTGGCCCAGTCAGTGTGGACGGGGCGCAGGTAACACGCAGCGAGGGACGGCAGAGGTGGGTGTGGGCACGGTGCCCGCGGCTCCCCAGCCTCTAACCCACCCAGCAAGTCACACCTCGCCACGCTGGGCCCCCGAGCTGCTCCGAGCAGCCCGACTCCCACGTGAGCTGGGGCGCCATCCACCTCAGCCTCTGCAGACGCTGCTGTCCAACAGCAGGCACAGTCTCACCCCATCGAATTATTACGAAGACCAAACGGGATAATATATATTAAAAGTCCTTATAAACAACAGAACACTATAGAATGTAACATATGAGTAATTATCCCTTTTTGTTCTGTAAGTTTTAACAAAATTCATCAGACGAACAACCTGATAATGGTTACCACTGAGCCGGGCCCACCGCGCCAGGCACCGTCACCCCTTGCATCTTCGCACGAAGCCTAGGGGCCATCGCTCTGCTGGGACAGCCTGGCTCTGTCCCCGACTAGTTTTGGTGACTTGGCAGGGGGTTCCTTTACCTCCTGGTCCCCCATTTTCAAAAGCGATTCTTCCACCAACTGAGAGAAAGTCTAGAGGGACGGTTCCTGCCTGCTTAGTGCTGGGGGCGAAGGAGCAAGGTGACGGGGGTGTTCGATCAGCAGGCGACCTGCTGGGCAGGCGTCTCAGAGGCGGGCACGGGGCTGACTGCACGCTGGCCGCCTGCGTGTCCTGCACATCCCTGGCAGAGGACGGCCCAGGCCGTGACCCTGTACTGGCGGGGCGCGTGCTCTGGCCCGGGGATTCTCACTGCAGGTGTCTGGGACTGGAGCCCCTCACCGATGGAATCTATGCCCCTGGGGGCACCGCCTCGAAAGAGTCTCCTCTCAGAACTCGTGGGGGCTCCACAGAGCATCGGTGAGCCACGCTCTAGTCTCAAGCACAAGGAACACGGGTCACACCCGTGTCATTCCACTGTGGCTCCTGCGTAGCTCAGCTACCTTCAAACACAGGGTGCTGCCAGAGACAGCGGTCATCTTAGCCGGGGAATAAGAGGCCCGTCAGCCCTTTGCCCCCCACCCTCTGCCCCCACCTCCAGAGCCAGAGGTCCACATGTATATCAATGTGTTGCCTCGCAGTTCACATACAATCATGCCTCATTTAACAGAACGTGTTAAAAACATACATTATATGTCACTTAACAACCTGACTTCCCTGGTGGCTCAGAGGTTAAAGCGTCTGCCTGCAATGCAGGAGACCCGGGTTTGATCCCTGGGTCAGGAAGATCCCTGGGAGAAGGAAATGGCAACCCGCTCCAGTATTCTTGCCTGGAAAATCCCATGAATGGAGGAGCCTGGTGGGCTACAGTCCATGGGGTCGCAGAGTCGGACACGACTGACTTCACTTTCACTTTCACCAACCTGATGGGATAAAGACTATTGTCCCCCTTTAGAAATGAAAATCCTGAGGCTCGGAGACGTAAGGGATGAGCTCAAGGTCACAATAACCAAGACCTGTGTGTGGGCAGCCCACTGCTTTCAGAGCTCGTGAACTTGTGGTGGCAGGGAGGCAGGACCTCGTGGACGATACAGATCTCTCTTAAGGTTTCATGGAAATGTTTGTGGGCAGTGGGGGCCTGAAGGGGTTCCTCAGAGCCCAGGGCCTCACCAGCTTCAGATTCTACTCACTGCTTCGTGCTTATCAGAAATAATGCCAAATTAACGTGATAAGAAACCAAGTTAATTTACTAAGAGAGCAGATCCTGAAAGTATTCATCACGAAGAAAAATATTTTTCTTTTTCTTTTTTGTATCTGTATGATAGACATTAACTAAACTTACTGTGGCAACCAGTTCACTACACACACACACACACACACACACATATATATATAAACAAGTCAAAGCATTATGCTGTACATCTTAAACCTATATTGTCGATTACATCTCAGTGAAACTGAAAAACAGCTTTATTCATTCCTGTAGGAAAAATACTGTGATCATAGCCATCGTGACCTATACACACAATGAATGGATACCTATACTTCAACTCTCAAATAAAAATAAATAAATGAAAATCAAAGGGTTCCATGGTCCAGTAAGTTGGGGACACGCTAGCTTCAGGTTTCTTACAGTAAGACATCACAGAACCTTTAAAACACTAACAGCCGTTGGGACTCTCCCAGTGATGGAAGCCACGTCCCCGCGTTTAGTTACCAAGTCTTTTGCCAGAACACAGTATGGGTCAAGGTGATGCAGGAAGGACAGGCTCTGGAGCCGCAGGAGTGGAAACTGAAAACAAGGGCTGAACAGGTTTTGTAAACCAAATAATGTGTGAGAACCTATACTTTGGGAAAATATTTCATCTACAGAAATCTGCCGGGCTTATGGTCTCACCTTTTCCTCACTCATCTGAAATCTCCTCAATGAAAATATATCCTGTTCTTCTGCCTCTATTTACCTGCAATGCTGTCAACCTCCACTCACAGCAGGAAGACAACCGAACACTCCTACATGCAGGGGTATTCTGACACTTCCTGTTCCACACACTCCTCACCTTGACCTTTGTGAGACAGAAACCACTGCATGCCCATTTTACAGAGGAAGAAGATGAAGACCGAGGGTCAGACGCACTGACAGACGTCAAAGAGCTACTATGCAGGTGCCAGAACACGAGCCCACTCTTTCCCAGAAACGCATCAAGTGCTGCCTGGTGCTGAGGTCCTGACAGGGCCCTAAGCCCGCCTGGTACACTGGTGCTGAGGTCCTGACAGGGCCCTAAGCCCGCCTGGTACACTGATGCTGAGGTCCTGACAGGGCCCTAAGCCCGCCTGGTACAAGTTTTAACTTGAGTTTTTATAGTTCTTTGAAATGCATCCTGCTTTCTTATTTATCAGTCATTTGAAGGTTCGTCTTCTCACTACGTCATACGGCTCCAGTGAGCTATATGTTTTGATTAAGCCCATTCCTCAACCACGGTGGCTACAACGAGGCTGCGTCTTATTATGATTAAAAGGGCTTTATGAAATCAAGGAGCCAATCCTAAAAGGACCAACAGCCTTTAAAAAAATAATAACACAGGTGATTTTCATTTTTATTCTACAAAAGAAATATCTTCCCCACAAAACTCTGCTTTATTTTATACCTAGATATCGTTAAAGATCCTGAGGTACCATGATTTGGAAGGAGAAAGGATATTGGAAGAGGGCTATTACAATAATAAAAAATAATGCATTTTTCTTTCTGCAGCTGCCTCTTGTCATTTAGTTTGCAGGTAACCTAATTCTTATTCTGATCAGAGGAGGAATGAAAGCCAGGTTTTTATTAACACCATCGATATCTACCCATGTGCAGGCACGCACACACAGTCCTCTGCTTCTAATTATGCACTCTACACAGGAGCCTCCCTGGCTGATCGCCGCACGGATGATGAATAAAGTAGCTTTTGTTTCCAGAGATTTATTTCAAACACCTCTTCATTAAATGCTATTTGGAGGCAGATGCATATTTGTGGAAGGTTAAAGAAAAAACATGCTGACAAAATAGTCATCAAGGCAATGTGCCAAGGCAGACCCTTAGACAGCCTTGTTCCACAGGACACACTCAACACACACACACACACACACACACACATACTATGCACACACACCAGGGAGGAAGAAGAAATTGCAAAAAGGCCTTGCATATCTCTCTTAAAATATATGACATTCCTACGCAGGGAGGAATGAGCACTTGAAGACACAGCTGGAAAATGAATGGCCGCTTGCTTGTTTTGATGGTGCTGATGGGGGCGGGGCGGTGCCAACTCTGCCAGAGTCTGGGGAAGCCTGCTGTTTGTGCCTTACGGCTTGGCTGACTGGGCTCGGGACAGCAAAAGGAAGGGCTGAGAGGAGGATGCTGAAGTGAGGGCAAGCGGAGCCCCATCTCTCCCCTGCTCACTGGGACCCTCATCTGCACACTCCGGGCAGGGGTGGGGGTGCGGCAAAGGGGCAGGGCCAAGCCGGAGCTGCTCCAAAGCAGAGAGAGCGATGTCTCCTGGGAAAAGCCGTCTTCCTGCTTTTGAACTCCATCACAAACTGGATGAAAAACGATTTAACTGAGGCAGAAGCATTAAGTTCCTCAAAAGCCCTCACATTTAGGGACACAAAAGAGAACCCATCCAACAGAGGTGCCCCAGTGGAAACAGCCACCTGCTGTGGCAAAGGCCGGGACGGACTGCGGGGTCAGCTCGCACCCTCCCTGGCAGCAGGGATCAGGCTCGCTCAGCCCGGCTCCGGAGCCAGTGGCCTGGGCCAGTTACATGTCCTTTCTGGGCCTTGGTTTCTTTATCTGTAAAATGGGGTTAATTAGTAGTATCTGTGGAAGAGGTTTTCTGTAAAGTACTTAGCAGGGCCTGGAAGCATGACAGAAGGCTCTGTTAAACAAACAGTCTACTTGTAAACACAGGAGACAGGGAGCTGGATTTTGTTACTGAACAATCTGATTTATTAATAATTTAACATGGCTTCCACATTTTGGAGGGAGAGTGTAAAGTTGTCATGCAAATGAAATCCTTTGGAAGCAGAGCTGACTTCACGTTGTAAGTAGGGAAACTGAGGCACCTGGAGCATGGAGGTTCCTTCTGCAAAGCCCACCTCATGCTTCCCCCGCAGCAGCACCCACCATGGGCACCGGATAAATACTGTGGCCCAAACGGACTCTCGCGAGATCCGAGACTTCCCTGGGAACACAACATTGCTTATTCTGACTCCATTCCTTTTACAGATTTTAATTACTGAGAAAGAACAGTAATACATTTGGGACGCGGAACCATTTCATTTTCACAATGGCTCTTTTTCAAGCCTGGGCTTCCCGGATGATATAGTGGTAAAGAATCTGTCTGCCAATGCAGGAGATGTGGGTTCCATCCCTGGGTCGGGAAGATTTCCTGGAGAAGAAAATGGAAAACCACTCCATATTGTTGCCTGGAAAACCTTATTGACAGAGAAGGCTGGCAGGCTACCGTCCAAGAAGTTGCTAAGAGTCAGTCACGACTGAGCATTCACGCACAAACACTCCTTCAAGCCTGGGGATTGGGTACCAGGCACGGGGAACACTCCTTCACGGATGAGATGCATGTTTAGAGCATCCAGTCATGAACCCAGGAGGGCTGGAAAGCCCTTGACTCTGTGGCACATCTAAAGCCTGGGAGGCCTTGCTGAGCCCACCTGTCACACGCCTCTCACGTCTTCACTGGTTACCCTGCCTTGAAAAAGAGAGCTTTCAAAAATGAACTAGCACGTTGCATCACGGAGCCTGTAAGGCTGGGTGTCCTGTGTCGACAACGACTTCAGGACTTTGCCATTTCATGCCTCGCATTTTAGCACAAAGGACCATCCTATTTTGGTAAAAGATTGTCCAAAGAAATTTTCTTTAACTTTGGTAAAGTCATACTTTTTCATGGATGGAGCCTGGGTAAAAGCTCGCCTCGTTGTGGAGGGCTTTACATCAGCCACACCCACGAGCCAGGACCATCTCTAGCAACACCCTGCCACAGGCGGGCAGACCGAACGCAGGGAATGGCTATCACTGCCTTTTCTAACCACCTTCCCCGGCCAAAGCCACTTCATAAGCTTCAACCTGAGCACCGGATAGCTTAGGACAAATGCCTAAATTCTCCATCTATAAAATGGGGATATTCTCAGTACTTCCTTTATGATGTTATCATAAATGTTATAGAACATTATTAAAAAGTATTATTAAAAAATATTAAAAAGCAGAGACATCACTTTGCCAACAAAGGCCCATCTAGTCAAAGCTATGGTTTTTCCTACAGTCATGTATGGATATGAGAGTTGGACCATAAAGAAGGCTGAGCATAGAAGAACTGCAAGGGAATGCTTTTGAACTGTGGTGTTGGAGAAGACTCTTGAAAGTCCCTTAGACTGCAAGGAGATCAAAGAAGTCCATCCTAAAGAAAATCCACCCTGAATATTCATTGGAAGGACTGATGCTGAAGCTGAAGCTCCAATACTCTGGCCACCTGATGCGAAGAAATGACTCATTGGAAAAGACCCTGGTGCTGGGAAAGATTGAAGGCAGGAGGAGAAAGGGGCGCCAGAGGATGAGATGCTTGGATGGCATCACTGACTCAATGGACATGAGCTTGAGCAAACTCCAAGAGATAGGGAAGGACAGGGCAGCAGGGTCGCAGAGTCGGACATCACATATGGCCTGAACGACAAGAGCGCGTTTATGACAAGGACTTGGCGTTGGCACTGGGGGTGCACTGGTGCTTCGTAAAGGGGGCTCGGCGTGTGCGGTGACGATGCTCACGTCTGGTCCTGATGCCGACTCACAGGGGCACACCTGGATGGGAGCATCTTCCTGTGGTCCTGGTAACAATCCTGGGAAACCGGAGCCCAGCCCACGTGCACAGCACCACACCTAAGCCCGCCCCCTCCTCTCCCCCTCCTCCCATCCACTGCTGTTAATGGAGCTGAAGTTTTCACAGGGCAGCTGTCAGCGGAAGGAGGGTCCAGAGTGCAGAGCAACCAGGCCCAGCACCTCGCACATGGAGCTGGGAGCTGGACCGCCTGCAGGACGCCTGCACGGCACCCCGGGGACGCAGATCAACCACAGGCTGGGTCCTACTCCAGCGGCAACGCCAGCAGGAGAGACACATGACTATGTTATTTTTTCTTTTCTTTTTTTTTTTTAATAAAAAGCAAAATATAGCCTGTAGAAAGATTTTCCACTTTTCTGCTCACTATGGTCTCCCCTCCCTTCTCCATTTTTGTTTTGTTGTGTTTCCCGATTTAACTTCTTCTGTGTTCCTAGTCAAGAGACCATGTGCAAGTTCGGGAAGCATTTCTCGCCCCTCGATCCCGAGGCAGGAGCCACCCCCGTGCTGGCCACGAACCAGACGCTCAGTAAATGGACGGCGAATGTGAACACCGCAGGTCCAGTCAGGACGATGGCCCCTCTTCCCCGTCTTTCTGAACGGAGCAGCACGTGAAGGCTGCAAACGCCTGACCTTGCCTGGGTTCCAGCCACTCTGCCAAGTGGCTGCGATTCCAAGTACCCGACAGTTTTATGCCCACAGAGGGATAACCCCCTGGAACCCGTTAGAACAAAACTTCCCCGACGGTTCTGTGTGTCCTGCGTACTAATCAAAAGTGGGTTTTGGCAAGCTGTTCTCTGCTGTTTGCACATCTTGACAGATACTCCATATACCTATGAATCTTAACAGAAAGACACCAGCCACCAGCCCTCCATTTGGAAGCGAGAGGGCTGCCTGGACCCAAAAGGTGAGGTCCCCTTCCCGAGGACGGCTTCCTGAACCATCGCAGCCTGACTGATGGGCTCTAGAAGCACAGAGTCAACTTATACCCCGAGAGCCTGTCCAGCACCAGCCCTGTGCACATAGGGATTTCTCAGGCAAGGTCTCAGTCACTCCTGTCATGCAAGCCAGAGGGATATCATGCCCATTTCACAGATGAGGAAACTGAGGTTTAGAAAGAACGAGTATCTGACTGCAGCGCCACCCGGCGGACAGTGCTGCTGGCCGTTCGGGTATCTGGGCTTTAGGCAGGCCAAGGCAGCGGCACAGGGCTGCCCGGTGTCTGGCGGTGGGCTTCCTGGGGACTGGGCTAATGTGGTGCAAACACCGTGAAGCCTCAGTTTCTTCAAATTAACTCTACCCTTTTTCACCTGTGGGTATTCAGTTACAGTAGAAAAAAAAAAAAAAAAGGCAGATGAAATCAAGGGCAGAAAAAAAAAAGAACACAAAAGAAAGATAGGGAGGCTAGGGTGAGGACTGGATCCTCAATGGGAAGGCACTATTTTTTAAATGCTATTTTATTTAATAGATGTGGAGGTGTATTTGTGTCATCTGTGAGTGATTGTGTTGCCATGGTGATTACTTACATGTTTCCAGAAAAGAAATAACCATGGAGAAATCGATACTGCCCCAACAAGACACACAGTGCTGTTCACAGACAATCAGATCCTCCACACAGGATGGAGAGGATGTTCGAATGGGTAAAAGAAAAAAACACTGGCTTGGGGGAAAAACAACAACTTCCTTCTGCCAAACCCAGAGAGATGTGGCATTAAAACTGCATTGTTTTTCCTTTTTGTGGGCAGAGTCATTGGGCTAAAATGTAAGAGTTATCCACAAAAAATTTTGGTACATTTAACTTGAAGTAGATAGAGGCTAGAAACACAGGATAGAACAGAGGTTCTATCCCTGGGTCGGGAAGATCCCAGAGAGGAGGAAACAGCAACCCACTTCGGTACTCTTGCCTGGAGAACTTCAGGGATAGAGGAGCCTGGTGGGCTATAGTCTATGAGGTCACAAAAGAGCTGGACACGACTTAGTGATTAAATAACAACAAGTGAGTGACATCACTCAGTCGTGTCCGACTCTGTGACCCCATGAACTGTATGTAGCCTACCACGCTCCTCCGTCCAGGGGATTTTCCAGGCAAGAGTACTGGAGTGGGTTGCCATTTCCTTCTCCAGAGGATCTTCCTGACCCAGGGATTGAACCCGGGTCTTCCGCATTATAGGCAGATGCTTTACTGTCTGAGCCACCAGGGAAGTCCATTAAACAACAAATATGGTAGGAAAAGAAGGGTTTATATACAGCACTTAACATGCTTGTTTGCTATTTAATCCACTCACAGTTACTGATACAATAGCTGGGACCTGCTGAACAATAAGGTATGTTGGGCACTGTGCTAAGGCCATGACAGGTATTTAAACTGATCGATATTCACGACAACACAGTCCCCTAATCCTGAGAAGACTCAGAGGTGGCAATGAGCGGTAGGGGACTCGTGCTAGACGGCCTCAGCCTTTTCCAGGGATAAAGCAGGACTATTTGTCAAAGGAGTGGTGGGGGGAGGCTGTGGGACAACCCAGGATCCCGAAGAGAGCACACGCATGTGAGGTGGGCCACCCAGGCCTGATACTTAGAGGCACGCTCAACATGGAACTGTGTTCTGTCAGCAAAGAGGCGAGTCTGGGGTTCATGCGGGATCAGGCCTGGCCGTGCAGGGTGCAGAAATGAGAGGGTCGGGAATGGGGGTGATGGTGAGAGTACAGGGGCAGGCTGGGCTTCCCGGAGCAAGAAGGACCGGTGTAGGTGGGGACAGCAGGCTAGACCTGAGACGGGGGGGAAGTGGGAGGCCCTGGCTTGGAGCCCCCTGAGCCGGAGCCACCAGCCAGCCTCCCCGGAGCTTCCCAACCATCGTCTGTGCTGTGACAGACCATGGTTCTCCACGCGCCTCACGACCCCTCCTTCTCTACAGGATCGGGCAATCCTTTCCATTAAATTATCTATTATTATTTAATAGGTAGGTAAGCCTATAGATTGTGATTCCTAGGTGGCTCAGTGGTAAAGAACTTGCCTGCCAATGCAGGAGACACGGGTTTGATCTCTGGGTGGGGAAGATCCCCTGGAGGAGGGCATGGCAACCCACTCCAGTATTCTTGCCCGGAGAATCCCATGAACAGAGGAGCCTGTGGGCCACAGTCCCTGTGGTCACAAAGAGTCAGATACGACTGAGTGACCGAGCACACACAAGCATGTAAGTCATTTTTGAAATGCAGGTATCATGCCCCTATGTCGCGATCAAGGCATGAATGAAGTCAGACCAAAAGGAAACCGGCCTGTGTCTCGATGGCTGCAGGCCCACCACGCAGGGGTCCACCCATTCCTACGGCCCTCCCTCTGATCACAATCAACTAATTAGTCAAGAAATCACGTTCGAGGCTCCACCTCATTTGCTGGGTGCCCGAGTTCAATCTACACACTAATGGGTGTGTTTCTGCCTTTAACAGATGCAGTGCGTGCACTCTCTGGCGCGGAGCTGGGCATGCACAGTGGCAGGGCCACTGCAGATGCCCGGCCTGGTGCCAGGAGCCTGTCGGTCACCTTTCTCGCTCCCGTTCTAGACTCTATTAAATACTCAGGTGCTCTCTTCTGCAGTCTCGTTGAAGCTCCACACCCAGAGATGTGTTTTTTTCCGAGGGTGAACCAACCGAGTAATGAGGTGTGTTTTTCCATTCTCTTTTTTTTTCTTTCAAAAGGTTAAATGGCACAGTGCAATTTTCTGTGAAGCAGGTGTGCAGCTAACAAGGTGATAATTGGAAAACTGGGTGAAAAGGAAAAATCCTATAAAATTATAAACCTGCAGTATCTGGGAAAGAGGGTAACTGAATTACCTCTGGAAGATGAAGAAGCTATGGTAATACAATGCTAAAGATGCAAACTGGAGTCCACAGGAGTGAAAAAAGGAGACGCAGGGGCTGTTAACGCTCCCCTGGGAGGCAGGGGGCACACCGTAACACTCAGGATTGCTGAAGATTTAAACAGATGGTGCAAGCCAACCTTCAGGACCACCTCTCTTCTCATGTCCTCACACTTCCAACAAGATAAACACTTTAGGAAGATCTTCCAAATATTCAAATGTGGATAGCATTTACTAGAATATTTGAGTTTAATTTTTTTTTCTCCCATTTTTCAGTCGTGGTCAGGGAAAAAAACACATTTTTTTCTCCTTAGGATACAGAAATGTTCCAGAAGAGATCTCCAAAACCTTCCAACAACTGTGATTTCCTGCCCCTTCCCCATTTTTGTAATGATGTAACATTAGCTTTCGGTGATGACCCACGTTTATATGAAACTGTTCTCAAGCAAGGTCCAAGAGCCTGAAGCATCTTCAGAGTGACGTCAGCAGTGCCCCAGCTGAGCAGACACTGAAGGAGGACGGCTGTCTGGCCCTGTGGGCCCTCTTCATCCCGCCTCCTTGTTAGTGTGGTCCTCTGGCCAGGAGGAAGCTTCATCTGAGTCTTATTCCCCCGCACCAGCGCTGGACTCGCTCACCAGCCACATTTGCTGGTGACGACATGCCCGCCCCACCTCACCCTGCCCTGGACCATCCACCCTCTGAGAACTCAGCCCCGATTCACCCTCCCCAATAAACACCGGCTCGCAACTTCTCCTCCTTCCTGCCTCAGCCTGAGCGGTCACCTGGATACAGCCATACCTGCTACCATCCCTGAGGACCTGTCTGTGCCAATTAACAAAACAATGGTAAAGACGACGCCAACAAAAAAGCAGAGCTTGAAAGGGGACATTAGTGAATCCTGAGTTCAAATGTTTCCACTCAGGTAAATTCTCCAGTTCTGGTTTTTTTCTCCTGTGTTCCATCCACTGAGCTCTAAAGGCCAGACACCTGGGGATCACTCTCTTTCTCCTGTATCTTTACCTAAAGTGTGTGAACACCCCGTGTGCCCAGGTCAGCAGAAGTCTGCTTGTGTAGCTATAAGGACAGTGAACAGAGCCCCTCAACTCTCAAGGGGCGTGAATCTCAATTCAGATGAAAAACCACACAGGCACCCCACGTGGTCACCCCAAAGCCCTTCAGTTCTGGCTCCTAAAACGTGTCGAGCCCGAACCTGACCTTCTAGTCTCTCCACTGCTGCCCCCTCCCACTTGCCCCCGTTTCTTCCCCAGCCTGAGCCAGGGCTGGAGTGGACCCCTGGCCTCCTGGCTCCCACCCCTCCTTCAAGCTTCAGAACGGCGATCATGTAAAGTGGAAATACGATGATGATGGTTTATATACTGTTAGCTGCCTTCCAGAGAAAACTCAGCCTGCCCTCGTCCA
The DNA here is from genome assembly GCF_032452875.1 of Bos javanicus. Lineage (NCBI taxonomy): Eukaryota > Metazoa > Chordata > Mammalia > Artiodactyla > Bovidae > Bos > Bos javanicus. The sequence continues at coordinate 49,592,112 of NC_083890.1, forward strand.
CACACTGCTCGATCTCAGAGCGCCCCCCCCCCCCCCCACGCCGGACAGACGGAGCAGAGCCACAGACGACAGCGGGGTCGTGCCTCCTGACGCCCCCCTGGTCAGAGGCCGGGCCCACCTTCCTCGGAGCCCCTCACTGTTCACGTGCCCCGAGCGCCCGCGCTGCCCCAGGATGGGGCCCACGCTGCACCCCTGGCGTCAGGCACAGTGCCCAGCGCGGAGGCGCAGGGGCCTCTCACCGCAGCGCTGATAACGTCCTCGTGCTGGGGAAATCCTGCCCGTTTCCCGCGCTCCATCCGCGGTCTCAGCCCCCAGCAGGCAGATGCTGCCCACTGCGGCCGCAGGCAGCCCGCGAGGCGCCGCTTCCTCCTCGCTTCCGGACGACCTACCTCGGATGAAAACCGCGTGTGAAAAGAGGGACACGCAGAGAGAAAACGTCACAAAGGAAGAGACCGCAGAGAGGCGGGGACAGCGAGGCGGAGGGAAGGGCCGACGCCACCACGGCGGCTCAGAAGCCACGCGAGGCTCCTCCACGGCCGCGGCCAACACAGGGCCGCCGAGTGCCCGGGGGACGGAGTGGGGCGGGCGCCGGGGGCGAACCGCCGCCCTCACACCAGAGGCAGGGGCAGCCACTCGGGACGGTGTGGGGGAACCTGCCCCCGAGGCTCCACCACCAAGAAGTCATTTCAAGAGGAAAGGGTCTGCATAGACAGGGGCTGGGTCCCCTTCCGCAAAGCCCTGCTACCATCTTCTCGTGGCTCCTCGGGATCTCAGAATCCAGACTCGGTTTCAGGGGATTTCAACCACCTGGCGGGACTTCTCTGAGGTAGGGCCCAGGAGCCGTCATAATCTCTTCCACAACAGACACTCCCCCAACCCCTACCCCCCGGGGCAAAATTAAGTCCAAACAAATGCCAGGAGGAGCCGTGCTGTCAGGGGTGGGCGGAGGAGATAAAGAAATCTAACCATCACAGTGATCTCTTCAAGAAAATTAGAGATACCAAGGGAACATTTCAAAATGTTGGGCTCGATGGGCTCAACAAGTGTTGGGCAAAGATGGACTCGATAAAGGACAGAAATGGTATGGACTTAACAGAAGCAGAAGATATTAAGAACAGATGGCAAGAATACACAGAACTGTACAAAACTGGTCTTCACGACCAAGATAATCACGATGGTGTGATCACTCACCTAGAGCCAGACATCCTGGAATGGGAAGTCAAGTGGGCTTTAGAAAGCATCACTATGAATAAAGCTAGTGGAGGTGATGGAATTCCAGTGGAGCTATTTCAAATCGTGAAAGATGATGCTGTGAAATATGCCAGCAAATTTGGAAAACTCAGCAGTGGCCACAGGACTGGAAAAGGTCAGTTTTCATGCCAATCCCAAAGAAAGGCAATGCCAAAGAATGCTCAAACTACCGCACAATTGCACTCATCTCACACGCTAGTAAAGTAATGCTTAAACTTCTCCAAGCCAGGCTTCAGCAATACGTGAACTGTGAACTTCCGGATGTTCAAGCTGGTTTTAGAAAAGGCAGAGGAACCAGAGATCAAATTGCCAACATCTGCTGGATCATCAAAAAAGCAAGAGAGTTCCAGAAAAACATCTATTTCTGCTTTACTGACTATGCCAAAGCCTTTGACTGTGTGGATCACAATAAACTGTGGAAAATTCTAAAAGAGATGGGAATACCAGACCACCTGACCTGCCTCTTGAGAAACCTATATGCAGGTCAGGAAGCAACAGTTAGAACTGGACATGGAACAACAGACTGGTTCCAAATAGGAAAAGGAGTATGTCAAGGCTGTATATTGTCACCCTGCTTATTTAACTTCTATGCAGAGTATATCATGAGAAATGCTGGGCTGGAAGAAGCACAAGCTGGAATCAAGATTGCCAGGAGAAATATCAATAACCTCAGATATGCAGATGACACCACCCTTATGGCAGAAAACGAAGAGGAACTAAAAAGCCTCTTGATGAAAGTAAAAGAGGAGAGTGAAAAAGTTGGCTTAAAGCTCAACATTCAGAAAACGAAGATCATGGCATCTGGTCCCATCACTCATGGGAAATAGATGGGAAAACAGTGGAAACAGTGTCAGACTTTACTTTTTTGAGCTCCAAAATCACTGCAGATGGTGACTGCAGCCATGAAATTAAAAGACACTTACTCCTTGGAAGGAAAGTTATGACCAACCTAGATAGCATATTCAAAAGCAGAGACGTTACTTTGCCAACAAATGTCCGTCTAGTCAAGGCCATGGTTTTTCCGGTGGTCATGTATAGATGTGAGAGTTGGACTGTAAAGAAAGCTGAGTGCCGAAGAATTGATGCTTTTGAAGTGTGGTGTTGGAGAAGACGCTTGAGAGTCCCTTGGACTGCAAGGAGATCCAACCAGTCCATTCTAAAGGAGATCAGTCCTGGGTGTTCATTGGAAGGACTGATGTTGAAGCTGAAACTCCAATACTTTGGCCACCTCATGCAAAGAGTTGACTCACTAGAAAAGACTCTGATCCTGGGAAGGATTACGGGCAGGAGGAGAAGGCGACGACAGAGGATGTGATGGCTGGATGGCATCACCGATTCGATGGACGTGAGTTTGAGTGAACTCCGGGAGATGGTGATGGACAGGGAGGCCTGAAAGTTAAGTCGCTCAGTCATGTCCGACTCTTTGCAACCTCCTGGACTGTAGCCTACCAGGCTCCTCTGTCCATTGGATTCTCCAGGCAAGAATACTGGAGTGGGTTGCCATTTCCTTCTCCAGGGGATCTTCCTGACCCAGGGATTGAACCTGGGTCTCCCGCACTGGAGGCAAACGCTTTAACCTCTGAGCCACCAGGGAAGTCAAGGACAGGGAGGCCTGGCGTGCTGTGATTCATGGGGTCGCAAAGAGTCTGACACGACTGAGCGACTGAACTGAACTGAACCATCACAGTCACCCATAGCAGACTGTGGCCGGACCTCGAGAATGGCCGGCAGCTCTTTCGTCACCAAGGCCGGGACTGAGTGACCAGCAGCCCTTGGGAGACTGGCTTAAGACAAAAGAAATGGTCAACAGGTACGTGGAAAGATGCTGAACATCACAGATCATTAAGGAAACGCATCAAAACACAATGAGATATAACTTCACGCTTACTGGGATGGCTACTATATTAAAAAAGACAGAAGATAATAATTTTTGGCAAACAAGGGAAATTGGAACTGTGCTCTGTCAGTGGCAATGTAACATGGTGCAGCCGTGGTGGGAAGCAGTGTGACAGTCCATCAAAAGACCTGAAAAGAGAATTAGTCTATGATCCAGCAATCCCACGTCTGGGGAAGAGTTCCCAAGAGAATTGAAAGTGGGGTCTTGAGGAGATAACTATATCCCTATGTTTATAGTGGGATTGTTTCACAACAGTCAAAGGGTAGGGGGCAGCTCAAGTGTCCAACCACAGATGAAGGAATAAGCAAAACACGTCACAAAAAGATGCACACAGATGAACTCCCTACAGTGATCAATTCAAAGAGAAAGGAAATGAAGTGGGTTCCAAGGCCTGTGAGGTAGGGGGTTGTTGTTGTTATTCGCTCAGTCGTGTCTGACTCTTTTGTGATCACCTGGACTGCAGCCGGCCAGGCTCCTCTGTCCATGGGATTTTCCAGGCAAGAATACTGGAGTGGGTTGCCATTCCCTTCTCCAGGGGATCTTCCCAACCATGGGATTGAACCATGGGATCTCCTGCATTGGCAGGCAGGTTCTTTACCATCTGAGTCCCCGGGGAAGCCCTCAAAATATACTAAAGTGTTTGTAAATTTTAAGTCATTTATGATAAAAACTCTTAGCAAACTAGAAATAGAAGGAAATATCCCTAATTTGATTTAAAAAAAAAAAAAAGCTTTACAAAAAAAACCTACAGCAATCACTTTAAATAAATACTTATTCACAAACTTTCAAGATCAGACATTTAATTAGGCTTTAATTTTACATCATCACAGTTCATTTGGTGCAATCTCCCCAGTTCAGTCTACTCCAATAAGAATCAAAGGATCATTCAGGGCAAAGTGACTTTTTCAAAGTCAGTAGCTGATAAATTGCCTTTTCCACTTAGATCTGCAAACCCCTGCAATTCGTTTTTGAATAATTAGGAGTCTGGGGTCGAATTTCATTTTTTTTCCCATATGGATTCTCAATTATCCGTGCTTGGTTTGCACAGACGTCGCCTCCTCCTGTGGGTTCTATAGTGCAGGCCATGTCAGGAGGCCAGAAATAATACAAAGCTGTGTTTCTGGGCTCCCGACTGCCTTTCACAGGCCTCTGTGTCTGCCTTGGCTTGGGTCCACACTCTTACAATTACTGTAAAAAAGACTTGACATCAGAGAAGCAAGTCCTTCAGCTTAGTTATTTGGCTGTTTTGGATTCTCTGCATTGCAATACACATTGTAGAATATGCTCATCAAATTCCTCATTAAATCTCCCTGAATTTCTACTTCTTTATTTAAAATTTAGTTTTTAAATTTTCTATAGAACAATAACTGATTGACAATGTTGCATTAGTTCCAGGTGGTGAATTTCTATTTTTTAGCTACTGTGGCTGTCCAGTGTCATTTTGAAGCAATCCTACAAACTTTATATATATATATATATGCAAACTGCAATAATAACCTGAGGATGGCAAACATCAAACCAAAGGCAGAGGTCACCTCTGGGGAAGAAAGCAGGAAGAGGGGTCCATCAGGGAGGCACGGGTGTGTCAAATACATTTCGAATGCTTTTCTTCTTTACAGGGATCTGTGGTAAATCCCAGCATATTTGCTGGGTGGAGGGTACACAGTTCTATGTTATTAAAAAGTCAAATCAGAAAAATAAATGTTTGTATGTTTAGAAGATTTCATAATTTTAAAAATGAATACAGATAAATATACCATAGCTACTTGCTCTTCATCCACTGATTAAACAAGAGTTCACACTCTGCCGAACGGACTCTACAAGGGTCATCTATTTATAATCCACTATCCTTGGTCATGAATTACAGTCTCTGATTGTAATTTATAAATCTCACAGGGAGGCCCTTGAGAAAATAAATTCTTCCCTCAAATGGAAAGAAAACATTTGATTCATTACTCAGCCAAGTGATGGAAGGAATAATTAAGCTATCCACGATATAAATGAATGCTTATGTTAACCATTCTTCATTTTTAAGATCACAAGATTATACATACAAAACGCCAACTGAAGTGCACAGTTGAAAAAAAAAAAAAAAAGCTGTGTGATAATGGAATCACAAAGTAATTCTCATTTCTCAGTCTAAATACAGGCTGACTTTAAGTTACAGATGAACCCAAATGCTTCCCTCATCCTCTGAATAACGGAGTTATTCAGTTACTCGGTTCAGCTCACCACTAACTGAAACTGTGAGGAGTTTTGTTTCTCCTTTCATTCAGGATGAGGCAAATTAGACATACACAACAACACGCTTACCTTTCATGACTAATAACGTAGCAACGTAAATTACTTCGGTTTTATTCGCTCCCCAGAACATTAATAAAAACCTTGAAATTTCCACCTGAACTGGCTCTGGTATTCCAATGATTGCTCCGAGAGGCGCATCCCAGGCTGAGCCCCTTGAGGTCGGCAGTCCAGCCTTTTCCCTGTGGCCACTGTAAGTTAACTCAGGTGCACGTGCCCGGGCAACCTGGATTTCTACACTGTTTGAAACAGAGAAAATCACATCCCATAGCCACATCCTGTCCACGCCTCCCATGCCACTGACGTAGGAAAACAGGCACAGCCAGGTCCAGGCAAGGGGAGCATTATGGCTTCCCAGGTGGCTCAGATGGTAGAGAGTCTGACTGCGGTGCAGGAAACCCAGGCTCGATCCCTGGGGCAGGAAGAGGCCCCAGAGAAGCAAATGGCAACCCACTCCAGTATTCTTGCCCTGGTGGGCTACAATCCATGCTTAAGGTAAGACTGCTGTTGATGCTGCTACTAAGTTGCTTCAGTCGTGTCCAACTCTGTGCGACCCCAAAGACGGCAGCCCACCAGGCTCCTCTGTCCCTGGGATTCTCCAGGCAAGAATACTGGAGTGGGTTGCCATTTCCTTCTTCAATGCATGAAAGTGAAAAGTGAAAAGTGAATGTGAAGTCGCTCAGTCCTGGTAGGACTGGGCCCCCCTTAATTTGGATTCCCCAGTGGTTCTAGTGGTAAAGAATCTGCCTGCAATGCAAGAGATTCAAAAGACGCAAGTTTGGTCCCTGGGTCAGGAAGACAGCCCCTGGAGGAGGAAATGACAGCCCACTCTGGTATTCTTCCCTGGAAAATCCCAAGGACAGAGGAGCCTGGCGGGCTGCAGTCCACGTGGTCACAACAGTCAGACGCGACTGAGCATGCACGCACCTGGTGGTGTCGACAAGCAGGAAGCTGTTGGGACAGCTTCGTTGGGTTAATGGCCAGAAAGTTGTAACAAGGATGTTGAACATGTGTACATATAAAGGTCACACAACGTAACTGTCCAATCTTTACCAGAAGACCTGAGGACCTCACTCTTACTGTTTTAAAAGTGCGTTAAATAAGGAAGAAATGTGTGGTGGCTGCCCTTTATTTTGCTTTCACAAAGATAAAAAGCAGTCATAAATCCACAAGCCTCTGACGACAGAGGCCCCGGGACAGACACAGGGTCACAATCCAACGGGACTCAACAGACCGAGGGTCCGTGAAACATCCTCACATCCAAGATGGGCAAAGCAAGGTGGAGGTGGAAACCGGGCAGGAAGGGCCAGGAGTCACGAGGGGACCGTGGCCGCCTCGCCCAGTGGCTGTGGAGGTCGGGACAGCAGGAGCACCAGTCAGCATGGACGAGATGCTCACTGCGATGAAGGCTTTACATAAATGCACCAGGACGGCTCCCATGGCAAACGGGTCCATCCTGCTCGCTGCATCTCTCCACGTCCAACTGTCAACAATGACTACAGGGCACAAACAAACGGTCCTGTGGCTGGTCATCTCCCCCAGCGCCTGTGATTTTCTATGACTTTCTTCTAGGATAAATATCCTCCTTCCTGCAGAAGAAAAATATTTATGTGCTTTTTTTGGGGAGGCGAGATGGAAAAAAATGCACAGGGAAACAGTGGGAAGAAAAATGAGTTCCACTAATTTCACCACAACACAATGAAGCTGATGGGATTCTCACAGCTGGATTTATCTGGGAAGAGAATGAGGAAACACCGCATAATCCTGCACTGAGTCTCTACCAGACAACATTTATGGTAATGACAGAGAAACCGGATCTAGGAACTATTCCAAGTCCCGGAGATTAGCAAGTAATCACAGGCTCAAGTCCTGATACAATTCTGAAGAGACGTGGAAGGATTCCGAGAATTAACTAGCAAAATAGGATTAAAAAAAGATGAAAATTTTGATCCCTGCCTACACTGGTCAGTATTAGCAAAACTCTACATTCACCTGTGTGCAGCCCTTCACTGCACTTCATATTACTTATAATTTTGTTGTTTAGTAGCTCAGTCATGTCCGACTCTTTTGCGACTCCATGGACTGTAGCCCGCCAGTCTCCTCTGTCCATGGGATTTCCCAGGCAAGAATACTGGAGTGGGTTGCCATTTCCTTCTCCAGGGGATCTCCCCAACCCAGGGGTGGAACCGTGTCTTCTGCACTGCAGGTGGATTCTTTATCACTGAGACATGGGGGAAGCCATCTCTTGATAAATCTGTCTCCTTTTCCAGATTGAAAACAGCTTGAAGTCAGAAACTGTCCATTTCATCTCATTGAATCCAGAGCGGTGCTTCGTCTAGGAAACAAGATTTTACCAGTTCAATACTAGGAGCTCCCTGGAGTCAGCTTTAGTGAAAATCCTAGCTCTGTGACTTGCTAGCAGAGTTCTTGGGGCTGAGTTCCTTGTTGGTTCCAAGGCTCAAGTTTCACTGTCTATACAATGGGCTAATAGACTTCACCCCCAGCAGATCCTGAAGAATGAGAGCTATGATACAGGCAAACTATCTGGTCCCAGGACTTGAACCCAGCACCCAAAAAATGACAAGTGTCATAAGGCACTAAATAAATTAATGCACAGACTACGGGGCCCTGAACCATGACCGTGGGAAAACACAAAATAAGGGGAAACGGCCAACCTTGGCCGGAAGAAACTCGCAGTCCTCCCACAGCAGTGCTCGCAGCTGATGCCTGGTACCCCAGGGAGACCAGCGACCGACTGATGGCTTCCCAGGAGTCTAACTACGACCGACCTCAGAGACGACGGGCAACAGGAGACCCACCTCTCACCATCACTGAATGGCTGGCATCGGCCAACGCTTTGTGCCTTCAGACTCAGCCTCACCATCGTTTATAATCATGTTACATGTTCTTCCTCAGACAGGCCAACGTCAGTAAGTGACAAAGGAGTCCCTATTTCCTTCATGTATAGACCCATGACCACTCCACACAAATGGTCAGAAACTGCTCACACTTTCATATTATCTATCTTTCTTACACCTAACGACAAAATCTCCTCTATTCTATCTGAAGCAAGCAATTTGCCATGATGGAAATGGAACAGATAAAGGTATATGCAGACCTTCCCTGGTGGTCCAGTGGCTAAGACTCTGCGCTCCCAAGCAAGGGGGGCCTGGGTTCAATCCCTGGTCAGGGAACAAGAGTCCACACACCACAGCTGAAGACCCCACGTGCCACAGCTAAGGCCGGGTGCGGCTAAATGAACAAACAATGCTTTGTTTAAAAAAGGAAAAGTGTATGTGATGGGCTGAACAACGACCCCCAAAGATGTCCACTTCCTCATCCGAGGAACCCGTGGATCTGTTACCTGACACTCCAAGACTACTTCACGGATGCGGCGAAGAAAACATCTTAGTGCGTGGAGATAAGCTTGTCGCAAGGGCCCTTGTGAGAAGAGACAAATGCGTGGAGGGAAGGCAGAGCGGCCACATAGGGAAGGAAAGGGAGGGACGTGGTGCGATGCCATCAGGGGTCAAGAATCAAGGTCTGCCTGGAAGCTGACCCAGGCAGGAGGAGGGGGTCCGCCCCGCTGCCCCTGAGCCTGAGCCTGGCAGACTGACTGAATTCCTGACCTCCGGGGCTGTAAAGTAAGAGAGATGTATGGGTTGAACCTGCTAGCTTTGTGGTAATTTGTAATGTTAGCCACGGGAAACTGACACAATATAGTCAATAGATACTAATTATAAGGGAGTCATTAGGAAGTAGCTCTCTGTGATCTATAATTCACAAAGCGTTTCACAGAGATCTACTGTCTCAGCTATCACATCCTAACTGCCCCACCCTCCTCTGACGGAAGTTAAGTTTCTTACACAAACGTAAGGAGACACAAAATCCAGTTCGACTCCTGGTCATGACAAAGGGATCTGGCTTCACTGCCCTCGCTGCCTGCCCGGGGAGAGCGTAAGGCTTCCTGAGGATATGTGTTGCCAACATTTAAAAACGAAGATGAGTAAAGAAGCAGCAAAATGTGACCCATAACTAAGAAGAAAAGAAGACTAAAAGGAGAACAACAGAGAACTGAAAGCTCGGAAATAACAGACCAAGACTTAAAAATCACCGTCATGAACAGGCTGAAGAATTTAAGGGAAACTGTACAAAATGGATGAAGAGATGGAGCATTTCATCAGTCATAAGGATGCAAGTAGAAACTGGAGAAATGATGAGTACAAAGTTGGAATGAAAACTCACTGGAGGGGCTTAGTGGTTACGTGGATGCAACAGAGAAGACGAGGAAACCCAAAGATAAGACGAGAAAAACTACCCACGATAAAGCACACAGTGGGGAAAAAGTCAACAATAAAAAGCACACCCTGGGCATCAGAGTTCTGTGGCACAAACCCAAATATGCTGATACACACGTAGTCACAGTCTGAAAGGCATAGAAAGAAAGAATTGTTGGAAGAGATGTGAAGCTTTTCAAAAAGGGTTGAAAAGCACTAATTCAACACACTGAAGCCCCAAGCAAGATAACAGATAGAAAGTCACACACAGGTCAACCCGCCAAAAACCAAAGTGAAAAGATAGAGGCAACGAAATGACACATTTTAAAGAGCTAAGAGGAAAAAATAGAGCATGCACAAATATTGGCAACCTGGACACCTATATCCATGGAAAATATTACTAATATAAAATAAAGATGAAACAAAGGCATTTCCAAACAAAAGCCGGGAAAATTCACGCTGCACTACGAGAAATGGTAAAGCAAGTCCTTCAGACTTACAGAAAATGATTACTGAAAAAAGTCATGAAGGGCAGTGAGGAACGGGAAGATGTCAAGAAAAATACAGTTTTAAATTTCTTTGAAGGACAATGGCTATTTGAAGCAAATAGAGCAATGTATTGTGGGATTATACTATACAGAGAAATAAAATATGACAGTAATAATACAAGAAAAAGAGTAAATAGAATCACAGTATTGTAACATTAAATGTTTCATGGAGTTGTAGTACTCTTTGGTTACTCATGGTAAAGTGTGATGAGTTAATTATGCCTACTGTAATCTAGAATAACCACTTAAAAATAATATAAAATTGAGAAACTAAACATCAATAGAGTAATAAAATATAATACAAACAACCCCCCGCACAAAACCTCAATTTCCAAATAAAGAAAAAGAACAGAAAAGGAAAATGGATAAGAATTAAAGATATAATAAAAATTAACCCCAAGAATATCCCATGTAATATATTGAGTGTAACAAAGAGTCAACACCCCAATTAAATATGGGTTTACAAAAGACCCAGCTGTTTACAAGAGACATGCTTTTAATATAAAGACAGAAACTGAAAATAAAATGATGAAAAAAATGCACATTTCAAACACTAATCATAAGAAAGTCAATGTGTCTAGATTAGCATAAAAAAAACCCAAAAAACTGAACTGTGAAAGTATCATCAGTGATAAAGATGGATATTTCATGAAAAACAGACATTAATGAACCCAAAGTTGGTTCCCTGCTTAGACTAACAGGCTTGATAAATCTCCTTTTATCAGTATATAATTTTAGAAGGTCCATGGATCTCGTATGTTTATGAATCTCTATTGAAAACACTTTCCAAGGTTGCATTACCTTTAAACTCACTGGTCCTCTTTACGGCTCGTGACCCGTCACTGTGCTCCCGGGACGCCCGCCGCACTCACCTGAAACGTCACCTTCTGGTTGATGTCCTGCACATGGAACTGCTTCAGGAAGCGCTCATCCTGACTCCAGAAGAGGCGGATGTCGGGGATGTCGTAGAGGATCATGGCCAGCCGCTCCAGCCCCAGCCCGAAGGCCCAGCCGATCCGGTCCTGAGCTCCAGCTGCAGTGGGGAGAGGAGACCAGAAAGAGGGTTTAACGGCACGAGGGGCCGCAGGTCCATCCCACTCCTGACACCCGGACAGGACCTCAGCGGGTGGCGACCAGAGGCAAGGTGCGTTTACACAGTGAATGTTTATCATGAGCTTATAAAAAATGTCTATCTGAAAATGAGTATGTACTATGATACCACTCTTCAATATAGGGACAAATAAGGGTTGTAATGTAAAAAAAAATAATAATGATAAAGTGTGATGTTCAAAGATTATAAGGTTAATAGTTTTAAAATATGTTTAAAACATGTTTCTGAACTGTCTTCGCAAATTAATAAAAGATAGGTGGAATATTAATGTTGCTCTGTGAGTTAGACTTTTTCCTTAATTATTAAATCCTTTATATTTTATTATAAAATTTTTAGATAAAGCCAACCATCTGAGCTCAGCACCCACAGCTGAAAGAGCAGTAGGTTTAGCGTATTTGAATCTATTTAACATGCAGCAGTTTTTAGTTCTTAGCTCTGCTTCTTTCATTCATTACCCTCCCCAGCTTCCTTACCCGCTGAAACTTTCCTAGAGCAAAATAAGAACGACATGCAGCCCCCAACGGTAGGTAAGAAAAAGAAGAACAATCTTATTATTCAGACAGGCAAAGAATATGAAGATGTGCACAAAAAGGGAGGAAAAAAATGATTGTTAAGCAAATGAAAAGTTTACTTAAGAAAAACAAAAGTGCACCAGATTACCATTTTTTACTTATTCGACTGGCAAAAATAAAAACATCTCATCGCATACTTGACACCAAAGCCAAGGGAAACCACGGCCTTTCATATGCTGAGAGCAGGCGCACGTGGGGGCTTTTCACCCCCAGACCCAAGGAGCATCACCCTGTTGCCGTCCTCGGAGTCACAGACACACCACTCTGCCGCTTTGACCACCAGGCTGCTTCCCACGCACAGGAAGCCACGGATGTATAAGGCTGTTTACTGGAGCATTGTTTATAACCAGACAGTAAACAACCCAAGCGTCCATGAAGGACGCGGCTTGAATAAACCCCACTATATCCATACAGTGGAATATTATGGATAGAAAAAAAAAAGCAGTAGCCGTCTGTCCTTTTAGGGGAAGTAACTGGGCGAATGGAGAACAGACTTTTATATATGCCTTTTATATAACGCGTGAGAAGAAACATTTCAGATAAAAATTCTCACGGCTGAATGAAATAATTTCTGTCTATTCTGGCGAGCTTATAAGAACAAAGGGCCTCCCCGGTGCAGCTAGTGGTAAAGAACCCACCTGTTAATGCAGGAGACCTAAGAGAGGCAGGTTCAATCCCTGGGTCGGGAAGATGCCCTGAAGGAGGCCACAGTAACCCACCCCAGGATTCTTGCCTGGAGGATCCCATGGACAGAGGAAGCTGGCGGGCTACAGTCCATGGGGTCGCAAAGAGTCGGACACGACTGAAGCGACTAAGCAGGCCCACATCATATTTGAAAGGTAACCAAGAGATGCATTTAGGAAGATCACAATATACAAAAAGTCAGGGTGGGTGTGACGCGGGGGCCTCCTGGCTGCCAGCGAGGACAGGCCTGAGAGGACCCCGGACGCAGAGCAGCGAGGGGCCATCCCGTCGGCACCTAAGACCGCAGCACCTCGTACATGGACACTCAAGGACGAGGCCCTCAGGAGGAGCAGCCTCCAGCTTCCTCCACTGCCCACCACCTCTGACTCACACTCATTCTTACTGCAAAGCCTGCTGCTAATGGCCAATCACCAGGAAGGGCTGCAAGGAAGGACGTCTATGGGCTGGGCTGCATCAAATTCTATTTTTGAAACACTTTGCTTTGGTCCCATTGAGATCTGCCTCTTCTGAATTGCACCCCTGCAAAATGGCAACCCACTCCAGGATTCTTGCCTGGAGAATCCCATGGACAGAGGAGCCTGGAGGGCTGCAGTCCGTAGGGTCGCAAGAGTTGGACACGACTGAGCAAATAAACCACCACCTCTGAGCTGTCTGGCCCATCACGTTCGGAAGGTGCAGGAGCTCCTTGTCCAGAGTGCTGGTCACTAGGTCACTGAGTCGTCCCTACAAGTCTTCATGAAATAAACTGATCTCAGGTCTGAGAAAATGGGAACAGGAAAAGCTCCTTTTCTTCTCCCAAACAACTGGATCGTTTTCAGTGTGAGGGTATCTCGACTTTACATAATTGATGCTCACTCCTCACTCCACCCCGTGGAAGCGCACAGCCATCCTTACGGGTCACCTCTGAGAATGGTGACGCGGCCCTGTGCGTCTCTCGCTCCAGTTCCACTTTCTTATCCTTACATCCTCTTCGTCCTGATTATCTGAACTACTTATTCTATCCTCCTGCACATACTTTTACACGGCACCTCAATTCTTTATGGAAGAGAGAGAGCCGTAACTAACCAGACACTCGGAGGCACCGTCATCTGGGCAGGTCTAATTCTCAGGCCTTTGGCACTCCTCAGTGGTAATCTGTTGCCGGGTGCTCCTGGGCTGACAGGGTTTTAAGGCAGCATTTTTTTTTCCCTTTTTTTCTACATTCCAGAACTGGAAGGTTCCAGTAAACGAAAATCTCTGGAGCAGAAAACTGACTGGAAAGAAGCACCCTCAGTTAAATAGAACGTTCCAGATGGGAGGCAGTTAGGTGTCCTCCTCCTCCTCCTCCTCTTCCTGCTTTTGAACTTCCCATCTCCGGACTATCTCATATGATTTCAGTTTTATACGGAAGCTGACCTTCTTAGAAGGATTTTCAGCAACGAATCCCCTTACTCTGCTCTGTTTTCTTCAGAGAACACCACCTTCTAAGACTCCACAACTTTTCACATTTGTCGCGTTTACTGTTTGCTGTCAGATTCTGTGGGCAGCGTCTGATCCGCGGGCTGGGAATGGGGGCTGGCTTCCATCACTGACACCCCTGGGGGGCTGGACCAGCTTCCCTCGCGCATACAAGGGCTCACACACGGAGAGGAAAGGAGTGAGCAACAGGAAACCGGGGCTCAGAGACTTTTCCACTTTTTAACTTATTGACTTCATTTAAACGGGTTATGTTAATGGAAGAATTTCATACTTAAAAATGAAGTTTTTGATGCAGGCAGTGACTTTAAATCCGTGAGAGAGTTTATCTATCACAGTATGAGGCGATATGCGAGATGCTATTTCTGAAAAGACACCTCAGAAAGAAGCGACTGGGACTCAAAAGAAGGAGTAACAGGAACACAGAATGCCCCGTCCCCTCCCCTTGCCTTCTTCACCGTCACCGCCTCGTCCAGACAGGCCAGTGGCAGGCCTGGGCCGTGGCTTCCGGGACCCAGCATCTGAGCTGCTTCTGCACCAACCCCTCCTCCTCCATCTCACTTTCTTCCCCAGTGACTGAACCCTGCACCCCACGTTTCCTCTCACAGGCTGCTCTGCTGCAAAAGTGAAAACTGTGTTAGTCGCTCCATCATGTCTGACTCTTTGTGATCCCATGGACTGCAGCCTGCCAGGCTCCTCTGTCCATGGGATTCTCCAGGCAGGAACACTGCAGTGGATTGCCATGCCCTCCTCCAGGGAATCTCAGGGATCGAACCCAGGTCTCCTGCATTGCAGGCAGATTCTTTATCGTCTGAGCCACCTGGCAAAGCCCAGGGTCAAATTAAAACGTTTAACCATTACATACTGGAAAAATATTTTTATTATATTAAGTACTTCCCTGTCAATAGCGGCTGATTTGTAGGAATTCTTTGGCTCAATGAAATGACACTTTCCCAAAATAACTGTGACAAGAAACGCTGAAACAACCTAGCAATTAGTATTCATATTTTATAGGACTTTACCAGTTACAAAGTACTTCACCTCAATTATCTTGACTCTGATCCTCACAACGACCCTAGAGGGGATGTCAGACTGGTATTCTTAGCTATGTTTAAAAAATAAACACCACTTTAGCAAGATCACAGACACTGGGACTCAAATCTACCTTTTATTTATTTTTTTTACGTCAAGTATATATCCAATGAAACATTAACTTCAAGAGGCTCTGTTCAAAGTATTTCAAAACATAAGAGACTTCCGTTCCACTTATGCTTATGTTTGTGTGCTTTTTGCTTTGTAACTGCTCGTTTCCTGATGGACTTAGTCATTATTCCATGAAAGCTACTAAAATGATTTGCATAAGTAGTTGCTTAAAAATATCAGCAGGCTTTTCTGAAGGCTTTTCGTCACTCTGAGCGTGCCTTTCACAGTGGTCCTGACCAGTACACACGGGGCCTGCGGCGTGAGCTGACAGGGCTCGTGTGGAGTAGCTGCTGGGGACAAAAAGCCTCCACTGCCCTTGACCGTTAGTTGTGAAGACAGCCACACAGGGACAGAAGCCCGCAGCATCCCAGTGTGACACACGCGTCCACAGGCAGGCCTGGGAAGGCCAGCGCAGCTACATAAATTCTGATTTCTTTCCCCCTGTCACAGACTGAGTCCTTGATCCCCCACGTTCCTGCTACAATTCTTGAGCCGCTTCCGCAGAGGCTTGTCACCGGATGATTGACTTTTCGAGCTGAGCCCAGAGACTGCTCTCCCGCCTGAGAACTTTCTCTAGGTGTGTTCAGCCTCGGCTCCGCGCGCTTCGGTCGGCAAGTCCTTCACACAGTCCAGAGGCGGCCCTCTTTGAAGAGAACTTTACCACGGGCGGGAACAGCCTGGGACTAGCCGCTACAGGCCACGAAAACCGTGTTCCTTCGTATGGTCTGAGCTGGGCTGGATTCTAATCAACACTGTAACGGAAAGGCCACGAAAACCGTGTTCCTTCGTATGGTCTGAGCTGGGCTGGATTCTAATCAACACTGTAACGGAAAGGCCACGAAAACCGAGTTCCTTCGTATGGTCTGAGCTGGGCTGGATTCTAATCAACATTGTAACGGAACCTTTTGTTGTTGTTGTTGTTTTTTTAATGGGTCATTTTTTAAGGAAGTTTTTATTGTCTCCAGCTGCTCTACAATGTTGAGTTGGTTTCTGCTGCACAGTAAAGAGAGTCGGCTGCATGTACATACACCCCATCTTGTTTTTGGACTTCCTTCCCATTTCGGTCACCACAGAGCGTGGAGTTGCAGTCCCTGAGCTGTGTGTACAGAGGGGCCCATTAGTTCTCATTAGCGATTTTTGGCGCAAATGCTGACCAGCAGCGCCTGAACCAATGCCCCAGGGCAGGGTTGTGTCCAGCCAGAATGCTCCTCATAACGTCTCCAGTTCCCTTCAGGGACCTATGTCCTAAAAATCCACATCCTTCCCACAAGGGGGGAACACAAAGCAGCAGAGACGTGAAACGGAGTTGAGTTGACCAAGCTGACGACAGTACAGGGTGGTCTAGAGCCTTTTGAAAATATCAAGGGAACAGCCTTGCCTTGCTTAGCATTTACGAAGAGTTAAAAACTAAAGAACAGCTCTAATACTTTGGCCACCTGATGTGAAGAGCCAACTCATTGGAAAAGACTCTGATGCTGGGAAAGACTGAGGGAGGGCAGGAAGAGAACAGGGTGACAGAGGATGAGATGGTTGGATGGCATCACCGACTCAGCTGACGGGAGTTTGAGCAAACTCTGAGAGATGGCAGAGGACAGAGGAGCTTGGCCCGCTGCAGTCCATGGGGACACAAAGAGCTGGACTCAACTCAGGGACTAAACAGTAACAACAAAAATCTAAATACACTAACTGGAGTATAACCCACCGACGACTCACATCCTACCTCTGATACCTCCCTTTGACTGGCCACCAAACGACAGCAGTTTTCTCCTTTAACCCTTTCCCTCCCATTTCAATCTAAGGCCCTAGAACTCAGGAGAATCAAGGACTACTGTGCAGCGCCCTGCCAGCACAGGTTTTCAGTGAGCAAACACTGGCCCCTTAACAGTTCACTAGCTTTGCTCATCTTCCATTGTTGAGGCAGAAGTTGCTTTTCTTTGAGTGCTGTTATTCTGTTTTGAATTGCCTGAATTACACACAGAACTTCAGGTAACAATATAATTCCACAATGTGTATGGGAGACTTTTTAAAAACCGAATCACATTTTACATGCACTAAGATGATCATCAATTACAATCACTTTCAACTAAATGGGGATTCTTCATACACCAAGTTTCAGAATGTGATTGACCCACGTCTGTAACAGGTACTCCAGGAAGCCTGTCAAACTCCATGCAGAACGGTCAGTGCTGGGACACGCTTCCACCTGCTTCACAGATATTGTTAAGGTGCCTTATTAACAAGAGCCATCAAAACTGGGCCACAGGCAACAAGTCGCCTAGAACTGAGATGTCTTTCAGGAAGGAAGGAGCAGAAACAGGGACTGTAACCCCGGGAGCCCAAAAGGCGGGAGGGAGGCGGCCTTGGGCCAGCGCTGGCCTGCCCACAGATCCCACGGGCCTTGTGGCTCTGACTCCACTGACCATGAGTCAGATGCACAGGGCGGCTCCAAGTGGCGAGAGTAACCCAGCCCAGGCCCGGCTGCCAGGGGGAAGCCCTGTGGGAGAGTGTTCTCTTCCTTCTGAGTGTGGCGCGCGTGCTAAGTCCCATCAGTCGTGTCCGACCTGTGACCCCAGGGGCTGTAGCCTCCCCCTCCAGGCTCCTCTGTCCATGGGATTCCCCAGGCGGTAATACTGGAGGGGATTGCCATGCCCTTCTCCAGAGGATCTTCCCGACTCAGGGATCAAACCCACATCTCCCGCACTGCAGGCGGGTTCTTTATCACTGAGCCACCCAGGAAGCCCTTTAAACGTTCCACCCCCTTATTGAAACTCCTGGAGAATTAACTTCGATGCACTTATCTATTCCCTTCTGTTACAAAGCCAAGGAATAACCCTCCTGCCTTCTAGTCTGAAAGCTGTACCTTCACCTCCGTTAGAAAGACAGCGTTCCAAAATAAAAGTTAACAGTGCTCTATTTCTTGTCACACTTATAATTTTTTAACCGTGAAAGGAACTTAATTTAGAGTAAGTAATGCCACTGTCACTTAAACATACAAATGATAAAAGAAATGTCAGCAGCTCTAATTCCGTAATTCCTGAGTAATGACAATTAATGGAACCCTCTTTCCTGGTGGGAGTTGTTTTCGGCAGTAGATAAAGGAGCCACTGAGCCTTTTAAGATTTACTCTCATAACCAAATCGCATCTCTCTTCATCATTATCTGAAACATAATTAAAAGACGACATATAAAACAAACTAAAAATCCAACAGGATTCCATCCCCGGAGGAAAAGCTGAGAAGCACCTCTTTGCCTCCACTGAGACTGGCTGGAAACTCGCGTCCCTGACGTCAGCTCTGTTCTGCACCTGTCCACCCGCAGCATCCACCTCCCCTGTCAACACACGAGAGCTGGATGAGCTCATCACTGGCTGGAATTAGGTAGATACTAATTGTGTCAGAGAAGGCGATGGCACCCCACTCCAGTACGCTTGCCTGGAAAATCCCATGGGCGGAGGAGCCGGGTAGGCTGCAGTCCATGGGGTTGCGAAGAGTCAGACACGACTAAGCGACTTCACTTTCACTTTCATGCATTGGAGAAGGAAATGGCAACCCACTCCAGTGTTCTTGCCTGGAGAATCCCAGGGACGGGGGAGCCTGGTGGGCTGCCGTCTATGGGGTCGCACTGAGTTGGACACGACTGAAGCAACGTGGCAGCAGCAGCATTAATTGGGTCGTCTCACTGCTGTGGATGTATTCTCTGACCTTTCCAAAAAGCGAACGAATCAACAGGAGAATCTTAGAAAGATGCTATTTCCTTCCTTGGCTTGCTCCCACAGTCTACAGTTTATAGAGTGGCATGCCTGTGGTCTCCACGGCAGGAGACCATCTCCTTAGTGACCACCTACACCCAGAGAAGAGTCAGCCTTTAAGGCGGGCCCGAACACACAGTTCAGTTCCCTTCAGGACTGCCAGGCTGATGCCAAGCTGTTTCTTTTTTCTTTTTGGCCATGCAGCGAGCGGGATCTTAGTCCTCTGAGGAAAAAAAGTCAGCATTTGGACACTGGCCACTCCCGGAAGCCACCACCGCCGCCGCGCTCCAGCTCTCCGGTGACAGAAGCCCTCTCCCGGCCTCGCCTCGCCTCGCTTCCCCCCTCCCCGCCCAGCGCTCCCCTCCGCTGCCGCCGCTCCCCGGTCACCACCTTCCAGCTCCCACCCCTGCACCCCGTTCTGAGCCCAGGGAGGGAAGCAGCGTTAAGCTGGACGGAAGACGGAAGCTGTGTCATCGGACCGGACCGCCCTTGAAAACGACCAAGAAGGCTGAGATCTGCTTGAAACCTCACCCTGAATGAGGAGGAAGATTAGACAGAACCTGCTGAAGGCAGTGGTGTGAAAAACAAAACTGGTTTAGGGTTTATTACACCTACTGAGTCCGGCTCATTGACTGCCGTGTTATAAGTGGTTTACTTGTCCTTCCTTCTTCCTCCCCTCAGGCAAACGGCCTCCCGCGGTTCTCTGCCTCCCAACCCCCAGACTTGCTCTTGCCTTCTCTGCCTCTAGGTAATGCAGATAGTCGAAATATTCAAATAGTTTATTCTGGACCCCAAAGAGAGTGGCGTATGGTATTAAACCGAAGGAAAGAGACGGGGAATAGAACAAGGAAACAGGAGCACGGGAATTAAATGTGCCCAGTGTCTCCCTTCTTCCCAAGGGATCCGAGGCATTTTTAGCCATTTGGATACAAAATTTGAGAGATAAAAGCAGATGGAGGGGGAACTTAAACGGACATGGGAACAGAGCTGGATAAAAATAAGCTATCGGTTGGCAAAGCTAAAAACACAGTCCCACGGGTGTAAGCACATGGAAGTTCTGTGACATAATGTGTGAATCAGACCAAATCAGTCATCGGAACGATGACACAGACTGTTCCTTTCATCAACAAACCGGCCGGTCACATCCAGGCTGGTGGGAAGGGTGTCCGTGGGGGAAACACTCCATGGAAATCAAGCCCTGCGCCACCCTCTGCACCCTGGGCAGAGCCTGGGGGCCACGTGACCGAGCTCCAGCCCCTAGAACCGAAGTGGGTGGAAACGAGACCCCCCACTCCTTGGAGACCCTCCAGCTCCCTCCTCCCCTGCTGCGGGGGATCTGGGGGCCACACATTCCAAATGGCATTGCTGTGGACAGAGGACTCCATCAGTGGATTAAACCACTAAGATTTCAGGAGGGCCTCTGTTAGCTCAGCACAGCCCCAGTCTATCCTGACAATTAATCAGCCCTGACTTTCTGATGTGAGAGGAATCTGGATTCACTGCAGAGCAATATAACCTCTGAGTGGCACCAAACTCTTGGGATCGATGCCACTTTTCCTTGTCCTACAAAAATAATTTTGCTAGCTCAGTATAAACATTTCAAATAAACTCTGGAGGAGATTTATAGAGAGCCCACTGCTTATAAACTGTTACTAAGAAAATGGTGTTCCTTCACCGCAAGGGCTTCCTGGTGGCTCACTGGTAAAGAACCCGCCTGCCAATGCAAGAGACACAAGAGACACAGGTTTGTTCCCTGGAAGATTCTCCTGGAGAAGGGAATGGCACCCCACTCCAATATTTTTGCTGCAGAATCCCATGGACAAAAGGAGCCTGGTGGGCTACAGTCCATGGGGCTGCAGAGTCAGACACAACTGAGCAAACTGGGTAATTGTTGAGTAAACAAGAAATTGCCAAAATGTAAGAAAAAACAACAAAAAAAAAAAACTTGAAAGTCTAAGGAACTTAGCACTAAAACAGGTGACCCAGAGAGGATGGAGAACCAGAGACCGTGGTCAGAAAACTAAGATCCCACATGCCAAAAAAAAAAAAAATTTACAAAGGGAAAGAAAGGATTTCTAAGAACTCCTAAGAATATGTTTGCTTTTGTTTTTTTTAAAGCAAAGCCTTTAAGAACCTGAGCTTGCATCGGATGTGATTCTATCAGGAGAGAAGCAGGTGCGTGGCCATCACTCTTGCTGGTTAACAGCATCTGTCAAACATAAGCCCACCCTGCCTCCCTTGGGGGCAGCGGCCAAATCCATCACTCAGTGACCAATCAAAATGCAACAGGACAATCAAAATATTCTGGGTCACTAACATATGTATCCGTCGATATTTTCTCATTTTCAGTTTTAATACATTTGTCATGAATTTTTAATCGATAATTTACTTCCTTGGGGAGCTCTATTTCTTTGCAAACTTATCCTCTTCGTGTTGTCTTTTCCCAGGAACTCCAGAGATAATTCAAAAAAGCATGGCTTCACCATTTCTCACTCATCCAACTGGCAGACGCTGCGGCCTGACAATCAGAGCCGCGGACAAGAAGGCAGGCAGGCACAGGGTCACCCCCACCGCTGGGCCACTGGGCCTCTCTCTCGTCATTTCACGAGCTGGTGTTGTGAACAGAGAACCTACTGTATTATTCTCTGGGCTCTGTAGAACGCTTGAAAGTTTTCTTAATAATAATTTTCAAAATGTGCCCTTCAAGGACAGGGGCAGAACTGGTCACATCCATCACCCGCTGCCAAATAGAGAGAAGGAACTGTGTGATTTGGTCTAAAGGCAAGAGACATGAGTACCGCTG